>NW_027466829.1:2337500-2402500 GCF_046128005.1 Genypterus blacodes
GACAGGCTGCCTGCTGTCAGGTGACGCCGCTGCTGCCTGGAGGTCACGATGTTGCTGTTGTGTTTAACCAAAAGAAAAGAGAGGGACAGAGTGTTGACATCTGTGTCTGTTTGGTTATGGTAAAGCTGTGCAGAGGTGAACACACACACTCTGCTGAAGAGCTGCGAGCTTCAATTCATCAGTTCAGACAAAGCAGCAGGTGGGAACGTCAGGGCGCATGAGTCATTTCTGCCAAACCTTTAACAAATGAGACGTTTTCAAGGCCGTGTGTGTGTGTGTGTGTGTGTGTGTGTGTGTGTGTGTGTGTGTGTGTGTGTGTGTGTGTGTGAGTGTGAGTGTGAGTGAGAGAGACAGCCAGTCAGTCAGTCAGAGTCCTCACCCTGTCCTGAATTCAAGTATTTCACCAGATGCATTAAATGAACTCCTTATTCTCTGGTTGTGTATTGGATGGAGTAGTTGTTCCAGAAGCTTCTTTCTCAGTGGGTTTATGTGATCCTAAAGCAGCAGGATCCGGCCAGCAGGGCGGCTGCAGCAGGAGCATCAAAGGAGTGCAGCAGGGTGGCATCTGGCTGCTTCTAATTGACAGAACATTGCGGCCTATGACTTGTGCCAAGCCAGTTTTAATGAGAAGATACTGGTATGTGTGTGTGTGTGTGTGTGTGTGTGTGTGTGTGTGTGTGTGTGTGTGTGTGTGTGTGTGTGTGTGTGTGTGTGTGTTCTGGCACATGGGCAAGAGGAGGAAGTTTATCTAGACCTGAACACACTTGCACAACTCGCTCCAGTTGGAGTGAAAGCTGACAGAGGTGATTTGCAGCGGAGTAACGAGCGCATGACACGTTTGATAATAGGTCTGGGGGAAGAGAGGCGGGAAGGCTGTGGGAAGTGGACCCCCTGCGTGTGTGTGTGTGTGTTTGTGTGTAGGCGGAGGCTTCATTTTGAGGCATAAACGTGTAATAAAGTGGATAATTTCTCCCTGGCCTTTTCCTCATCATCCTCGGTGTGGCCGCGAGATGAAGCCGAGCACGTTATTCCGAGAAATTCCTGAGGCGGCCTACCCGGGATTTTCATCGGTAATTAAGGGGGCCGCGTTTTGAAGAAAGTGGTCTCTCACAAACACGGCGTGGGAGCGCGTCCAGTCCGAGCTGTTGTCTCTAATTACGGTCGCGCTGTTTAAAAATAGAAACTGTGACTCTGTGTTTCTGTGGTGTTTCTTCTTCCTTTGCTGTAAGATAAAGATCAGTGCAGGGAACATAAATACAGCCTCACACACTCTCACACGGACACACACTGCATCATAAAGGCTACCACATGTCCATATGGAGTTCCTTTTAAAGCGGGCCTGATGATATGCTGGCATGAAAGTAGAGATAATCTCAGCTTGATCTACTTTTGGTCGGAAGGAGACGGAGCCCATCACTAAACTGAGGCTTCTTCTCTGTGATTTATATCAGAAAATATGTCACAATGTCCCTTTCCTTCACTAAATGCTTTATATTCTACTGTAGGGGTTCTCAAACTGTGGACTGCGGGCTGGCGGTGGTACACAGAGAGGCCCCAAGTGGAAATTCTGCAATTAATTACAAATAAAAAGAGTCACTAGGAAAGAACCTTAATTATTGTTCTTTTAATCAAGTAACAGATTGTTTTGGTTCTCTTTTAATGAAGCAGTTGATTGTTTTGGTGGGAAGCGGCTCAGGTCTTAGAGTCTCTCTCTCTCTTAGGTTTAAAGTCTTTCAGCCCAGCACACGTGCACACAAGGTTTCTCTGTGGCTTTCCTCTCCCATTGCTGTGGTTTCACTTGGATGTTTTGGTGTTGAGCCAAGGAGGTATTTGGTTCAGAAAGATTAAGAGAGCGGGATCAGACCACTTCACACACTGTTTATTCACACAAAGCTACATTCATTCTGCCGTTTTGCAGCCTGGACATCAGTGCCGTTTGTTAAGTGGACGCCTTAAATGGACAGTAAGGGACACTATTCTTGTTAAATAACGAGAGAGACGACTGCACCATATATGGGCGTTTGCAATACCTTGAGCGTGTCAGTGTGTGTGTATTGTGTGTAAGTGGCTGCGAGGTCACAGGGGGAGGTTTAGGTTACTGTAAACACTGCCCGTCTGGGGGGGCTGTGTGTCTGTCCACGCATTAAACGAGCCCGCATGGTGAATCTAAACACTCACTCCGCCTCACTGGTGATGAGCTGAACCATCTGGGGCCAGCTGGGCGGGGGAAACCTCACCAGGGCCCATCATCAACCGGATCATTAGCTGGATAATCAAGTCAACCGTTTATATACCCGGCTAAAAATGAGTTTGGAAGTCAATCGGAGTGCTGCAATGTGAAATTGTGTGATTGTATATCGGACAAAGATTTAAAGAGAAAGACGGACACAATCTTCATGTGTTCGTTGTTGGTTTGTCTCAGATGAAACAGATGTTTGCATTATCAAAAGTATGGTCCTCCTAAATCTCTCTCTCTCTCTGTCTGTCTCTCTCTCTCTCTCTCTCTCTCTGTCTCTGTCTCTGTCCTCCAGCTCTGGGCAGAAGCGCGTCGTGCGACACCACCACCAACAGCCCGCCCAGCGTGAGGGCTTGCCTTAATCGGGCGGGCGGGAGCGAGAAGGGCAGGAGGGGCGTCAATGGAAGAGGTTTCAGCTGCAGGTCTCCGCTGCAACCTAAACCACAAGGTACACAAGTGTGATTCACCCCGACAGCGCATGGCGAGGTATCACATCCCCCCCTGCATGTTCATATGACCACGTTCTCACCACCATCTCTTCCACATGAGAAAGTCCTGAAACATGCAGACTGATTGTTTCTCTCTCTATATTTATATTCTATAACAGAGTGACTAATCACACGTTCAGGCCACAGCAGGGGGAACAGTGAAAACAGGAATAGGGTTATGTAAGATGGCCTGGATAGCTGAACCTTGAGCCTTGTTCCTCTTTTGTTTTCCCAGAGTTAATCATTCAACTCAGACAATGCTCCCTTCTGCTGCAGGAAATTCTGTTCCCATTATCAGGTTTGGAGTTTTGGAGTTTAGAACGTATAAGAGAAAGTAAAAGCGAGCTGCTCTATTCGGTAACTTATAACGTTTCACTCAGCTCAGTCTGGCTCGACCTGAAGCTTCTCCTTCTGCCCCTTCATTGCTAAACAGACCTGACGGTGGAGGAAAATCCCTGATGACAAAAAGGCAAAACGCTTTCTTGTCTCTCGCTTCTCTCCAGTGCCTCCCAAACCGCTGCACCTCCAGAGCCCGGTGACGGATCAGCAATCCCCGTTGGGACGCGTGCAGAGGCCGCCGCTTAAATCCAGCATGGAGGAGAAAGGCAGAGGTGGAGGAGGAGGAAGGGGAGCAGTGAACAGGGAGAAACACTCTAAAGTGTCCGACCTCATCAGCAAATTTGAGGAGAACCGGTAGGAGCTTCTTTTTATTGTTTTCCCTACAATCTTGGTAGTCTATCACTGCCTCGTCTATCCTATTCTATCGGTCTATTGGTCTTGCTTGAATCACTTTCCTGACTCAGGTCTGGGCCGATCTTTACCGCCCACTGCAGTCTGTGACCAGTGGAGCAATTTCCCCCCCAAGATAGATCGTTTCCGGTTTCCACGTCATCTAACAGCTTTCGTAACAGAGCCGGTTGTAATCACGGTGACGCCTCAAGCGTGCCGCAAACACAAAACTCTGTCTTTCCAAACATTTCCTGCCACTATTTCAAGGATAATAAAGCAGAAGTCCTCAATCGAAGCGTCTGTTCTTAGCCTGATTCATTGGTAGCGGTTCAGATCAGTGAGAGAGCCGCAGACGGACCGAGCAGAGATTAGCTGCTGCTTTACAAGCCGTGTGTGTGTGTGTGTGTGTGTGCGCGAGGGGATGAAAGGGGATTTGTGCAAGCGAGGGGAAACGCAGGTCCTCACTGCGTCGTGGGACGGGACCCAGGGTTGCGAGATGAAGCCCAGGAGGATGAGGTAGGATCTCTCCGATGCGTCTTTCATGTCTGTCCGAGGTCGTTTCCGTTTTAAGCTCCGGTTGCCTTCTGATATGTGTTTGCCTCTCTTCTCCGCTCCATGTCGTGTTTTGATTATACCAGCAGCCTCATCCGTGCGAGGGAAGGTCCATTGATGGCAGCGAGCGGCACAATAATGGCATCTTTGTCTGGCGCTGCTCATACAGTAGAGTCCAAACACCTCCAGTCTGCGTCAGCGCCCCACTGAAAATTCAGCTGGTTAAGCGATGCAGCTCAGTCTGGTGCTGTCTCATGGCCTCATGTCTCAGGCCTCCCCCACAGCTCTCCTCACCCTGTGTGACACGAGGTCAGCGTGGCTGTTCTCACTCAGTTGCTCTGTATGTGTGACTCAGTGGATTAGCCCTCTAGTGGCACTGAAGAGAAGAGAAACACCCGGAACAGAATTAGCCGGTTAATATACTAATCTGGTTCTCGTGGCTCCGGCTGCCCTCAGGTGCCTCAGCTTCTTCTTAAAGCCACATGGGAGCGGTCGCGTGCCAGAACACCTGCTGTGTTTTAGACCGGCTGTGAAAAGAGCAGAAAGAGAAAACGCACATGTAGCAAAGGTCGACGTTGTGATTTCTTAATTTGAGTCTTTAGAGGCAGAAATGTAGAATATAGATGTGATTTGCCCCTTTGTCCCCTGGTTAGTTCTTACACTGAGGTAAGAATTCTGTCACCTGTGCGCTAATGGACCCATAAGTAAAACATAAAGTCAAACTGTGTGTAGTGTTGAATATCTATGGTAAAGATTAGTAATGTTTGTTTTCCTCTGAGACTCTTCGTTACCTCAGGTGGCCTGCAGCCTGTGAGTCATGTGTAGTGTCACCGGGCTTTTATTGTTCCTCTATTTAGACTATACACACTTCCTGTTTACCAAACAGTCACATCCAGACTATAAAGAGTTTAGCTGAAGAATTAGCAGCAGAAACTTGTTTTACAGTAGAGAGAGATTCCTAAAATCTCCAACCCAAAACATTGAATGAAATTCCAGCAGCGTTGAAGTGAGCTTGGATAATTAGGACACAATCTGGAGGGAGGGCGTCTGGCTGGATGTACAGATCCGGCCCGGAGCCTCACACACACACACTCATACACACACACACTTACAGAGAGAAACAGCTGGTCAGGATGTGGAGCTTCTGGATGGTCACTGTCCTTTTGCATGTGTTGATGTAGCTTCCATTCCTGTCCTGTGTTTCAAATCGCCTTGTACACATTGTTTTTCCATTGCATTCATGCTGGAGCAAAGCCTGCCTGAAAGGGGTTTTACAGTGCAGTGTGTAATGTGGGCTCTCTCTCTCTCTCTCTCTCTCTCTCTCTCTCTCTCTCTCTCTCTCTCTCTCTCTCTCTCTCTCTCTCTCTCTCTCTCTCTCTCTCTCTCTCTCTCTCTCTCTCTCTCTCTCTCTGTGTGTGTGTGGAAGTAGGACAGTAAGGTATCTCTGGGGAGTTGTGTTGTACCTCTCCTCCTCCTCTTCGCCTCCCATCCTTCTTCTCTCTGCGCTCACACACACTTCCTCTGCATTACCTCCGCTCGGTGCGGTCCCACAAGGCAGAGGGAAGTTTCTGCATCTCCACAGTTTTATTTTTAACTCTCTCGCACACACACACACACGTGCTATAGCTCTCGGCTGGCTGTCGTCTCTCACACTCTCCCTCGATCACCGGCTCGTCAGCTGGAGCAGACTCCACGCTCTCTTTCTCTCTCTTCAGCCGAGGCTCTCTCCTGTTTCCTCTCTGGTTATTAACTCTTCTGATGCCGCGCTGACCAACTTCCTCCTTTCTCTTTTCCTCTGTTCCTCCAGCAACATGGACAACAACAGAGACGGCTCGACGCACAAGCCCACCAGCAAGTCGGCCAACTGCAGCCCAGCTCACCGCGCCTACCAGAAGCAGCCGGAGACCAACAGGATAAAGGAAAACCACACAGTGGTGGACTCAGGCTCAGACTCTGTACCGGTCGAGCCGAGGGATGCTCACAAAACGCCGGCCAACGGGGTTTTAACGCAGATGGAGAAGGAGAGCAGTCAGGAGAGGAGTAACGGCTCTGTGAGGATAGAGACGGCCGAGCTGGTGAATGGGGACATGGGGGACGAGAGTGAAGAGCAGAGTGGCGATCACTCGCCTCCGCACACAGACAGGACTGAGACTGAGACGGAGAGCGGAGTCGGTAATGAGGACAGTGGGTCGAAGACGGAAAGGGAACACGGGAAAGAAGAAGGAGGCACAGAGCAGAAGGTACGTACAGAATGCATGTATGTGTCTGTGTGAGTGTGTGTGTGTGTGTGTGTGTTTCTTCCTTTGGTGCCCTCACACCCCAGGGTCACGTTTATTTATTCCTCCCGTGTCCTAGGTATATTTATGTCCCCTGCTTCCTGCTGTGTTTCTGCTCTGACGCTGCACTTTGCCTCCGATAGACAAACGGTCAGCATTTATTAAGGTTCTGTGTGCAGTGCAGTTAACACCAAAGTCTCCTCTGCACTCATTCAACCTCCGGGCCGCACAGAACACAGAGAGGAGCGTTATAAGGGAAGTGTGTATGTGTGTGTGCGTGTGTGCGTGTGATCTAGAACACGGTAAAGGGGGTTATGTTCCATGAAGGCCGAACAGATGTCGAGCGCTTCAGCAGCTGAGTCTGCGCCCACAACCACCTCCACCTCCTCCCCCCTCTTGGGAGCCTGCTGTGCTCACTCTTATCTACTGCTATCCCGGGTTCACATCTATGCCCCCCCGCCCCTCGCTGTTGTAATCTGTGGGAGCACACCTGCAGTCAAAGCGTCCACGTGTTGCAAACAGGAACCACCACTGATGAATGAGATTCTTCCGATTCTCGACGCGGAAACAAATGCATCACCTTGACTAATCGAATCCTTTCAGATCCCAAACACTCATCGAGGCAAATTAATCAATCAGAACATGGATTCAACTTGAGGGGGGGTTTATTTTTAACAGGTAATGGATTTTCATTCCCTGCGTAATTTCATATTGAGTTATCAGGTGGTTCTACTTTGCTTTGGCGCTGAGCTGCCACTTTAAAAACCTTCCAGTCTGACAGGTTTTGCAGTAATTCATTTAACCCTCGACGCGTTTCCTCTGCAGGAACAGAGGCGATACCCTTCAGCAGGGATCACCGTGTTTGTGCTGCGTGTGGAAGTCTAATAATTAAAGCGAGATCCGGAGAGTTTGACTGAACTCAGTGAGCTGCAGCCCTGAGGTGGAACGTTTCACTGTAAAATGATAAAGGATGGAATCAAAGATGGCTGGTATAGAGTTCACTATCATTTAACTTTGTTTCTGGTAATAATAGATATTACTGGTTTGCTGAGTTATTGGTCGTCTCCTTGGAATGAATCATGAGTTGTTATTGTTCTTATGCAACACGGTGCTTTTACTGACTGAGAAATATGTAGTAAATGTGATGCTCGTAGACGAGACTCGTGGTTTCGTCACTGGCTGGTCATTGCATCATAAACGTGCCTTGGCCTGTCACAAAAAAATATGCAGATTTCGCCACAGCCGCACTGTAACTCACTTATTGTGTGTGTGTGTGTGTGTGTGTGTGTCGGCTCTTGCACGGAGGTTGTTCATGCAGCAATCACATGTTCGAGTTGTGTCGTTTCCCTGCGCCCAGCTTTTCATTTCCCTTTCTGAGAGGTGTGTGTGTGTGTGTGTGTGTGTGTGTGTGTGTGTGTGTGTGTGTGTGTGTGTGTGTGTGTGTGTGTGTGTGTGTGTGTGTGTGTGTGTGTGTGTGTGTGTGTGTGTGTGTGTGTGTGTGTGTGTGTGTGTGTGTGTGTAGAACTAAACAGGAAGTTGTTGGGATAGGAAGCTACAGTTGCAAAATGACAACACTTCTGCATTAGTAAGTCCTGTCAGCTCTGTAGAGACGAGTCCTGGTCTGAGTCATCGGTGGCGTGTTGGACAGAAACAGACATGATGTTGACTGTTTGACCCTGAACTCTAAAGGATAAGATCACTCTAACGCCTCCTTAATGCATCAAGGATGACGTTACTCAGGATCCCCGTGTTGTTGTCATTCCCCACTAACGTCCACTCTGCCTCACTTCCCCCCCAGGAGACGAACGAACAGAAGCTGTTTAAGATCGCCAGCGAGCTCCTGCAAACGGAGAAGGCGTATGTCGCACGACTCAATCTCCTGGACCAGGTGAGGAACGTCGCTCTACGATCCCGTCGCAGTTCAAACTCGCACGTGCTACATTTGACCCTGTATATGTGTCCTACCTCATCTTGTAGGTCTTCTGTACCAAGCTGATGGAAGAGGCAGCTAAAGGGACGTTCCCCGTGGAAGTGGTGAAGAACATCTTCTCCAACATTTCCTCCATTCACACCTTTCACAGCCAGTTCCTCCTTCCAGACCTGGAGAAACGCATGGGCGAATGGTGAGGGTCGATCCAGAAGTAGTAGGAGTTTAAGAAGGTCACATGCAAGAGTCTCAGTGTGTGTTTTCAGATTCAGATCTATGAGGAACGAGAATTAGATTTTTGGTATTCAAGCGGTCAAATATTTGCTCTTCTTGAATGAATCGCATGAGTTCGATAATCATTCTAGGGATGTATTCATGTCACGGAAAGCAATTATAAAAGTCAAGATTGCACTGAAATGTGGTTGGATGGATGTTATGACGAATTAGAAAGAAATGTTCAGCCTTGGAAAAGGTTTGCTCCGTCTTAAGTGCTTCCTTGTTTTGTCTTGTTCTTGTCCTGAGCTCTCATACTAAAAAATACTGTTCTTGGCTTCAGTACAGCACATTTCAGTTGGTGAGGCTTTATTTACTCACTTAAGTATAGTACTTCACCTTAACCTTAACCTACAGCTCCATATAAATATACTTTGTCATTTTCGAGTGCGATCTAATCCTGCAAAGTCGATTATCTTCTTATATTGTGTCTGAGCGACGCCTTACCTTCCTTTCCTTCCTGCAGGGCGTCCACACCTCGCATCGGTGACATCCTGCAGAAGCTCACTCCCTTCCTGAAGATGTATGCAGAGTATTTGAAGAATTTCGAAAAAGCCATGGAGCTGCTCAAGCTGTGGACGGACCGCTCGCCTCAGTTCAAGGCCATCATTCAGGAGATCCAGGTGCTGCCACGATCATGTGCTCTAAGAAAAGAGGTCCAGGTTTAAAAAGATCTATTGTGAGAGCTTTTTTTGTTTTTGTTTGGTGGACAGATTCAAGAAGTGTGCGCTAGCCTCACGCTCCAGCATCACATGTTGGGGCCGGTGCAGAGGATCCCTCGCTATGAGATGCTGCTGAAAGACTATCTGAAGAAGCTGCCTCAGGACGACCCGGACCGGCGAGATGCAGAAAGTGAGCGGCAGAATCCAAACTCCTCGCTGCAGGTTGTACGTTTGTCATCATGCTGGAGCTTAAGCATCACACATCTTTGTTTTCCTCCCTCAGAATCGTTAGAAATTATCGCCACGGCAGCGACTCACTGCAACAGCGCCATCAGAAAATCAGTAAGTGTCGAACCCATCCGTCATCGTCACCATCTAAAATGAGAACGCCACAACTAAAATCTCTCTCTCTCTCTCTCCCGTTCCCCGTTTTAGGAGAATCTGAAGAAGCTGATGGAGATCTACGAGATGCTGGGCGAGGAGGAGGACATCGTTCACGCCTCCAACGAGTTCATCAAAGAGGGCCACATCCTGAAGCTGGCGGCCAGGAACACCTCGGCCATGGAGAGATACCTCTTCCTGGTGAGAGAAGCCGTCAAAGCAGCGAGTCTTCTTATCTGATTAAAGACGCAGCGGGGCAATCGACTGAGGCGAGAGCATCTTCGCACAAGTCAATTGAATCAAATGAGTAATATCATGGCAGGAACACCTCTGTTTAAGGATACATCAGGGGCCGCCACAGCAAACCTCTCAATTACTGATGGAGCCAGGTGATGTGATTGTTTCTCCTGTTGTATATAATCTCGGCGCTGAATGTCTCCCAAGTGAACCGTTAAAGGGACCCACATTGTTTAAGACTGCCACCCTGTCAAAGGAAGAGCAGAAACCTAAACGCAGCTCACTCCACAGATTCAGACGTGATAACTTTCCCCAGACCGACCGTTTTCAAAACTGCACCATCGTTAAGTGTGCTGCGTATTCTCTTTTCATTTCTAAGAGCTACGATCAAACAACCAGACAGACAATAAAACCACAGCTGACTGGCAGAGCCGCTTTGGGATTAGCTGCGATAGTAAAGAAGGAAATAAATAGCAGAACTTACAAAGCTGTCTGCTGCTCTTGACTGCTATGACTTCTTGATTCTGTCTTGGATCAGCCCGATGATGTTGTAAAAACAAATCCGATGTGTGTTTTGTTTCTGCTCAGTTTAACAACATGCTGCTGTACTGCGTGCCTAAGTTCAGCCTGGGAGGGCCCAAGTACACGGTGAGGACGCGGATCGGCATCGAAGCCATGAAGGTCCTGGAAACCACCAACGACGATTATCCACACACCTTCACGTTATCTGGGAAGGAGAGGACGCTGGAGCTTCAGGCCAGGTACATTTTAAACACACACACGCACACAGGGTCATTTATGTCATCTGATCTGGCTACAGAAATGAAAATCAGGAATTGAAGCTATCACAGTAAATGAGCTCAGATCCTTTACTTACAGTTTTGATGCACTTGTACAGATGAGCTCATCTGGGACCTTAGTGGTTTTATGGTAGATCTTAATTGGCCTCCTCAGTCATGTAAACACATTTATGGGTACATTTTAATTATTTGTAATGCTTTGCTCTCTCCTCCTCAGCTCAGAACAGGAAAAGGCCGACTGGATTAAGGTACAAGCACTCACCTTTATTTATTATTCTCTCTTATTTAATGTTACATGTTACATGGCCAGTTGCAACGAATCTCGCTGATTTGACGTTGTGATGTCATTCAGGCTTTTCGGAAGACCATCGAGATCTTTCTGCAAAAAAATGAAACGTTCAAGAGCGCCTCCAGAGACACAGAGGAAGTGTCGGTGAGTATCACATCACAAGTTTCGCAACTTCAAGACTTGTGCTAAAAATGTCTTCCCCTATTTCATCAAATGACACTGTTCTGCCGCTGTCATTACACAACGCGTGTTTTGTGTGCGTTTGTTTCTCCGTAGACGGCAGAGCTCGGGAAGCGCGCCCCCCGGTGGATCCGCGACAACGAGGTGACGATGTGCATGAAGTGTAAAGAGCCTTTTAACGCTCTGACGAGGAGGAGGCACCACTGCAGAGCGTGCGGCAACGTAAGTGATGAGTTTAGCTTCTTCCTGTGTCGGCCTGAACGTCAATGTGTCAAGGGTGAGGGGAGCAATTGCAGTAGTTAATCTATAATAATTGTTACCAATCTGATGTGTGTGTAAGATCACTTTGTATCAATAGCAAAAGACAGGATATTCCTTTTCCTAACCAAATATCAAATTTAAGGGAAGAGGTTAGATTTATGGAGGGACGGGAGAATGAATACAACATTCCTTATATTCACATACGCTGATAATAACAATAGATAATTCAATTGGATTCTTACAGGTGGTGTGCTGGAAATGCTCAGACAACAAGGCGCAGCTTGAATATGACAGCAACAAGCTGAACAAAGTTTGCAAAGACTGCTTCAGCATCCTGACTGGAGAAGGTGTAGCTGAGGGCAAGAGGAAGGGCATCCTGGAGGTAAGAGGATGTTTAGATACACACACACACACACACACACAGCAGAATCCAAATAAGGACAATGTGTATATATACAATTAAAGTAGAAATGAGGAAGAAGTACCTCGCACTCTTCCTCGCCTCATTGCTTGCTTCATGTCCGTGATCGTTCCCCCCTGTCCAGATCGAGGCGGCTCAGTTCACAGGCAGCAGCATCATGTGCGGCTTCCTGCAGTACTGCGAGAAGAACAAGCCTTGGCAGAAAGTGTGGGGCGTCATCCCCGAGAAGGAGTGTCTGGTGCTTTACCTCTACGGAGCGCCGCAGGTAAAAACCTGTGACTTGATACTTGATAATGTCACATTTTGATTCAGCAGACATTGATTTGGCTCTCTGCTCCTCTTTTCTCCTCAGGACGTGAAGGCCCAGTGCACCATCCCTCTGCTGGGCTATTCTGTGGAGGACACTGACCCTCCCGCCACCTTCCGCCTCTCCCAGTCCAAATCTATCCACAACTTCGCAGCAGAGACGGAGGATCTCAAGCTGCGCTGGTTGAAAGTGATCCGAGTGGCGGTGACGGGAGAGATGCCGACGTGCCCTCAACCCAACGACAGCGACTCCAACGTGGACAACAACACACAAGATTCAGGTGCTGATAGCACATAGGGCATGTTTGCTTCTTTCACAAGGAAACCGTTTGTTGGATCGCTCAAGGACAGAAAGTGAAGTTCAGAGATGAGTGCTGGTTAAACTGTCCTTCCTTGCCAATCTCATATTTTCTAGCTTCTTCCTGGATTAAAAAAAACCATGACAGAACTTTGATTCATTGCTGGAGCTGTGCTGGATTACTAAAAGACATTTCTAGTACAATCAACACTAGAGCAGTGGGAACACGGGATCACGTCCAGTCCCCTCTAACAGGCGCTATCAAGGACAGCTCAAACTCAAAGTCTGTGGACATTTTAACCTACGTCAACTCCTCTGGAGCCGGTGGACTACAGACCACAGACTTACACAGCGACTGACACAGGATGTGAATCAAATCAAGAGGACGGTTGAATCTAAATCTGCTGGTGCTAAAACTCAGCTCTGTGTTCCTGTACAGTATAAATGTAATTGTTTTCAGTGTTTTTAAATGTACAGTATCTGTTTTAATCTTGCTTTCAAAAACATGTAAGTATGATGTAAAGTATTCAGCATTTCCCCCTTTTTTGTTAGACGAGGAGACGGCTGCAGGAGTGGGGGGGGGAATGATTGTGTAGTTAGATGATGATGATAGCCTCGTCTCACCTCACTTGCCTAACGGTGAAAATATGTAAGTCTGTTCAATCTATCGATGCACGTTGGCAGAGCTGTTGTTTATAAATAATCTGCAAATCACTCCCATTTTAATGGTTGGTTGAACTTTTAAGGCTTCTTCACGTGGCCCTGAGTTGTGCTGTTTGTAATAAAATAGCACATTTGCAACCCTGTGTTTTCTAATTGTGGATAAACGATGGAGAGACGTCCGACTGCAGGAAGTCACGGGCCCCGGTTCATCTGTGTGTGACAGGGTTTCCTACAGAGACGCATTGGGAGAGTTTCTTCCGCCATGCAGCACAATCATATTTGCATAACAAGATGGTGGAAGAAATGTATGTTTTCAAAGCTGTAATTAATTTTTATTATTTAAAAAGTAATTTATAGAATATGATGAGCATGATCTGTTAAAAGTAGCACAAGAAGGTTCCATCCCTCCGTCCTGAGACTGAGTGCAGTAGGTAGGTTTTCATTTCGCTGAGACGGGAAAATCTTCGGTGTTACAAAGAGCCAGCATGGACTTAAGGGGGAAATGTGCCTATATTATCAACAGTGACCGTGTTCATTTACATTTACGGAATTTACCCAGTGCTGACCTGAGTCTCACTCCGCCAACTCTTCCACCTCCTCAGTATTCACTCATAAATGAGCACAAACTTCCCTGTATGAGATCTGAATGTATCTACAGATTTTGTATGTTCACTGTTCCCCTTTATCTCCTCCCCAAAGGTTTAAGAATCTACGCACTTTCAAGTCTTATATAAGTGTACCTTCAAAGAAAATAAAACTAAATATGATCTACGTGGCTCTAGCTTATACTGTGATTTTATCCATTTTTCTTATAGGGGTCTATTTTGAAACCTTTGCAACGTTACTATGCAACACACATAATCAGAACTCTTTAGATTTGCTTGTACTGCAATAAGACAAATGTGGATTAAGATACATGCACAGAATTAACTGGATACTACGTTCACTAATTATACTAGAAAAATGTATTAATTTATCCGTTTACAAGGGAAATTGTTTACATGACAGTTAATTTATGTCATAATCTAGTGCACAGACTAGAATCAATGTGGATATAAATCTCTGCCATAAAAATGATCACAAGCCAAACTAACAAACAATGCAGATCATTTATACTTTACAATAACCTTGTTGTGGTTCCTTGTTTTGCATGATGATTGAAGCTGTGACCTTTTGCCAGTAACGTCAATGTCAGTTCTCAAGTGACAAAGTCCTTTAGTCTGCCAGTAAATGTATCACCAAGTGCAGCGTCACTGCAGACCGAGTGACGGGTGACACTCACTAAGATGTTCTGTCAGCAGGCAGTGACACCCGGTGGATATGCTGACACCCGGTGGATGTTGTGTTGTATTTGTTTGGACCACACAAGTATTTAATTCATTTAGAAAACGTTTATTTTCACAATAGAAAACAAAAGAAATCAGACCAAATGAAAGAATATTAAATCCTTGCATCTTTAACCTTAAAAATTGCATGAACGTGTTTAAGTTACATTCTCTCATTTTAGTAAGTCAGCGACATCACGATGGGTCACAAATACGTTAGAGTGGCCTTAGCGTCTCGCCACACTTGAGAAGGGAGTTTGAAGAATATCAGTAAGAAAAAAACAGAGCAAACATTTGAATACACTAGAAGTCCTTTCTTGATCTCACTTCTGGCTGGTGTTGTTCATCTATGTGCTAGGTAGAGGTTCTGTGTGTAATTCAATAGAAAGGGAGGGGTCAGATTTTGGCCAGTTTGTGTTTGGTTGTTTCAGCTTTTGCGGTGTCGCAGCAGTCCGCGGATCCTGCGGACCAAAGCCTGGATGAAAGTGTAGCGGGAACGGACTTGGCTGTACAAGCCCTCCACCTCCTGCAGCTTCTTCTGTAGAGCCTCCCCGAAACCTGCAGCCATGTCGCTCTGCAGCTGCATTCACACAGAGGAGGTACACAAAGGAATCAGGAATAATGAAGCTACTGTGCACACACGTAACCAGACACTACAAAACATTTCATATGTGCATCATGTACACCCTGCTGTTGGCGAGTACACAGTCATGTATTACCTGGTCTAGATCTTGCTGGCTGACCCTGGACAGGCCCAGACCTCGGCCTCCACCGCCGTGTAATGCACCAAACGAGTCTGGGGGAAAAATAAGGGAGAGAAAAATCAATTACTATCAACACACAATTAATTTCCCACAACTTAAGCTGGTCAAAAACAAGTAACCATAACGATCTCTATAGATTCAATGCAAACCCAACCCAGCCGCTAATCTACAACCATCTTCCACATCTGAACTCACCATCTGTGAGGCGTGATCGAAAAACACCGGCTCCAGGCAGGAGGGAGTCCTTGGGGTCAGTCGGGGTACAGTGCAACAGGTAGTACTCCAGGTGGCGCCATAATACAAACAAACAGGTCTCGATCACATCTGTGTAAGAGGGCAGGTCAAGGCCTTTAACGACGCCTCATCATGTTGGTACAAACCCAAGTCACATCCTCTCTTGCACTGTCTGAGTTGACCCGTCAGTTGGGGGGTCAAAAGGATACAGGAGCACAGAGCTAACAGCTTGGCTCTGTTGTTGATGAGCTGGACCAGTCTTCTCTTGGCCAGCAGGCTCCTCTGCACTGATGAGATTTTGTCCACCCCTCCTGGGCCGGAGACCAGGCCCTGGCACAACTACAGAGGATGAGAGCTGTGATGAGAGCTGAACACATACTGGGACTAATAAGGTGAACAACACAACACGCCAACATTTGACAGTGTCAAGACTACACAGCAGATGGTTAGGATAAAACTGAAGAGGTGAAACCGTGTGTGTACGCCAGCAGTACGCAGGTCCATTATTACCTCCTTCAGCTCCTCTGGGGGGAGCTGATCCAGACTCTGCAGCTTGCCCAGACTCTGCCTGTGACTCTGGTGGAACCGGAAGAAATCTGCAGTGCTGTTCTTCAGCAGGTAGAGGATGAGGCCCAGGCTGGGGGCCCGGGAGTACAACACTGACGGCACGGTGGAGGACAGATCTGAGGAGAGAGGAGGCACAGAGGGAGGTTCAGGAAGATGTTGGAGTGTATTGCTCCATGGATGCAAGTGGATACGCACCACAAAACACAATTTGAACGGCAACCCAAAACAAATATTTACAAGCTTAAATGTTTCATAGAATGTAATTAAAAAGTGATTTAGCACATAGAAAAGTACAGCTTGTTAGTAATATAAAATCATTGTGTTAATTATAAGCACTTAGTAAATATGACTGACCTGTGCGTCCTCCATCCCTGCCAGCTGGCTCACTGCCAGACGGACTGAAGAGGCAGATGCTGAACTGGGCCTGCGCTGAGCTCTGCAGCAGCAGGGCCTGGCAGTACTCCATGATGTTCGCACACACCTACAGACGGAGCATCGCTCAGGTCACATTGGATTCTTTCACCCCCCTTCTCTATGTTACATTATGCTGTCGTACTAATGGATGATTTCTTATTTCTTTTTCTTGAAGATACATCTTAAACTGCACCACAGTGACACATACACATTACACACATACATATGTCGCCCATCTATCCCATTATTATACCCCTTGTCAAACCTGTTGCATGGCAACCTCCATCTCCTCTCGTCGCTCTGCAGAGTCTCCAGGTGCCATCTCCGCCTGCTTCAGCAGCCTCTCCCTCTCACTTCCCGCCAGACGACCAAGCAGGGACAGACACAGACGCTACAAAGGAAGAGACATATTACATCACATAAATATACACACTGTGACAGATATGTATTCTACCCTGGAACAGATCCTGACTACAGTGAAACAAGACAATACAACTAAGCAGGGCGTACAAACAATCAGATATACATGATTTTAAGTAAAGTCGTCTCACCTGGAATCTGTTAATGTGACCCTGGAACTCTAGAAGAGCAGGACTGTTGAGTTCCCCTCCCATTTCGAGGACACCTGATGGACAAAACATATTCAGAATGTGATCACTGTCCTGTGTCAGTGAATATGAGGACTGAATCGTGGAAATGGGAAAATTTTACACAGCAAAATATAGTTATTTTGTCCAGTAGTTGAATGCACATCTCCACAAGCTAAGGAGCTCCTGGTTGTGTTTGTACCTGGCAGAGCCGTCTTACTGATGATGCCAGTGATCAGAGAGAGCTCCTGTAAAGCTCCCATACTGAGCTCCTGACTGCGCAGCAAAGACTGGATGGTGTCTGCATGGACGATCAGCCACTGGAGGACCTACACTCACACACACACACAAACACATTACATGACATACAAGGACTTATATATAACATATAATCTTTCTGATTACGAATGTTCAGTGTAAGGTGTGGTGTTTGTAGGTGCTGTGCTTACCTGTGCTGCCCCCTGTTGGTGATTCACTGTTGTAGAGGTCAGGATCACCTGGAAGAGCCTGAGGGTTGGTAGAAGGATCTGCCTGTAGCGATCTAGGGGGCTAGGGATGAAGCCTGACGGGTCTCGCATCAACCTGCAGAGCACATGTGTACAGACATGAAAACATTAAGAAGGTTTAGAGATTCTACATCTGTAAAAGCTTCAGGGTGCATTTTCCAATCCTACATGGTTCTCATTATGTCAACAGCTGTGAATCAGAGCCAGGAATTAGCACGAGATGGAAGAGCTGTAGTTCTGAGGTGTAACGGTGGTCATTTTAAAGATGCTTTCGTCAAAATGTCTTTTCCTCACCTGTGTGCGTCGCTGTCAGGGACCATGTCAAACACTTGGCACTCGATCAGCTGAGTCACCAGCCCACAGCACAGCAGCTCCACAGCTCCCTGGCCCGTCTTAGCCACACGAGTCAGCAGAGCCTGAAAAACATTAATTTAGACAGATTTAGCAGACAATTGGACTTCTGTGATACAACAGTGAAACACCCTGCACAAAACAACCCACTCCATGACATGATAATGATGGAGAACTGGATTTGAAGAACCAGACAGGGGTGTACAGGTCCTCACCATTTTACTCTCGTAGATATAAAGGGGTTTGAGGAGGGGTGGCTGAGGTGCGAGGAGGCTCTGCAGGGCTGTGTCATCCTGCCTCAGGCTCTCTACCAGTGACCTCAGATAGCCACTGTTGCAGATGTACACAAGCCACTGATTCTGGCGGTCTATGGACAGGATCCGGTCCAGCACTGCCAGCGCCAGCATCTGAGGACAAGGAGATGAGACAAGGACAATAAAAAAAAACGCAATGTCACGAAGGACAGCCAATGGTATCAATATACATCAGCTAATAAACTGAACACATATTTTGATATAAAATCTACAATGTTAAAGAAATACATAATCAGGTAAAGTACTGATGGCTCATACCCTGCTGCTTTCGTGACCGTCGCAGGCGTCCCTACACACCACGTCCATAAGAGACTTGCCATAGCTTTCAATGATAGCTAGGTTCTCTCTCTGCAGTTTGGAGAAACCATCTTCAGGCGCTGTCAGGCGGTCCCACATCGCTTTCCCTGCTACAGAAATGGAGAGAGAGAGCTGAGATGAACAGACGTACCATAACATTGCTACCCTCAAACAAACCCCTATTATTCACATTTTCCCTTCTGTATAAGTATTTGTGTTATACCTGTCTGCAAAGTGTCAGGTTCATCTGGTTTCTGGGCAATTTGTAGGTAGTAAAGCAGAGAGCCATAAAGATGGGCACGCAGACGCTGGTATCCACCTCCTTGAGGAGAAGAAGACAACACAAGAACATCAAATTTAACCTAGTGTATTTTTTAGATATATATATTTAATAATACATATATAATAATATATTTAGAAATACAGTTTGTTAAAGGAGTATGAGGTCATCACTCACCAGTACACAGGATGAAGTCCAGCAGCTTGCGGAGGATCAAGTGCAGAGCGGAGTTGGCGATGGAGGCAAATCCAGAAGATGCTCCACCTTCTAGTCCCACCCCCTGCTGCTGCTCAGACAATACTGACTGGCTGAGGTGGGCTGTCAGTGTGAAGACTGCCCCAGCAACAATTGGCATCAGTTCTCCTGCAGCATCCTCAGATAAAACCTGGTTTGTGTAGGGAAACATTTAAGTTTGAGTTACATATAGAAAGCAGGGGACGCTCCTTGCTGTGATTATGGCGTCATTCCAAATTACTCCATGTGACAAAGATCTGTCCTGACCTTATCATGCAGGTCCAGCAGCAGGTCTCTGATGATGAGTTGCCTGTCATCAGCAGGGATGAGATCGGCAGGGCAGGCAATCAGCAATGTCTCCACCAGGCTCCTCCAGGACTGCAGCGCATGTCGCTTTGCAGTGAGACTGCGACGGACACGGTTCCGTTCCACCACCTGCTGCAGGATCGAGTTCACCTCCTTTGGGAATAAACCCAGGGACAGACGTGAGGGGAAAGCGAGGGGAAACATTTGTCCGCCAACTTCTATTGCCAAGATATCCATTTGCATTGGGGTTAGAAAATACAGCACACATCTGCGTTAGGACTCTCTCACCTCCATTAACAGGGGCCTCTGTCCAATGGCTGCCATTCCTTGCAGGGCATTCACCTCAGCAACCAGCACTCTATGAAGCAGCTGTGAGAAAGATGAGAACATAATATGACTAAATCAGTGGAAGATAAAGAGTGAAAAATACAGATTTACACAAAAAAAACACAACAGCAGAAGAGTTGTTTCAAACTGCAAACCCACCTTAACGTTACACACAGTGCGTCCTTGCTGGTTGACATGCTCACAGTTGGCGATCACCTGCTCTATCTGGGTGCGCTCGAAGAAGTCCAACTGCAGCAGCTCAGGCATATCCTGACTAAATTCAATGGCGTCCAGCACACTCAGCAACTTCCTGCGCACTGATGACGTCATACAGGAACAGCAGAACAAAAAAGGTCAATCTAGTGTCATGACTCAAGCATGGTGAGATGTTCTGTTAAGTATATTTAGCAGGAAATATTTGATTTGAATGGGATTGAACAAACCTTTAGAAACTGTATCAAAATGCAGAAACCCGCTGACTAATCTGCTCTCCTCTTCCATGTATGATTCTCCATCAGCTGGGAAGACAGGTTTATAGGTTACACACATGATATACCTGTCCGAGTATCTGCAGACTCATGCAAATGTGATGTCAAACTATAGTAAAAACTATTAAACTATTTTTTATCCTTTAAAAGGCTGTGTGTTTATTGAAATGTTATGCACTCATAAGGGGAAATTAGGTAAAAGTCCATACCTGCAGGCTGAGTATGTGGCTGGTCATCCAGCAAAAGGCTGACGAGACGCTGTGTATGAGAACGCTGACGGTTCAGTGAGGTCACTCTCAGCTCGATGGCTGCCGTCTTCATGAGCCAAGACATCTGGGATAGGGCAGCGATCTGGTTACCTTAAGGGGGCAGAGGGCAAAGGGAAGACATTGACTTTTAAAGGACAAGGAACATCTATTAACATTTGATCAATGACACTTCCTTCTGACTCTTCTTCTATCCGCCTGCTCTTGCACAAGTGTTTTGTGCGGTGACGAAGAAAAGCAGAGAGGAAGTGAACTCACCAGGCAGGATGAAGGGTAGGTGCTGCAGGTGAGAGAACAGGAAGTCCTGGCTGGTCCTCAGGTAGCGCATGGTGGGACCAGAAGTGTCTGAGCAGGCACACAGCTGGTAGATCACCTGAGTGACAGAGATGAAAGACAAACATTAATAACTGAAAGACTATGCACTTCTAATAAACCAGACCATCCCTGCCTGATTCATACACTCATTCATCATCCTAGGCTTAAAGGACATGTTGAGGTGAATAGCTTGTTCATTGTCTGGGCGCTGTGGGTGGAGAATGACCTGGTAGCAGAGCTCAGCGAGGTGTGGGGCCTGATGGGTGAGCACAGGTCCGGATCTCCTCTCAGTGCCTCTCTGTAACAGACTCAAGATGGCGTGCAGGCAGCTCCGTGAGCATCCCAAGACACCTGTAAGATAGAGCAAACATTTAATGGAAGAACATCATCAAGACACTGATGATTTGAGAGAAAATAAAGCAGAAGCATGATGCTGGAGAGCAGGACATTCTCACCCACTCCACCACCATCTGTGTTCCCTAACCAACTGTATCATCACTTCAGTTACCCTTGGCTGTCTAATATGGTGGATGAAACATGACTGACCTGGGTCCTGGAGAGTGGTGGATGACACCGGCTTCTTGACCTCATAGCCCAAAAGATATAAGGCAAGGTTCGGGGTCTTCAGTTCCAAGGAGGTTATGAGCAGGTTCAGGATATGGATTTGGGTTTCGTGTCGGATCCTTGCTGTCTTCTTTAGTGGGTCGGAGTCTGGAAATTAACAGTTTGGAGGGTTTTATATAGATTTGTGTTTTTCTGTATTTAAAAAATGCAAGATATCCAGTTACACTTTTGTGAAATCAGAATTCTAATTTTAAAGACCACAACAATAACATGTGTGGCCCATTTCTCTCACCATCTCCTTTCTCTGTTGTCTCCTCTGCCTCCTCATTGTCCAGACACTCAACAAAGCCTGCCATCAGCTTGTCACTCACAGTCTGGAGGGCATTAATACAAACATATTGGAACATCAAACATGTCACCAAAGAAAGCTTCACTGATACACATGCAGCTATTTTACTTTCTGTCCTGTAATCTTGTGTAAAACATATCTTTAACATGCATACCTGGTCATGTGTGAAATCTCCCACCAGCCTCATCTGAATATTTGGGTAGTTGGCAATATGACGCAAGATCTTGGCACTGTGGAAAGCTGCATCTGGGTTGGAGCTGTTGTGGTACAGGTACCTGCAACAGACACAATGAGGTGGGAGTATATACCGGTTATATACATATCGAGACATACAAAAAAAGAGATGAATGCAGTAAGCAAAACTCCATCAGATTACATTGAACGCCTCTATTAAATCTGTGATGCCCCTACCTGGCAATATTGACAATGTGATCAGCTCTTCGGGTTTGAGGACTGACCCCCTGAAGGAGCTGCTCTAAGGGGGAAACCAGTAGGGAAGACTGGCTCTCCCTTAGGAGGTCCATGTACACCACCTCCTTCTGCAGTGCCAAGTCCACTAGGCACAAACAATGCAGCACTGCCGACTCCAAGTTCTTCTTGCCTGCAAGGAAGGACAAAAGCATACATTTTACAAATAGGCAAGGAGAGCACTGAGAATGAAAGAAAGAGAATGCAGGGAGAATGCAGGGTCGGCGTGTTCTTGCTAAGGCATTTAACTTTCTGTGATGGCGGCTGCGTATGTTCTCTCACCAGGGAATGGTGCGTAGGTATCCAGCTGGCGTACACCCTCCTCCAGCAGGCTGAGGCAAAGTGTCAGCATGGGCGAGTCATTGAGCAAGTGGAACATGATGGTGTGGCCAGGAGGCTTGTGGGCTGGGACCTGTTCACCTTGCAGTTCCACCATTTCCTGGACAAAGTCTGATGGCTGGGGCTCATAGTCACGTAGCAGCTTGTGGAACACCTCCAGAGCAGCATCTGCTACCTCCCACTGAAGAGGAAAAGCAAACGCTGGGTATATGTTGGGTGTTTAATGAGCACCGATGCGTGCTGCAGCGACACATCTTGATCCTGTAATTAACCTGCAGAGGAGCTTCGCAGCACTGTACCTTTTCAGCTGGACGCCGATAGGCTCTTGTGGGGAATGGGAGGAACACAGAGTCACGCAAGAAGGTCAAGTAGGGCTGGAAGCCTGGCACACGAAGCCCAGCCCCCAGGTTAACAGGCAGGCTGCTTTCCACCAATGTGCTCATCAGGTGGCAGAAGCCTCGTGTCAGTGGGTACTCCTCACAGCTCGACTCGATTTCATTTAGCTCAACCTGAGATATATTAGGAAGGCAAACATGGTTTATTGATAAAGTCTAAAAATTGGGTTGAATAGAGAGAATATGTGCACTCTTTACAAAAATAATCACCTCAATACCAGCTGCCTGCCTCTGGCCAGGGGCTCGCACTGTCTGAAGGACCTGTGTATGGAGTTACAACAGTTTAGAAAATATGATGATATAAAGCTTTACCCTACATGATGTACAACAGAAAATGAATGAAACTTTTCTAATGAATGTCAAATTTTTCAAGTCAGTTTTCACCTTCACCTTGAGTTACAGCAAATAAATACAAAACCTGTATTTTCTTTTTTACCTGTGTGTATTCCAGGGACTGCCAGAGTGAGGCAGCGATCTCTGGTGACTTCCCAAAGGCTGCCAGACAGAGGAGGAGCTCTGCTTTGAGGACGGGTGGAACACTGCATTGAAGCAACCCCAACATCACTACAACTGGGGTCCACTGGGGATGCTCGCACAAAGCCAGGCGAGCATTTTCGCTCTGGAAGCAAAACATAAAACAAACACACACGGCAACCCCAGTTAAAGATTATATTTTCTAAAAACCCTCTCAGCCACCACCAAGTATTTGATGAATCGGTATTTTCACTTCAAAGAACACCGGTGTTGAGTTAAAAATATTTTAGACCCACTACCCCAAGATCATGATTCATTTGGTTTCCCTTGGTGATCTTTCTATGTCAGTTTCATTCTGTTGTGTCATACCCAAGTAATGATGGTGGTGAGCAACTGCAAGAAGGATGTGAGTCCATCCAGCTCCCTCTGAGTGATGCCCCTTAGTGGCGGGTGGCGGTAATGTGCTGCATCTGGATTTGGAAGGTCTCTTCGCAGGTTCTCGTGGTAAAGCATAAGGGAGTGAAAGAAGTGCTCCCAGGACACAGGGCTGCCTGATACTCCCTGGATATTGTCACCTGCAAAATACATGAAGTTAATTGGGTTTAACTATGACAGCCTCAGCACAGGTAAAGCAATGTTTCTCTATGATGACGATGGTAACAATCGGATCTTACTGTGTGTGGCTCCGTTGGTTTTAAGCAGGCTGAAGCAGTAGTGGGAACACTGAGGACCATTTGCAAGACCTTTTAGCATCCGGAGATAGGGGATGTAGAGGGTGGATGGTAGAAGGTCTCCCATCTGACGCACAAACTTGGACAGAACCACCTGCAGCAAAGCAAGATATCAATATTTTAATTAAAAGAGTTCAACACCAAAAAGGTCTTCTATATTTTGAGAGCGGTGATCCGGGAAAGACCTTTTTTACCTGTTTATGTGGAGGCCTCTGCAGCGCCATGCCCAGGTAGGATCCCTGCAGGGAGGTGTGCTGCAGGGATTCTGTGGGACACCAATACTCCAGACCAAGCTCCAGCCCAAACAGCTCCTTGCTGTAGAATTCTCCAATCTGTAGAGACGAACCAGGGTCCATCATTTTGAAAACTGATTTACTATCATTAAGTTTAACAACAATCATGATTTAAACACCTAGGTGTGTATAAAGAAGACTAACCAGGGCCATGAGGTGGTCTAAGTCTTTACGCAGCGACGATGGAAGCTCACTGTCCATCTGTAGGGACATGTGCACCAGACGAGCATCCTCATCTGCACGGTTCAGTAGTTGCTTTACCTGCAAACACAGCAAAGTTTGTAAATAATGTATCACAAATGTAACATGGATTCTCATTCCATGCAATGGAAACACTGAGTCAACAAAACAATGGCAGTGGTGCAACTACAGCATTACTCACCTTCATGGGCATGAGCGCCAGGAAGTCTGTAATAAGTGAATGGAGGCGACGGATGTGAAACTCATCGTTGGAAAAGCTCTCACATCCCAACATGCCCTCCTTCATGAACAGGAAGACGTCTCCCAGTAGGGCCTGGTCAGTCAGAGCCTCATCTGACTCGGTGAACTCAAGCAGGGCTGCACAAGACACACATACAAACCGTGTGTAAATGTCATATAAGGCCATTACATCATTTCCACTCTAATAATTCATGCCCAAGCACAACTCTTCTGAGGGGGCGGAGGGGGCCTTACCAGAGCCTTGGGGTAGCTGGGAGAGGATCCTCAGAGACAGAGCCCAGGCCAGCCGACACACAGCCTGCAGGCCAGGAAGCTTCCAGGGCTGACCGTCCATCAGGCGACTGTGCACTGCAGACACATACTGCCTCTCCGTCAGTAAAGGCAATACCTGGAGAAGGTCTAGAGCGACCCAATACAGACAAAACATCCCCTCAGTAACTCTATATACTATAATGGCAAACGTATGCATTAAAACAAGCAGATATCAAAGAATTTCACTAATGACTACAAACATGGATTAAACACAAATTATTTTCACCTTCTCTATCTTCTGTCCCCTGCTCTAGGAAGCTGACGTCCAAGCAATAGAGCAGCGCCATGACCAGAGCCAGGTTGACACTGTCCAATGAGCCGTCAGCCTGAGCTGTCACCGTCTCCAGGTGGCCAATGAGAGCCAGGGTGTCGTCTTTAGTCAACGGTGATTGGCACGTCCATGAAAACAAGCTGTCCGCCAGTGCCTGCCTGCATTCTTTGATGAGATCAGAAACCTGCAAAGAAGCATGGAAGTTATAGCTAATCCATAGTCCATCGCTGCTCTAAGACATCTCTAATCAAATTGTCAGAAAGAGAAAAAGTGTTCCCACCATTTTCCTGTGCTTCTCGTTACCGAGGCCACGCTCCTTCTGCAGCCGTTCAAACTCGCGCGTCACATTGATTTCTGACACCAAGGTGAGGATGCGTTTGGTCAGACCCTGGCTCATCAGCTCATCTGTGAAACGTGTCGTCAGAGCCACCAACTCCCCACTTAATAAGGACGGACACAGCACAAATAAAATCTCAGCCAGATAATAATAACTCATTATGTAGACCTTTTAAGTTACCCTGTCATGGTTAGAATGTCCTACCTGCAGGCAACTAGAGTGAGAAGTTTACAGTGTCATTACCTCAGATCGAGGGTGAAGGTCTTGCCCTGGCGTGACTGGATGAGCGTTCGCAGGGAGTTGGCCACGCAAAGCTTTCCATCCCAGTACAGCAGCACGCCCACGAGCCCTCGCGTCAGGCCTGGGAAATGAGGCTGCTGGTGCTCACCTGTGGAAAGATGAGGAAGAACTAGCAGTCGTGCAAGGCCTTGGCAGCAAATTATGGATCCATTCAGAGTGAAAACTGAGCATGGAAAAGCAGCTACTGAAAGTCTTAAGCGCTTCTTACCTGCCAATAGAAGCTCCAATGCTGTCAACTCTCCTATATCGAACAAATCGCTGAGGATGAAGGCCTCTGTGAGGAGCTGTTCTGGAAGGAGTCGTGAACCCTGCTGACCTTGGATGGCGATGCCCTCTGTGCTGGCTTTACGCACCTTCTCTCTCTGCTCTGCACTCTTAGGCTGAAAATAATGAAACATGTCTTTCACTTAAAGCACCCAATAGTCTCACTCACTGTCAAGACGTTCCTTTTTCTCTTTAATCCCAATAACCAACTGGTATAGATCTGATATTACTTCTAATAAATAGGATTTGTTTCTATTTGCACAAGGTCTCACCGGGTTCTTGAAGAGTGACAGGAAGTGTGGCTTGTGTTTCTTGAGCTGCAGGTCGAGGAGGTGGACGCTCTCTGGTTGTCTTCTTAACACGGCCCCATCCACCGTCTCCCACAGCTCCTTCAGCGGCCCCCACAGACTGGCTCCTGGGTGGGCACATGAAGATTCAAGGATTTAACCACATCGCTCACCAAAACAAACACTATGCACATCTGTCAATAAGCATCAACTGAGTGTAGAAACAGCACAGTCCTTTCAGGGATTATGGTTATAGTAGAAGAACACAAAAGTCACACACACCATCCGATCATCAGCATGAATCACAATCAATGTCAGAGAGGTTCAATGTCAATCACACACAAACTTATTATGTCACTGTTGCTGATTATACATACAGTGCACTTATAATTATATGATACATTAAGTCATAGTTCTACCAATACAAAACGAACATGTGAATGAAAACAGGTTATTAGATATTAGCGTTGAATTACATTTGTTTTGTTTGTTAATGTACACTTAAATCTGTTCAGCGTTCAACTGTAGGTTGTTATGGTAACACAAGGCTCTAAACAAACTGCGTTAAAGTTAGAAGCTCATAGGGGATTCCGATACACAAAAGGGGCGTTATGTATAAATAAGTTAATATATACGTCATACATAAACATGCTCCACCTATTAACCGCCATAGCTCCATAAATAGGCAATAAGCAGCGAATTAAATCACGACTAATGTCAAACGCAAATATGTTACTACGTTTGTTTCATTTTAACTTCCTTAACTGTTGTGTGTTGACAGCTGAGTGGCGTCAGGTAGAGAACCAAAGTGTCTGTGAAGTGTGGTTTTACGGGCAACGTCGTTTAGAGATTTAAGTCGTAATTAAGAGTGTTTGCCCACTTTGAGGACATAAATAAATGCGGCGACTTGCTAAAAGGCTATAGCTAAGTTAGCCTAGCCACCAACCTGAACTTCACAAACATCTAACACCATGTGGTCAAAATGTGACACTGAATGAAAGAGGCGGCTGAGAGGCAAATATATATGTTGTTATATGGGAAGTATCGACGAAAGCTTACAGTGCAAAGTCACGCGAGTACATTAGAAATGAATTAAATATAGTTCATACCCGAATTTACCGCCATCTGCACCGCCATGATACTCTCGCATTCGGAAAACTGGACGGAAGTGCAACCGTCTTGTGCCGGTTTGAAATTTAAAATAATAAACGATGCTATGATAAAATGTTTCTATGTCATCCACCTAAAAAATGCCCAATTACGATTTCTTACTCTATTTATTTTTTCAGTTCGGTCAATCTCTTTCTCAATGCTCTATATTTCATTTATCTCTTCAGGCGAGGTCCTAGTGGATATATCAATGAATTTAAGTTAGATGTCCCCCAAACATGTAGTGTTTGATATTTAATCCCACGCTTTGTAAAATATATAGATAAATAAAATAGAAATAATTATGTTCAGTTTCAAATCTTCAAATATTTCTCAACTTTACTGTTCAAGAAAACACAGATAATGTGCTGAAACAGAAGCGGAACTTTTGTCTTCTGTTGTTGTGAGCCGTACTGTTTTGTCGTAACACCAACATGTCCATGCGAGTCAAACAGTAGTGGACTAGATGTGACCGCTGGGAGGTAATCGTGTTATTAATGGCACGATAAATACTGTAACCATCATATTTATATTGAAACAAATGGTCTTATAGATTAGACGATGGCTCGGGTTGTAAAAGCGTTTCGGACTTTGCGGAATCATTGGAAAAAGTCCACCTTTGCTGTGTGTGTCCTGTCTTACGGAGGCTACTGGCTCTATGGGAAACACTGGTAGGTGACTCAATTTGTGTAATTCCAGCAAAATATGTGAATATGACTACAGTATGACTCCAATTTGCTGTAGTTAATACTGTAGATGTCGTTTGTAGCTGATAAGCATTTGTGGTTTAGTCCTAATATGAATTAGGACCCGAGTAATATCAAAAATTGTTGTTTGTGTCCCATTAGTGATAGTCTTCTGCGGAGAGAAGCTTGTCTGGAGGCCAGGGTAAGAAAACGCGTATTTCTGGTCATTCCGGTCATTCAACAGCATCGTTAATAAATTGATTAAAGCCAATCTCAACTGCTTTCTTACGGTTATTTATCATTATATTTGTGTCAGGAATTTGGCCGTAAACAGATTATGCCTCAGGAGCAGCTCAGGAAGGCAACAGTCATCCTGAACCCTGCAGCTTGCAATGGGTAAGAAGATGCAACTCTCTAAACGTCTCCCTGATACTACTGTCTACACTCTGATCTGTTGTTGTTTGTATTATTTCAACTTCCTGTCTCACTATTCCCCAGGAAAGCAAACAACCTGTTTGAAAAGAACGCTGCTCCTATCTTACACCTGGCTGGTGTGGAGATTACAATAGTCAAGGTATTGTTTCCCTCTTACACACATCAGAGCAACCGCTGACGCTGCTAAGGGTGTGACATCATGGTTTAATATGGCATATTACTGGGATTCCTCTGCAGACAGACTATGAAGGCCAGGGAAAGAAACTGATGGAGTTTATGGAACAGACAGACATGCTGATCATTGCTGGAGGAGACGGTACCCTGCAGGAAGTCGTCACAGGTTTATTACGGAGGCCAGATCAAGTAGGTGCTATTTAGGAATTGTGCTGATTTGTTTGTTTTGTTCATTCAAAGTTTGGTTTATGGAATTCTGGAAAACAAGACAGACTTAAATTGACCTTTAACTGTTGCCTTTGTGGATGTTTCCCCGATGACAGGACATATTCAGCAAAACACCAATTGGATTCATTCCACTGGGATCTTGCAACACCCTGAGTTCAAGTCTCCACCTCCTCAGTGACAACAAGGTCAAGTAAGTGCTTGACCTCATTCATGTACACCGGGCGCTCCGCCTCATCAGGTCAATATACGCTTTGCTCAAAACCAAAGAAATGTTCCTGATTCTGCTCATTTCTCTGTATTACATTTCTTCCAGGGACATTACATCAGCAACACTTTCCATTCTGAGGGGAGAAACGATACCGCTGGATGTGCTACAAATCAAAGTGAGGAAATGGATTTATTCGGATCTATTAAGTTAAAGGGAGTGTTTCATATTATGAAAGATTGATTTAATTTTGCATTGCAGTATGAAATGTCTAATTACATTGGTGTGTGTGTGTGTGTTTGTAGGGGGAGAAAGAACAGCCGGTCTTTGCTCTGATGGGACTGCGTTGGGGTGCTTTTAGAGATGCGACTGTCAAACTCAGCAAGTGAGAATATAGAGTTTAAAAACTTGGAGGAACTTTGGATGATCCCCCCCATACAAAATGGACAGCTTGTAATTGTTTGTAATTTCCCTTGCAGGTATTGGTACCTAGGGCCACTGAAGGCAAAAGCAGCACATTGGTTTTGCACTCTACGGGTAAGGCTGCGTTTTGTTTTTAATATAGTACGATAAATAGAATCAGGCCAGGCCAGGAGCATCATTTTGAGTCATGCATATTTTAACACCGGCATAAATCTGGCATATCAGTGTCTTCCCTCATCAGAACCCTGTGAGATATAAGAGCTGTAACATTTCACACGTCTCTTGTTGTTTAATATCTCCTCATGCCTGTGTAATCCTGTGCCGATGATGCAATTTAACCCCCCATTGTCGTCAAATGTCACTTAGGAATGGCCCCTCGTCCGAGAAGTCAAAGTTACCTACTTGCCTGCCTCCGTTCGGCCCCCTGACCCACCATCTCAGAGGCCCACCAGGCCCAGCTTGCTCCATCGCATCGCACGCAGATGGAATAACTACTGGAGCCCGCCTGTTGAGGGTAAACTGTGTATAGATGTATTAAGATAAATAACTCAGCATGGTGAAAGGATATTGTAAATTATTAAAACCGAATATTGTGTTTTTTCAGAGCCTCCGAAAGTTGAGGAGCCCGTGCAGTGGGAGGAGCAGCAGCTGTCTACACTAGAGCTGTTTATTAAAACACACAACAAAAACCCTGTAGAGATGGTCAGTCAAAACGTTACTGCACATACAGAAGCACTGACGCAATCTTGTTCCACCCCATCTGCCCTGTTTTCTCCCTTCAATGTTCTCCTTTTCTATTTATTTTGCCTTACAGCGCATTAATGACTCCCTCATGATCTGTGCAGAGCCTGATAACTTCACTGTTGGCGAATTCATCACTGTAGGGTCAGTAGTTCTGGTTGTCAGTTGTTCAGTATCAACACAGATGCACAAGTGAGTCAAAAGTAAAAGTTTGTTATATAGTTTTAAGTTAAGGTTTATGTATGTTCTTCTATCATAGGAGCAAAAAACACGAAGACCCAACTGAGTTCACTAAAGTTTCTACACAACTAGAAGCCAGTGCTTGCCGACTGCAGCTGCCAGAGGTCAGAGGTTCCCTAAGGAGCATCCGAGCAAATTAAAGCATCATGAGAAATGCTCTGCTGTGACGAGAGCTCACTGTGTTTTTCTTGCTATTTGACCGTCTTCACTGCCTCTTGCAGGATTGTGGCGGCTTTTACGACATCGACAACGAGGAGTACGAGGCCATGCCCGTGGAGGTGACACTGTTGCCACGGAAACTTCGCTTCTTTATGAGTGCAGAGCGTCGAGAGGAGCTTCTCTCACAGACCCAGTGAGCAGAGAGAGAGAGAGCAGCAGGGGGAAGAGAAACACAGGTGTCAGAAAATCTCTAAGTTCAAATCAATCACAAAGCGCTGATGGTGTGAAATGTCCATTTTATGACTTGTAAATGTTGCTTTAATATTCTATCGGACTTATTTTTAACAATCATGAGGATTACGTTACATGCTGTTTAGGACCAAGGCTTTCAAAGTCAGTGAGCCATGTACAAGCTGTCTTTGAAATGGGCTTTATGTTTACTAAATGTTTAACCTGTGTCATGTTTATTGTTAATAAAAACAATATATGACAAGTTTCAAGTCTTTGTATGTTTTTGAACTCTACAGGCCTGCTGGTGAATGGATGTAGAATATCAAGCTATCTGCATTTGCTGATTTACTCTCTTCAATAATTGAATAATGTGTTATTGCCTTCAAAAAAAAGGCTGGAAATACTGAATTAGAAAACAATATTAACCATCTCTTCACAATTGTAATCAGCTTATATAAAGATCAAATCCCAGTAACATTGGTCAAATGGTAGAGTTGTATGTCTCTCACAAAACAGACAGAGGCAAGCAAGTACTTTTACCTAAATGTGTTTCAGTAGGTCTGTAGTACTGTAGCGTGATGTAATCAGTCAGTAAAACAATGAACAGAGACCAGAGTGTGTGTGTGCGTTGGGGGGGGGGATTGGCATTTAACCTCTTTCTTGTACATTCTTGCTCCGAATTATTTACTGACTACTATCTCTCTCCTCCCTGTCTCTCTCTCTGCGGCAGCGGCTGGCATCAGCTCAGGGTCCTGTGAGATCCTCCAGTGATCTGTTTCAGAAATAGAAGCTCAGACTTATTTTGACTTATTCACTGACTGTCTCACTCTCTCTCTAAGAACAGTCATTCGAAAAGAAGCTGATCTGAATTCTAATGAGGATTTTGGCAGCCTGCACAAAACATCTCAGATACCTATTCTGGCGACTGTTTCTGAGGCCGGACCAAAGGGCAACTCTGGGCTGTCAAGGAAGGCAGACAGGAGATTCAATGAAGCATAGAACCACAATCAGGAAGAGGATGCGCTTGAGCTCTGGACTAAAGATCTCTTCACTCTGTTCATTAAAGAGTGAACAGTCCAGAACCGGCAGTTTGAAAACCAAAACAAAGAGGAACTTATCAAAATCAACAGTGTCCATTGTTGTGAAAGAGTTGAGCTCACTGCATATTAGGACCAGATAATATGAACAAATCCATCAAGATATTTGTAATTAACACTAATTTATATGTGATGATTAGTATAATAGTATAATCACAAACTAATTCATTAGAAAGAATACAAAAATCAATGGAGACAGTTAAGAAAACACTACTCTCAGGAAAGAGACTCACAGATTTACACAGGAGACAGGAATCCATCTAATCAGGGTTGGACGTGACTGTGGAAGCTTTACAATGTCCTGTCAGAAGAGTCTAAGCTCTATAAATAATTTGCAGTCTCTATGCTCCAATGGATAGTGTGAATCTAAATGGAGTTAGAGGCTCCATTTAGTCTCTACTTGCATGTGTTCTGGTAGGTTTGCATTCTTTGACAGTCAGTGGGTCGACACACTGTGCAAACCATTTATTTAGTTTATGCTGGTACACATCTGTGAACAATTCCACAAAGAAGGCATTTTATACAGTGATGCGAGTTGTGTACATTCCCTTTTGTATGAAAATACACCTAAAAAGCAAACACCAGCAGAAGACAGAGAATGTCTCTGCTGGTGAGTAAATAAACCAGAGGAAACCTTTTCAAATGAAGACAGTAGTTCATTCACAAGTGTTAAGAACAATATATACAGTCTGACAGCAAAAACCAAATACCAGAAGGTACATACAGTAATAAACCAGTTAGTTTGCTGTAATACGAGTAAAAGAAAGTCACATTTCTTTAAGGCCCCAATCAAACATCACCAGCACTCAGATTTTTAAGTGACCTTCTCTTTCAAAAACAGTAATATTGCAACAGTAAAACATCTCCAGGTGCAGGCAAAAGGTCTAATCTATCATCAAATTAAAATAAACTATACAGGGAAAGATGTCACATGGTGTACAGTTTCTCTGTGCATTACATTTAGCTTTACATCTAGGGGTCATGCGTAAGCTGAAAACAGCCACTTACATTTATATGAGGCCAGAATCAGCCTTAGTTGTTCCAACATGGAACAAATTATCATTCTAGTTGGCAACGTAATGCATTAATTACAAGCGGCATCGCTCTGCCAGCAGTATTCAAAAGACACAGTCGGCCCTTCTTTGGAGCAGGATTCACTTAACGGGACCGTGATGAAAAGAGAGAGAAACCCACGGTTGAACAGACGGAGGCTTTCTGTCAATTTGCCCAGAGAGGAGGGGCTGAATCTTTTCTTTAACCATCGCCATGACACCAACACATCTCTGAACACACAAAGGCATCTTTGTCATTGACGCAGACAACAGCACATGATCTCTTTGAAGCTGATCAGCAAGTAAATGACAAACAGCTCCCTCAAGGACTCTTCATTCAACAGGATTATAACACGTACTGTATATTTGCTCCCCCACATTAACCAGCCACAGTTAAAATGCAAATGAACAGTCACACATGTACCAAACTAAAAATGTACTAAACCACTTGTTGGGTCAGACAGACCTTTAGACCTTGTGTTGATAAACCACAGGGGCATGAACGTAAATATGTATCACGTGTGCATTAGAATACAGTCCTGTGGTAGACTTGGTGCATCATTCAAGATAAATTGGTGTTACAGAGGAACATTTGCTGAGAATTTAATAGTAACTATCAAAAAAAGAATTAAAAACATATTACGCAACAAAACTTTACAGGTTTCAGGGCTCAAATATATTCAGTGTGATTGCGAGCAGAGAGCAAACTTAATCAAACAGCACTTATTTTGAAGGTGCAACTTTGATTGAAATATTGAACAGCTTTTTCCACTCTCACTTTCCGTCAGCTCCATATTAAATAGCCATCCTCTTTAAAAAGGAGGTTATTGCACTCATATTTACACATATTTTCCTATTGCTTTCATTTTGGGGACCAACAGAATAGTCAAAAAGTAATAACAAAAAACATCACCTGACGCTTATGAGACATCCATTACAGCAGATGCATTCAATCTGTCCAGTACAGTATTTGAAATACAAAGACTACTTTTCAGGAGAAAAAACCTTTTCCCAGTTCACAGGAAACAGTATTTCACATCAAACAAGCCAGAGAACTGCGATCTGTGTCGAAGTCAGTATGTATAGAGTCACAGATAGTCCTACTTTCAAGATCAGACCTGACCTTTATCCAGTGTGTCAACCCTGACTGCTCAAACTAGGATCAAAGTCAGAGGAGCAAAAACAACAAAGCAAGCACATAATGCTTCGTCTGTGGTCACATTAGGTGTGAATGTCTATAATAGCGTACAAATGTCAAGCAGCACTGCTTGTGTATCAGCCATTACGGACCAGTGCATGACGTTCAGTGTACTCATCACCAGCACTGGTTGGAACTAGTTTCCAGAGGTCCAAAGAGACACAGAGAGGGACACCTAGGAGGGGACAGCAGGCAAGGGATGGAAGTCCCAGGTTGGAAACAGTGTCTTCAGTGTCATGGTGTTAGGGCCTAGAGAGCACAGATCTAGTGGCATCCCAGGTACCCTCACAGAGAGGATCAGGGGCAGCAGAGGTTGTCTATGACCAGTGTGGCATCAATACCATACACCTCAAGCAGGTCCTCCAGAAAGGAGCGGTCACTGTGGGGATCCAGCCCCATGGCCCTCATATGCTCCTCAGTAAGAGTGGGATCAATACTCCCTGCTACCTCTGACAGCGTCTGGAAGATGCGATTATTCATCTCCATGAAGAACCTAGTATAGGATCAAAGACAGCTGCATGAATACACACCATTAAGACAGCAACAGTTCATTACATCACTATTATGTGATCTCGATGATGATTGGTGATTATGCCAATGTAAATGACTCACACAATAAAGAGATCCTCTTCATTTGTTGTGCAGTCTCCGTCCACCTCCTGAGAGTAAAGCAACAGTTGCCTGCAAAAGGTCAACAGCAAATATTACCAAATCTGTGACAAAAGGGTTTCTTAAAAACATTATTTCTGCTTCAACAGCACCACGGCACATTTTTTGCTACCCTGAGCATAATGATCCTCACAGTAATAAAGGTTATTTCACACACACACACACACACACACACACGTTATGCTATATAAGCAGTCGTATACCTCTGTTCACTCAGTTTCCTGTATTTCTCCTTATCTGCTGCATTCAGTCGGAGCAGTGGCTGCAAACTGCTTCTGTGTGTTTTCACATTCTGGTTATCTATGTAGACATCATAAAGGTCCTTCTTCTCCTCAAATATCTTCTCTGTAGTGCCTTCAAACATAAGGAGAACAGAGAGGTTTTAAGCTTCCAAAGGATTATTTAGACATATTTCGACTACCAAGGTCCCCATTGGGCAAATACTGAGATCATGCTCATAGTTAATAATTCATTTCCAGAGATCACAGGCAGATTAATCAACAACAAAGCTACACTTACAGGCCACATACGACAACTCTGTTTCCAGGGCAGTGATGTCGGCTATGTTAATGTAGAAGAAAGGCCGTAATTCAGGCACAGAAACTCCAATTCCCGGTAGAGAAACATTGGCCAGGCAGCAACAGCAATACACTGAGGAGAGACGGGAACACATCTTATCTTTCTTATATCATACTAATATAATTATGCACATTTGTATTGAGTGGCAATGAGCAATATTCCTGCAATTGCCTTCAAACTTGACAAAAACAGTGTTTAGAGGAATTCCATTTGTAACCACCTTAATGACATCATAACTTATGTCACAGTTGATATGAATATAAACACCCTAGCAACTCCTCATCAAGAATGACATCATGCAAACAATGGAAGAATTAAGGGTAAACTGGGATAAAGGGGGGTAAATATCAGGGGGAGGGCCGGAAGTATTTGTTCATGTTTTGTATTTACTATGCAACATGAGACTGAGACGCGTGATCAGTGAAGTCTTGTGATTGGTTCGCTCACTCGTTATGAAAGCGCCTTTGATCAGGCGGACGTAATCTAGTGCAGACAGTGGATGTTGGAAGTATAACAGATGGCAGAGCACAAAACATTCAAATGGCAGCACTTCAAAGGCTACAGGTGTGTTTTAAAGATTGTGTGTTCAAGCTTCTCACCTCTATAGCAGACCACACCTACAGGAGGGGGGGAGAAGATGAGGAGGCGTTTCCTCAGCAGTGCAAACTTCCACAAGACCATTATCTGCTCCCCAAAGAACTGGATGAACTGGGACATGCAGCCGGCTGGGTGGGTGATCTGTAACAGCAAAGGTTATGAATAACGGCTGATCCTCATTGTTGCTTTGTGAAAGCACAGGTTGAACAAACAATCCGTCACAATCTACATTGATGGTGACGAATCGAAATCTGCAACCAAATATTTGTACACATTTTCTTCAGATGAGCTAACTGAGCAAAAAAACGATTGTACAACAATGTCAAGCTTCAAAATGTAAGCATCGGATCTTTGAGACTGAGGGTGTTCTGTGCTTTCTTACCTTCATTTCTGGGTGCATACAGCGGTTGATGCTGGTAATGCTCCATGTTGGACAAGCGGTGACCAGCCCATTCCCAGCTGGAGGAAGAACGGCCTTTTTGTCTTCATAGAAGGCCTCCAGAGGAGAGTATTGACCAGGACACTGCAACTGGTGTCTAAAAGTCAATGAGAGGAAATAAAAGATTCAATTAGTCAGATATGATGGTCAAAGTCTGCGCTCAGGTCAATAACATAATAAATCACTTCCTGTTCCACAGTTCACACACTAATCTGTTGTTCAATAACACACTACTCATAATTACAAATCTTTACATTTGGTGCTATTTACTGTACATGCTGCGGCAGAAGAACTGACACACTCCAGTTTGTGTAATGGTCACTGGACAAAGTTGTTTTCTAAAATATACTCATCTGCCAATTTAGTAAGTTAATCTTTTGAATAATTGAAAAGAAAGTATGAAACATTTCTGGCAAATGGATCGTTGCATCATTGAAGCTGTCCCAGAACTGCACTTTAGATGGAATCTTATCATGTTCAACTCACACAACCTCACACACAATGTTACTGGAGCTCAACAGAGAATACGTCTTGATCAGCACCGGTCCCATGCAGATGAAGAACTCTTACTATACACTACGGTTCGGCAAATAGCAGCCTCAGGGCCAAATTCAGCTTTTGGAACACCAATTTCACAAACTTCAAACAATTAACTATGTGAGGATCACCATGGAAACAAGTTTAAAAAAAGGTCTATTTAATTTTCTTCAATAATGGATTTTTCCATTTCCAATTGGTCAATCCCAATCTACTGCTTGGGCACACCTGATCTTCAGCAAGCCTAAAATAAAACTGCATTAGCCTCTAAATTAACAGAACTAATGGAACCTGTCTTACTACCTGCCAATCGCTGCTAAACACATTGATTGTACTCTTTTCTTTACATCCTGTACGTGTCAAGGGGTGTAAATGTGACAAGAAAGATAGAAAAGGTAATTACACACTGAATCCATTTGCCTTGAATATAGATTTTTGTCACGTGAAAGCCATTGTAACCGCTCCAAAGATAAGCTGTCAATAGTGTTTGGCAGTAACCAGAGCTCTTTGTATTTAACCAGAAACAATAGCTGCGTCATATATTTATTCATAGTCAATGAGGAGATAAGCTTTCCTGAGAGGATTGGAGCAGGAGAGCAGGGACACTGAAGAGAAGAACAGCTGTGTTTCTTCCACTTCAGTGCTTAAAAGTCATTAAAAAACAACAACAACTACACAGCATATAGGGTCTTGCGATGGCAGTAGCTGACTCACGATTCGTGTTCAATCGCTGAGAACATTTTGAACACGAGCACAAACCAGTGAGCATGATTGAGTTAGAAATAGAAGCAGTGAACGCAGCACGAATAACAACCCATTATAGAGAACAAAATGAGAACAAAAGACAAGGGACAGGCAACTGGCACACACTGATGTTAAGTATGCCGCACACACACATGACATTACCTGACTTGGTTCTCCAGGAAGGGCATGTAGCGGTAAAGCAGAGTGTAGGAAGGAGACAGGATCCCCACAGACTTCATCCTGGCTCCTCGCTCCAACTCACTCTCCACAGGCATGTTAGCAAAACAGGCCAGCCCGAAGTAACAGCCTTTACGGAAATATCTAAAAGAAAACAGTTGAAAAGATCACAATAAACACATTGGGAACATTTTAAAAAGGCAGATCTTTCAACTTTAATCTAACACATTCCATACATACATGAAATCACTGGTGATCCTGTGAGAGCCGCTGGCCATCGACTTGAATTCAACTCCGTCTAAATTCATATCTTGAGGCAAACACCACTCCACCATATTACCTGACATTCACAAACACACACACACACACAAAACTATTTATTCATTTTGATTAGTCATATCTGTCTCACTAGTCATACTATTACTTTTAGTTTCTGGCCACTTCTCCTTTCTCTCTGTGCAAGTCATAGGAAAGTGAGTGATAGTGGGAGGTATTGACTCAGTGGCTGTTTATACACCATGTGCTGTTATGCTGACGATAAGATCAAATGAGAAGAAAATCCGTTACACTTAATCAAACAGGATGGTTTAAGACTTACAGCAGCCCGGGCTTTCAGTCACCCGACAGTCATATGATCTGATGTTTAATGTTTGATAGATTCATAAGTGTGGGGTCCGGATACCAGCAGAGGTTCTGGATGCGTTTACAAAGTGTCTCTCTACCAAATATAAGCTTAGTTAAGAGAACCACTGTGGATTTAGAAGCTGGAAGAGACTTGATGTGGAAACGTTTGATGATGTTTGATGTCTCTCCTTTATTCGTTTGTTTTAGGTGCAGGATACGTCACAGTACATATCTGGGAGTTATGGGAAGACTTTCTTAAAGCGACCCTGCCTACAATTTAAGAAAAACAAACATGACTCTCACCTGATCTTGTATCAAATGTAACCACGAACACAGCCACGATTTGGTCCTTTTCCTCCCACTGGTCTCTCGCCGAGAGGCCGGGGAACATGACAGTACGATCGGCACCGACAGGCCCCCGGAGACCCCATGTGGGCCCAGAGCGCTCTACCCGGGTATGGACCGAGCTGCCGTCCCCGCTGCAGAACACAGTTGTCACAATCTTCTTCGGGCTGGTGGCGATGCTGCCGCCGCTGCTCATCCCGGTTGCAGCCGCGGTGTCGCTCTGCGTGGGAGCGGCTGGCTGAGAACTTTTCACCGCCGTTGCATCCGCTTCCCGCGGTGGCGGTGGCGGCGGTGGGACCGTCTCGGTCGGGTTGGCTGAAGGGATCTCCTCCCAGTCCAGCAGCGGAGCTCGATCCGACTGCTCAACCATGGTGCTTGCTACCTTCAAGGACCCGGGAAAGGCGAAATAAATCACCAAACTCCAAATTCCAGATTTGAGCTGATTATGAACGCCGCTGATAACGGATCATGATTCCCAGCCGCTCCCTGTGTTGTTTTGTATCTGTAAGCGTGTCACATTCACTGACTCCTGCCTCTCTGTTTTCATGACGTGTAGACTTCCGCCCACATGACTACGTTACTATTTCATGACGGCCTGATTAATATTATTTAAATGTATTACCAAATACATTATTATATATAATTATCTACTAATATCTGTAAAAACTAGCCTTTATCTCTTATTGCTTTGTAAATTGCGCATAATTGTTTTGACACAACTTGTTTTTTTCATATTTTGTACTTTCATAAATTATGCCATTTTCTACAGTTTTACATACCGTTATCTTTAAAGTGTGTGCGATTAAAATATATTTTATAGAAAGATGTGTCGTTTATGCAGCTATTTGTCACTCAGCCAATCAGACAGCTCGGTGCGTTAACCCAGTTGCATAATTTATTTAAACAGGAAGTATTTTGCATTCGCGGCGGGAAATTCGAGCGTTGATGTGCTGAAGGCGACTTGTTCGTGAGTACAAGTACATGTTGACAGTATATTACTACTCGTGTGTATCATTTCTTTGTGGAGTTGCTTATAGTACGTCTGAAAATCCCACCAATGTGCTGCACATGCTGCTGAATACATTCCAAGTGGCAAAATGACCCCAAAACATGCATCAAAACATGTCAACTGGGGCATGAGGCACAGTAGTGAGGTCAATTAGGCTTTTGTGGACTATTCAGTGTATTATTATGTCTGTACTTCCTAAATTGTTCTCATTGCAATTGTATTTTATGTTGCATCGTTTCCATTTTATGATTCATTTAACTTGGAGGAAGCCTAAGCTTAGTTTAAAGGGATCATTAATAATGTAGCCCACCAGGAGTGTTTTATAAGTGAACCTTTTCTAAAACTCAGGCCCCCCCCATCATGGCATTGCTGTATGAAGGGATCAGCCAGCAGCTAGACTTCTCTAGCTGTGGAGAGGAGGGAAGCAACAGCGACAACAGTTCAGATGAGTGCAACTCTGAGATCCTGAGCCCCGGCTCTGCATGCAGGACACCCAGGGGGAAGCGCCACTGCAGCAGAAGCAACTCCTTATCCTCCTCTGTCCTCTCCAGCCCCATCCCCTATGCTACCTGGAGCAAACTGAGGCTGTGTGACTCTCCCAGCACACCCAAGGTGGGGAAGAATTCAAACTGTCAATCAACTATCTGTCGTTTTGTGTATCTCTGTGGTCTTAACTGACTTATCTAAACTGAATCTATGTCAAACCAATTCTACTTAAGTGGAATGAAACGCTCTTCTCTTTTCCCCCCTGCAGAGTCTGCTATCTAAGTCGTCCCAGCCTTTATCCGTCACAAAGATAAGCCGCCATCAGAGGTCCTTGCGTTTCTCCTCAGCTGCTGCAAACCTCACGCAGTATTGCTATCAGGCTCTGTCTGTCAATGTGAACCCTTTCACCCCTGACACAGTGCGCAAGAGCAGTGACTACCAAGGGCAAAACACCAGCAGGAGTGATGATGATGATGACATTGGACGCAGGTACAACTATTTTGTATGGTTATAGAAACTCTGTCAGGTAGAGAACACAAGATTTGACTGCTATTTTAGAACACAATGTAGGACATTACTGAAAAATGTGTTAACTTATTATATATTATAAACCCTCATGTTGAAATGGAGTTGAGATTGGTTTCTATAATGGAACATGTGTGGCATTAAACTGGTTTTACTACTGGATTTGAGTACCCTTACACTGTAAATCCTCAAGTAATGCAGTGTTGTTCAGAGATCAGGCACATTGTGAAGCCTTGAGATTCACATCATGTTCTTCTTTCAGACTGAAACATAGCCTGGCGTCATCTGAGGAGGATGATGAAGCATTTTTCCCACCGAAGGTACACTTAGTATTAGTATTGATATTATTATTAATATTATCAGTGCTTCTGTTGAATATACTACCACTCTGAGAACAATTTCATCATCCGGCTTTGTCATCTTCAGCCGCCTCCTCAGTTATTGTTCTTGCCCTTGGTTATTGTTCCTCCCCTTCACTCCCACTTCCGGGATCTCCAGTAAACAAAGATGCAACATGCTTCACTTGTGGAAGTAAATCCATATTTGGTAACTCATCAAACAGAAACCCAGCGCAGTCGGCTTTGATCAAACTGACGACTGAGCTTTTGTGACAAGTGCTGTCAAGTGCTGCCCTAGATCAGTTTGTATTGTTCTGGCCAAATGATACGCTGTCATTGACTCCTACTTCCGGAATCTATCAATGGAATCTCCAATGTAAAAAACCAAACACTGGCTGTAGCGTGATTCTCTTGTGGAAATGAATCCATATTTGGTAACACACCAAACACAAAGCCAGTACAATTGGCTTTGATCAAACTGACGACTGAGCCTTATGACGAGTGCTCCTGGTTTAGAATCGATGGCGTTTCACCCTCCCATCTGTTTATCTGGCAGAAACGAGTCGCCCAAGAGCTCATGCTGTCAAGATACGAAAGCGAGTTTCTGGAGCTCGAGCGCATCGGCGTGGGCGAATTTGGAGCGGTCTACAAGTGTGTGAAGAGGCTGGATGGGTGCTTGTACGCCATAAAACGCTCTCGTCAACCCCTTGCAGGCTCCGCAAATGAGTGAGTCAGCAACATGTCAATCAATTGTACAGATTAATCCAATTTCAATTTTTGATTTTAGACATGAGAATCCATGTTGACAGCGGAGGATGATACTAACTACAATTGATGCTTTTATGTCCTCTAGGCAGCTGGCTCTAAAAGAAGTGTACGCTCACGCCGTGTTGGGGCACCATCCACACGTCGTTCGGTATTACTCGGCATGGGCAGAAGAAGATCACATGATTATTCAGAATGAGTACTGTGACGGTGAGTTCCATATATAAAAGCAGCAAGGAAAGAGTTGAATTCATTGAAATTCTATAAGCCTTTGAGTGAGAGATTTAGTGTGTGTGTGTGTGTGTGTGTGTGTGTGTGTGTGTGTGTGTGTGTGTGTGTGTGTGTGTGTGTGTGTGTGTGTGTGTGTGTGTGTGTGTGTGTGTGTGTGTGTGTGTGTGTGTGTGTGTGTGTGTGTGTGTGTGTGTGTGTGTGTGTGTGTGTGTGTGTGTGTGTGTCCTAGGTGGAAGCCTCAGTGATGCTGTTGTGAAGAAGGAGGTGCATGGTGAGCTGTTCTCAGAGTCGGAGTTGAAAGATTTGCTGTTACAAGTGTCTTTGGGGCTCAAATACATCCACAGCTCCGGCCTCGTACACCTGGACATCAAACCAGGTATGCCCCTTTGCACATTCTTCAGTTTGTATTTGCTTGTGTTAACCAGACTAAAACTAAAAGTGCCCAAATACCTGCCATGCCAAAGTTTCTGACGTTTGAAATCCTTGTAGGTAATATATTCATATGCAATCGGCCCAGCATAAGTGGAGAAAGTGAGGAGGAAGACGATGGAAGCACAGCAGGAGTCATTTACAAAATTGGTATATCATTTGATGCAACATCATGCATTTCTTTGTTCTGTTCATCACTTGTTATTTTTAAGGTTCTTGTGGTTTTCTGCAGGGGATTTGGGCCATGTGACATCTTTCAACAGCCCACAAGTAGAGGAAGGAGACAGTCGCTTTCTGGCCAGTGAGATCCTGCATGAGGTTATATTTAACTCTTATTCACATTGTGTAACTGCTGGCAAGTCATTGGCTTCCCTCCAAACTCGACACGTCTGCTGTGATGGATGTGGGATTTTTATCTCCGTCCTTTCTCGGCTTGTCTATCTGATCAAAGACGTCTCTAGCATCTGTGCTGTTTCTTTGCTCCCCAGGATTACAGCCATCTCCCCAAGGCAGACATCTTCGCCCTGGGCCTCACGATGCTGCTGGCAGCTGGGGCTCCTCCTCTGCCTCAGAATGGTGATGAATGGCACAGACTCAGGGAGGGGCACTTACCCAGGCTGCCGCAGGAGCCACCGCCTCCCTTCAGAAGCCTCCTTCAGGTTCTCTCTATGTTGATGCCTCAGCAAATACTTTTATTATTTTGTTATTTGATTACTATGCTTCCCGCAATATAAGTAGCAAGTTTCATAAAGTGCATCAACAGAAAGGCTGAACCGCTTTCTTGCCTGTTGGAAATACAGTTGATGCTGGATCCTGACCCGACCAAACGTCCCTCTGCTAAGGAGCTTTGCAAGCACACGGTCTTGAAGGACAAAAGGAGTGGGAGGCAGGCAGCTCAGCTTCGCCGAGAGCTCAATGTGGAGAAGTTCAGGACAGCCATGCTTGAAAAGTAAGACAAGAGAATATGCATGTTGAGTTTCCACGTTTCAAGCCACACAGAGATTTAATGTTCTCCGCTTCATGGGAGGATTCCAGGATTAGGTTTAGCTTTGCTTTGTCAGTATAATAATGACAAGTAAATGAAGATGATTCTTTCATCAGAAGGGCAAACCTACAGTATTTCTGAGGTTTGAGGTGACATGGTGACATGCATGTGACCAACAGGTGGCAGAATTTCACATTTAATTAACAATGTGAAGGCCTATTTTGCAATATTGTACACTTTTACACTTGTACACATGTCTATCTCAACTTGAATAACTCACTCCCATCTTCTTTTCCCCAGAGAGCTGCAGGAGGCTCGTCTGGCAGCTCTTTCCCCCCAGCAGAGTCTCCCTCCTGGGCTGCAGTTCACTGAAAAGCCTGGATCTCTACCCAAAGTGGGGAGGAGGCTGGTTGGTAGGAAGGCAGCACGATCGATGAGCTTCGGTTGCCCAGGGTATGGATTCTGATGGGACATGAAAGCCTATATGCTTGCCTTTTTCCCTCCCCGATTGATGCAGCTACTTTGGCAATCACATTCCGGTGACAGTGCAGCTTGAGTCGAGAGGAAACTAAATTAACAGATTCCCAGAGGGCCACGGTCTTGTTGATCTTGACTGAAATGACAATGATTTTAAATGACTGAGTTGTTGTGTGTTGGAAACTGCTACTGAGAAGTGTACTTGAATGTTAATGAAATGTTTTTAAATACTGTAAATAAACATTTTAAAGCATTTTATCAGATGGGTCTCCTTCCTAATGTGTTTTAGCATCATTGCACATGTTGAACAGCAGGGAGATTCTGTAATCCCAAAGGTCACATTGTCAAATACATGTGAACATCAAGGGACTTCCCGGAGTTTCCAGTTTAAAGTCACTGATCAACTGCCACAGATAACTGGACAAACTGTATAACTGACTAAATGAATGAAGATATTGGACATCTATATAATATCCTATATTTTCTCTGCGTATGCTGTATAATGATATTTGTTTCTTTCTCGTATTTGTCTTGTGGATTCCTTTACTTTGTGGTCAGTTAACGCTCAGTACACAAACAAACAGTGCAGGGCAGGTAAATACCGTATATCAGGGGTCCCCAAACTTTTTCCTGTGAGGGCCACATAACTTTTCCCTTCTCTGATGGGGGCCGGCCGGGGTCAGTTTGTAACAGGAAAAGTGTGACAATCGCAGGGGTGCCTAAGTCAAATTCTTTCGTCTTCTGCTGCAGCTGGGCATATACATTACCCCCGATTTCTTCAATGTGTCTGGTGATTGTACTCGCCGACAGACTCACAGCATTAAAGACATCTTTCTTCTCGGGACACACCTCCTCCGCGACAGCATTCAATTCTTGACAAACTCTCCATCAGTAAAAGGTTTACCGCTGCTTGCTATCAGTTGAGCAACCCGAAAGCTGGCCCAAACGGATGACTGGTTCAGCTGAGCTTGGCGTACAAATGTATTCTGCTGAGCTAACAGTCCACTTTTTAGCTTTGAGAGTTTGTCTGCTCGCATTTGGCCTTGCAAGCTATCATACTTGTCTTTGTGACGGGATTCATAGTGTCGGCGCGGATTGTATTCTTTGAATACCGCCACCACCTCTTGACAGATAAGACAAACAGCCTTTTCTTTGCATTGAACAAAAAAATAATCGTTTGACCACTGCAGGTTAAATACCCTGCATTCTGAATCAATTTTTCTCTTACCTAACCTTTTTGCCATTATTCCGTTCTATTTGACAGGGGCGAGTCTAGTATTCGCGTGGCCAGACTGAAAAAAAAAAAAAAAAAAAAAAAAAAAAAATCATAATGCGTCTCTGGTATTGTTCAGGGGGCCGGGCCAAATGTGGAGGCGGGCCGTAACCGGCCCGCGGGCCGTAGTTTGGGGACCACTGCCGTATATAGTCACTGTGCTGCATTCATGACAAATAGGAATTTAAGGGGTTACTGTTTGTGTTCGCGACACTGTTGGGGTGACGTTCTAAATTACAGACGGGCAACAGCTCAAACAGGTGCTGGTTAGAATTGATGTGGTCATAATAACACTAATAATAGAATATAAACGTCCATAGTCTACACATACATTGTCAATGAAGCGCACGGAAATGTGTGACAGTTCTGTATCCGACACTATTTGAAGGCACCACCCAGACAGACCCTCACGGATCAGAGTAGACAGATGTGTGTCTTCGGACGAGCGACCACATAGTTTCGTGCTTCATCCTTTAATCACACGACGGTAAGTGCTGTTTGTCTAAAAACCGTCAGTTAGCATCAGCGACATCAACTGAGTCGAAACTAATTGTGCTTCGCGGCTAAGTTTCGTTTAAGTTGAACTCTAAACTAACTTTGTGACGTTGTGATGCTCGGCTGCTAACAACGTACCATTAGCATTCCAGCTAAGCTAGCCAAGAGTTAGAGATCGACAACAAAAGTATCATTTTGTTTGTTTTGTTGTGGTTGATGCTAAGTGTCTCTTTTGTTTTTGTTTTTTGAAAGTGGCTTATTTTGCCGGTTTCCTTGCCGGCCGGTAGATTCCCTTCAGTACCGTGTTGTTATCAGCCGTTGCGCCGTTTTTGTTTTCGTCTGAACTCACTTGGACTTGATTGCTGTTTCCTCCAGTGTGAGTTCTGAGTCTGATCCACGATGGATGTCACAGGCACACCAAAGACGCCGCTCCTCATGCTGGCCTTCCTCCTTAAGACAGACTGTGGAAACACCGAATACCGAAAAGAACTTTGCTCCCTCGGCAAAGAGCTGCGAAACTCCCTGGACATCAACTCTAACGGCCTCTACACCGGGTCCCAAGAGGAGGGGAGGCTGGAGAGCGATGGATCCCTACCCATCTGCATCACAGGCTCTTTTGATGACATTCAACCCACAGTGGAATTCGAGGAGCTCGGTTAGTAAACTACTACATCCATCCGTCAATAAAGGGAAACAAACACAAATACTTTCACAGTCCAAAAGTCATGATGCACATTCACGTTTTTATTTATTATTTCTTTGAAGTGTATGTAAAGGATGAGCATGTTTTCTTCATCTGTTTGCTGCACGTCCTGACAAATTCAGAAGTGTGAAGTTGAAATTTTCCATTATGAGAAAAGTGTCCTTGTGGTAAAGTCATGAGTTCTGTTCTTATGCAGTGAACGCAGAAGAAGCTGTGCACATTGAGGAAGTGGCAGCAGAGCTGAGAGAGATCGCAGACCAATTTCAACGCAGGGTCATGGCTGGAGCTGCAGAGAACCTCAGCAGGAAACTGTCACGTTCACCATTAAACGTGAGTCTGCATGGAAGGCGTGGATTTCTGCAGTGTTAAGATTCTAGTTAATATAATTGTCAGCTGTCAGTGCCAAAATGTATTCCAGAATGTCTTATCACATTTCTACATTAAACTGTACAAAATTGCCAATATCCTTCATAGCATCAGTGTAGACAGGCTTCAGGTGGTCAAAACACCTAAAAATTGAAACTGGAAAATGATACACCCTTAGAATAATGGCACATTTGGTATATTTCAATGTATTTCTGGAACATTTATTATTGTGAATACATTAATAAAACATCCACGAGGACGCTGAAACAATGCAACAACAGAAATTGCCCCAGTAATTGATCGTAAAGGTCTACCACTAACGTTCTAATAAGCTGACTCAGTGCCTTAATGTGGTAAAGTATCAGTGAATGCATGAAAGTATCCTGATGCCTCCTTTGTGTTTCTGCTCTCCAGATGTGGAGTACCCATCTTCAACAGGAGGTTGAGCTGTTGCTGAGGCACGGTGTGGTTCTAGATCAGCTACCTCAGGAGCGCGTGATCGTGGCGCTCACCCTCACCCTTGTTAAGGGGGTGTGTGAGCAGGCCCCCCGACTGCTGAGGAACGTGTTCAGCACAGCGCTGCACTACATCAGCTCCGTGTTGACCAAGTCAGCTTAGAGGGGAAAAACCTACTGGGAATAACCTTAAAGTTCATCTGCTCCACCTGGCCAGCAGAGTGTGAAAGGAGCTGCATCTATCTGTGGCAGAGGAGCACTCGCAGCTGCATTACTGAACTAATGAGATGACGTGTCAGCATGAAGTATTTCTGGAATATCTGTGGTTTTTCACTTGAACTATGAACTTTTGTAATGTCAAACTTTATTTTTATAATTTCAATATTTTGCTTGTGTTCAGTTATTTTAAAGGGAGATGTGTCCTTTGTGTCCACTTTGGTGAAGATTTTCACATTTGCTCCCAAGTTGTTTTGGGATTTGGAATTGAATTGTTAAATTGTAATGCAGCTTTAAAGATTAAACATGCATTATTTGGAGATCACATCTTTGGCAATTTGTTGTTATTGACTCACATCGTCAAACTGAAACTCCTGAAAGCACCACAGACACTTTCACTCACATTTGCTTTTTTTTATTCTGGTCTCAATGTATCATAGGAAACTGCAAAAGGTACACAGTGCTATTTGTGGGTCCTTATGGTCCATCTTGATCCGTACTTTCTTACATACAAGTTTCCCTTTGCACACACACACGCATATTTTCAGTCCAACAGTATTATACACAAGGGCGTCCTGTTATTTGTGGCCCCAAAGACCTACAGCAGTGAGGGTCTGTATGTTGGTGCATCCCTGTGAAATATGAAGCTGGATGCTGCTGTTTTCGTCATAAATCATTTAAGGGCCAATTCAGCTTCCTTTGCTTCACATCAGGCTCCTAACAGTCAGAGTAGAGACCTGACCTCCTAATCAGAGAATAACTTTATTTTTGGTTGAAAAAAATTTGGGCAAAATACTGGTTTATGGCACCTGGCCAACAAATAAGATGGGGAGGAAAGTAACAGAAGTAAATGAGGTCAGTAAAGGAGGTTAAATAGCATTGTTTGGTTATTCAAGCATTTAATCCATGTATATGAAACTGAAGCCTGAAGGTTTTGCTGGTGTTTATATTTTAACCATCTAGAGTCGTCGGCTTTACTTTTCATTAAACCTACCGAGAGTGTCGGAACGGACACTTTACTTACGTTTTCATTAATTGGCTCTAACAACCATGATCATACTGTTATGATACCAGCATCAAAGCCCAGGCAGTCACGTTTGTTTGGCGAAGGACCTTAAAAGCAGCAGGAGGTAGAAAATCAGGAACTTTCCTAGAATATGGAATAATTCTGGAATTTCTTTTTCCTCATACATAAACATAATTGTCCAAAAATGAGTAGAAATTTTCAAAAACCTCAAAATGTACCCTTTAAATTGAATGCAACTCCAGTAAAATTGTGAAAATGTCTCCAAGACTCCAAAGAGTTAAAAGTATCAAAACCCAGAACCCTGTTGTAACGATGCAGCTCACAGATAGACAAACTAATACTGTGACCTGCTGTAGATCTCTGCGTCTTTGGACCATTGTATAGAATGCCATATTGATAGTGACAAGTTATAATAGCAATATTGGCCATCAAAGGTTATTTTTCTTGGAATCATTGATCATTTCTACCACATGCAGACTACATTTGCACCAATATGTTTCCACCTGTGTCATCCCATCATCTGGACGAATGTCAACTAAATATGCTGCCGTTTGTGATACGGAATGCGATGTGGAAAGACTGAACATCATACTGGGATTGTGAGAATGAGTACATCAGGTTTGCCTACCAGTGAAAGGATCAGAACAATGTATCACAGTTGAAGGGGAATAAGATAATCAGATGCGATGTTCCTGCATAGAAGGTGTTGAACGCTAGAAGCCCTTACGTCACACGGCAACAGCTACCCTGGAAGTTAACTGTACAGTACCCCGACTACAGTGGGCGTAGCTGTCAACTTTCCAAGTGGGTGTGTTGACTCAAACAGAAAATCACAGAGACAACACAAATCTAAATAAGCGTCAACAGGAGAAACACAGACATAACACTTTCCAGAGATGAATGCACAAATCAGCGCGGGGACATAATTTCATGTGACTCCCAAGAGAATTGAGAAGAAAAAAAAACTGTACAGATGAGTGCTTAGTTTGTCCTTTTCTTAGTGAAGGTGGGCAGGAGGAGAGTAAAGCATCATGGGTCATCATGGAGCAGGTAGCCAGTGGATGAGAGGAGATCAAGGGCATTTTAGCAAGTCTAAACCTTCAAATGCCATGTGTACGACTGTACCAGCACCAAAGAACTAATTTCTAAATGTAGAGAAAGGTTCTTCTATCTTCTACTTCCTCCTGTATCTCATTACCCCATAAGCCATTACAGCGGAGAAGGCCAACAGCACACCTCCATACAGCAGCAACGGCAGCCCTGCAGCTTTCTCTGGCTCTGGTTCTGGCTCTGGTTCTGGCTCTGGCTCCTTCTGCACAGGGATCTGAGCTGGGGCCTCCTCAGCTGGGGCCTCCTTAGCTGGAGCATCTACAGTGGCATCTAGTGGGGCTTCTGGCTCTGCCACAGTCTCTGGTTCAGGCTTGGGCTCCTCTGACTGGAGAGGCAAAGCGACGGGCTCTACTTCCTGTTGTGGTTCTGAGATGGTTTCAGGTTCTGCTGGCGCTGTGATAAGAGGTGTCGGGGCCTCCTTAGCGGGAGACGGGGGCGTCGCCTCAACAGGCACTGGGGCGGTAACAGCAGCTGGTTCTGGCTCAGGTTCTGGTTCCACTGCAGGAACAGGTGAAGGTGCTGCAGGTTCTGGGTCGGAGGAGATGGGAGCAGGAGGTTCTGAGACAGGGGGAGGCAACTCTGGTTCTAAGCTGAGGGATGGCTCTGCTGACAAGCTGGCAGGCGTCTCTAATACTACTGGCTCCTCTAATGAAATAAAGGAGGTCTGGGTTGTGAAATCAGAATCGGACGCCATTGGAACAGGTGCAGTCTCGTCCCTAAATCCTTCCCTGAGCGCGGCGAGGTCACTCTCAGTGCCGAGCACGCTCATCATGCTTTCATCGATCCCTCCTTCTTCGGCGCCTTCCTCCAGCAGCTCAGCCTCCTCACGCTCAACGTGAACAATGTCCGAGTTTGAGGAGTTGTTCTCACTGCGCTCCTCGGCCAGGGCCACACCCTCAATGCTGTCCAGGCTCTTGACGTCTTCGGGGTCCATCATGCTGACCTGTGCCCAAGACTCGTGACCGACCAGAGACACAGGTAAACTTTCTGTCTGCCAGGAGCTCTGCCCGCTGTTGTCGTCGCCAGCGCAGAGCAATGAGGCAGGAGGACTGAGCCGGTCGGGGTGCTGCTCACCTGACAGGATGTAAATGTCGTTGCTGTCTTCGGCGATGGTCCCAGCTTGCTCCTCCTCTGCCTCAACGCCAAATATTGCGCCCTGTGGAAGACAGAAACGGATGGCATCAACACATACTGTGAGTAATACCAGTAAAAAGAGTCCTGGCTGGGCTCACAGGTGTTCATTTGCATAGTTCATATAAGATGATGTAAGGCAAGGCTCAAGCAAGAAATGGTTAAATTTGCATCGGAAAAAAACACCCAACAACCCTTACAATTACTGTGTGTGTGTGGAGAATGTGTGTCTCTGGGTGAATAATTACAGAAAATAATTGCACCTGATCATCTGGCCTTCAGATTTCAGCATTTTGTGAAGAGAATGCTGAGAGTTATTGACTAAAACTTACAGCAGCTGCAAACAACATTTGAAAGGACACTTTAGAATCCATGTGACTGCTCACAGTGAATTGCACATTAGGTTGGCCTTGCATGCCACCTTGTGGTGAGCAGACACCACCAACATTGGATTATGCACCATCTCTGTAAGGCTTTCCTATTACGCAACAGCCAGATCTGACGATTGTGTGTGTGTGTGTGTGTGTGTGTGTGTGTGTGTGTGTGTGTGTGTGTGTGTGTGTGTGTGTGTGTGTGTGTGTGTGTGTGTGTGTGTGTGTGTGCAGAGTGAAACAAAGGTCACTCTGCATCATATAAACTAAGTGAATGATGGTCAAACTCCTCAAAACCAGTTTGCCACGTCAACACTTGGAAGAAGTGCAACAAAAAAATAGCATGAGCGAGTGACGCTTGCAACTTGTGCTGAGTGATGCAGACCTTTGAAGAGGCCCAGAGTGTGTGAGGTGCTTCACAGCCCATTGATCATCACACACAAATTACAACTGGCTGGCCTTAGGGTTAGTATAAAAATAAAATGGACTCATCTGTTTAAGAACAGAAGTGACAACCAGCAGACAACCTGAACAGAAACACACATGTGCAGAGGCTCGTCTGGATCAGTGTGAGAAACGAGCTCGAGTCAGAGCTATGCTGCTGTGCATGTCACACAGTTTAGGTGTGTCCAGATCAGACCAGATACAAAGAGACAGTACATAGAAGTGTGTGTCTGTGTCTGTGTATGTGTGTGTGAGAGAAAGAGAAAGAGACAGAAAGGATCGGACAGCACAGACCTGCTCCCAAGGCAACACAATCTCCATAGTTACCCAACATTCACTTTCATAAGCCGATTCCAATGTGGGAGGGTGATGAGATACAGCACAGGTTGATTGTACTTGGTCACAGTAAATTAATCCTCCTTTACTTATGCTTCTGTTGTCAGCGAGTCAAAAAAAACATCTAACTAAAATCATAAAATGTACCAAACTTTAAGCAATCTGCTCAAAACCCTGCAACAATAATGATCATAAGGGACAAATACTCACCATACCTTTATTGTTTGTGTTCCATTCCCTCTTATCCACCAGCAGGACACAAGTTAGTAGAGCTGCTACCTTTCAAATGTGTGTGTGTTATCGTCAGGTGTGATCCATGTGCGCTCCCTTTGCACCAAGTCCACTTTCCTGATCTGCAGGAAGGGACGTACAGTCTCTGCTATTGCATCACTTTTGCTCGGCGGGCAGCTTTGTATGTCATATCATGAACTCACACTGCTCTGATAAAACAGTTGCAGTTGAACAGTGAAACACGTGTACAGGCATTTACAAGCCTCCAAGCAGGAAACATCCCCAAACACATAGAAACTTTGGAAGACTCTCACAGGTTCTTGTTAGTTTGGCACGTGGCTGACACACACTGCAAACATGCCACAGCTCCCTGCAAATGCAACCTTAGGCTTAAAAAGGCAACAAAATGTCAGATAGACCCCTCCCTCCTCCAAACCTAAATCGTTTTGGTCTATGTAGAATTGATAGTTGAAGTTCATATAAGTTGACAACACCATAACTGATTACACAAACATTGGACTTGGTGATAATTATGTGAAAATGCAGTTAAGGTCAACTGAACAGAGAGAAACAGATTCAGCTGACTCAGGTGGTGGCCAGGAGGAATCTTCATCACCACCATCACACCAGCACCCTCTTCCTCGTGCTGTTACTTCACATCAGTTTACAACCAAAACAATGAAAACTAATGAAATCATTGTTTCGTCCACAAACGAATCCTCTATTTAGCAAACCCCCTTCTGCCAACAGCACCCCCAGGCTTCATGATGGCAAAGCAAACGGTTCTTAGGATCTACAATAAAAGACGTGTTCTAGATTATAGAATAATAATAGATTATCATTATGGAAGAAATGCTTCTGCAAGAACGCACACCCAACAAAACTCAAGTTTGAACCTGTCCTGCTCAACGCTGGATGGATTTGTTTCCTGTCTAACCTCGTCTGTGAGCCGGTGAGTTGGTAAGTTTTTTTTTTTTTATGAAGCTACAAGTGGGTCAGTCCAGCCTCTGGTGATGTTTTAAAAGGATTATTAGAGTTATTTCCGGTGGCGCTGGGCTCGCACGGTCTCTCTGCTCCGCTCCCAGTCTGTCCTCCTCATGCAGCGACACGGTGATGTACATGTTTCACGCCGGCGCCGACAGGAAAGTGCTTACATAACACGGAGGAGCACTGCACAGGGCCGCATGACATGCAAGGGTACGTTAAGAGTTCATTATCCTGTACGTCACGGTAAAACAATGCGTTTCCCTTTGTCTTTGCCGAGAGGTCAGGTGGCCACTTTCTCTGTCTCGGGAGTCACGTTACATCACGCACGCACACACACACTCGCACACACGAGGTGCCCAATCGGTTTGCACACAGCAGCTTTTACTGTCAAATTTTGAAGAGCCCACAGAACAGGCAGATAGTGAAAGCATTAGATTACAACTGTCCCCGTTCAGTGCAAATGTCCTCATCCCCACTCCACTGTTCCCCGGGACGTGCACAGATTAAGAGAGACTACTTTTGTTCCTGCCAAATGAAGTGTGCGGCACATTAGGGTCATAACGCTTTATGGCATTCCACTTTCACCAACAAAGGGCGCTGTGAGAGCAACCCAACCCCGACACGCGGTCACGACAGACACAAGAGGACAAAATGTCTTCAGAGTGGACAGGTTAGAACATCGGCTCATCTGCTTTGTTGTTATCTAAATACAGATTAAAGGATGTACACGCTGTCCTTCTCTTCACATTATAACACACACAGACATTACGACTAACTTCTATGCCATTTCTTCAACGTCACCTTTTAAACACCCTACCTGAATGTCAAGTCTCGGTCCTGGTCTAGGCACGAGCACGTCGGGTGAAGCTTGAGAGGTCTATGTAAAATGGAGATTGTACAGACGGAGCAGAGGTGGAGATGTGCGTGCAGGCAGCTGTCAAACTAAGGCAGATTTCACTTTGCCTTTACTGGCTCACCACGCCCGCCCACTTTCCTCCCTCATCTCTCACTCCTCCCATCCTTTATACTCTTTCATATTCCAGTCCAGTCCCCTCCTCCACCTCCTCCTCCTCCTCTGCCCTCTGTCTCTCTCTCCATCCATTACCAATCAACCTCTGGCTCATAGCCGTTCATCTCTGTGACATAACGCTAAGTAAGAACTTAGCCTGGTTTAGTGCCGGGGCACCGCGGTCGCAATTTATCGGACAAAAGCGAGCAGAGCCGTCACGACTATGACGTAACGGGGTAGACAAAAAGCAGTCACGTGACCTTTCGTCAGGATGACCTAATTTATGAGAGGCCATCTGTGACGCAGTACTCTACATCTGACAAGATGGACTCTAAAGTCTAAAACATGGCGAGAGGAACAGAGAACAATGTCACCATGCATGCAAACAACAAGCTCACATGAGATGTTCCTGTTTTTCCGGTACAGGAAACAATATACTGTGATTTAAGGTAAACATGTTTAACAGCCTGTGATGTTACTGAACGACATACGTGTGCTGGTGTGATCAAAGCAGGGAGGGGATGGGTGAGCTTAACATGTCTATAGTCTGCCAAATATTTCTGCTGTTAGTCAGGCAGCAAAGAGACACTGAACAGAATGAGTTCTTCACAGCCCAAAGGGAGTTGTAAGCGTACCTGCTGTAAGTGTGTTAGCCCTTCTTTTGCATGATATTTGAATGTTATAAAGTGCAGGTTGAGTCTTTCTCCACACAGCTGAGGTTCTGTAGTACAGTTGGTATCAAGAAATAGTCAAATAAGCAATTCTATCTAGAGCAAATTTGCAAATAAGTCATAATTTCTGCTGTTAAATTGCTATGGAGGCTCGCTGCTGCCCTCAACTGGGCGTTAAGAGCATGAGGGGGGATTTCCTCCTGGTCCCTTCTTAGCTCTGCACATCTGTATCACTAGCGTTACATTTAATCCTTAATGCCTCCAAGATAGAGCACACAGACTATGAATTCAAATGATTAACACTGGTAACACTAAAACAGACTTTACCCAGGAGTCACTCGGGGGAATTACAAAAACTACTTGTCATAGATTTTAGAATAAGAAGCATGAGTCGGCAACGTGAAATGCTTTCTTATCCACATTTCCTGCTATGGTTACTCACCCATCCTCCCTGCTGGATGATGTAGTCGGCCTCTGCCTCCTCCAGGAAACGAACCCCGAGAGGCACCAGGTCGGTCGGTGACTGGCCCTCCTTCTGCAGGGCCTGGAGCAGCACAAGGGGCACGAGCACCTGGAGGAGGAGAGAGGGGGGCAGAGGACATCAGGTCAGAGAAGGAGAACAGTGGCGATCAAGACTCATATGTACGAGAGGCTGTCGGGTGTTTACAGGAGGTTTTAAAGGATAGAGGAGAGAGTAATGTTGCCTCACCTTGCTCCAGCCTCCTTGTATGTGTGTTGATAGATCCAGTATTGTGTCTCTGAAACTCTGGTAGTCCAGAGGGCTGAAGTACACAGACAGAAGGACATTAACACAAACATGCCCCCTTTAATGTGTCTAAATGTCTGTAATACAAAGTGGCTGGAGTGAGTACCATCCATCACAAACTGCTAAATGTAAAAGTGTGAGGATGTACAGTATGTTCATGAACGTAGATTTCATTTCCTCTTATACTGTATTAACACCATGACAAAAAGAAATATTGTCCGTCTGACTCCTACGCAAGTGTTCATCTGTAGCACAGTGTAAACACATATTTGTTCTGAGGCACAGAGGCCTGAATGGCTGCTTGAGGTCAGTCAGGAGTTCACCACATTGAGAAAGCCGTGCATCAACATTGACTTTGAGATTTCACCTTGTTTGCACATTTCCCTCATATTTCCTCTGCAGCAGTGTGGTGTGGTGCCTGTGCTGCTTTCAGTTTTAGGTGAAGTATAGACTTAACTAGATCATATGGAAGCAGTAAAGAAATTGGGACCATCTTGAAACAGTGAGAGCTGAAGGTTGATTCAGCATCACATTATTTTACATGTGAATCTACAACCAGCACTACTATGAACCGACCGCCGCTGAGCAGAGAACTGACCCCGTGAGGAGTGTGTGTACTGCTTCGGCCAGGTGTGTGTCCAGCTCTGTGGCCACTTGATCTCCCAGAGCGGCGAGGGGGTCCTCTATGGAACTCTCCGGGTTGGCTGGACTGAACACCGCCGATGTGTGGCGGCTGAAGCCCGTGCTGGCTGCAGGCAAACAGAGAAGTTACCACGGTCACTGCAGCTCACTTTAACAGAAATGTACATGACACGGTTTTGTTGAAAGTTTCTGGAAAATGGGAGCAAGTGTGTGTGTGTGTGTGTGTGTGTGTGTGTGTGTGTGTGTGTGTGTGTGTGTGTGTGTGTGTGTGTGTGTGTGTGTGTGTGTGTGTGTGTGTGTGTGTGTGTGTGTGTGTGATCACTTACAGACAGAGATCTCATCTTCCAGTAGTCTCAGCTCTTCCTCTATCTTTGCTTTAATCTCCATGTTCCTCTCTCTTTCATTCTGGCCATCGCCTAGTAAAGATAATCACAATACTTATCAGCTTCAGGGGAATTGTAGTTCAACATGAAATATGGTAAACACTATAAACCCTCAAAAGTATCAAGCGCTTAACGAGTCAAAAGAGCGTTACCAGCATGTCTGGCACACACAGATAAGATGATTTCAGGAAGTGACCAGTAAACTGAAACGATTTTTCTGGCCACATCACCATCACATCCAACCAAAAGGCAAAAAGATTGCTCATACAGTATCTGCCAGCACCTAGATGGGGTAATGTTTCTGGAAATGCCACTGTTTTTCTTTACCAAGCAAAGGTTTGTAACATTGAGTATAGCGTTGTCAGCAGTCTTGGTATGACATCACATTTACATAGTTTTGAAACAAAGTAGCTGTGTGTGGCTGATGAGGGAGAAGAAGAATGTAAAGCATCACGCCCCTCTGACTTTCACTCCTCCACATACTGATCCTCTTAAAGCACGTTTGATGAACACCTAAAGGTGAAAGAAATAGTGCTTTAGGTCCTTCGCCAAGGACCGCTGATGCTGGAGTAAATTATTCATGAGATTCAGTCTTCACCTCTGGGACGAGAGGAACCATGCAAAGGGGGCGTGTAGGTGGATACAAAGACCTTGAAGAAACATTAAGGATGCATTCTCAACCTAAACATACTACTACAGCTACTACTGCTACAGCTACACAACCCACAGGCCAACAGCAATAAGTGATCATCTGCTTCTTTGGACGTCTGACAAAAGACCAAAATCTGTTTTTGGGGAACTGAAATATGAATCGTGTAACCGACACTGGTTGGCTCAGCCCCTGTCACGCTCTCTGGTGTCCTCTGGAGCTCACACATGAAGTGCCCGAGGATAATTATTGTTTTTTCCTGCGCCCGGTGCTGTTTCAGCACTTAGTCAAACAGCTAGCTGGCCAACTATTCCACTATGGTCCGCTGCCGTGAGAGTAATCCTGTGCTGATTACACACGACAGGCTGTCAGAAAGGGGACCCGCTCAAGCGAAAAGTAGGGATCAAGAACTTGTATCCCTTTCTACGCCCATTTCAAGCACATTAAGACAATGACAACAATAACGAGTGGCAGGAAGTCGGTGTAGGAAAGAAGCAGAGACATAAAAGCACAACAGCTCATAGGTTCTATTCTCCAAGAATTCAAATAAGAGAGCAGATATGTTCCCTGCTCAACTGACTGTAGTGAACTTGTGATTTTAGTAGACTAATGTGATGACTGACATGGCTTTGGCTTATTGGCTGTAAACCTATAAAGATACAGCCTCAGTTTCCATTTGGTGACCGATTTGTGGGCCAATGGCTTTCAATATCAAAAATCCTACTTGTTTTAGCTTGAACCAAAGATCACAGGAGCCAATATTACTAAAGACTGCACTGATATTAGATTCTGTGAAGACTTTTTAAGATATGCAGCAAAATATACTCTGGGCTGAAAATCTGACCTTGTCCTGTGACCTTGACCTTTCACTGTCAAATACCGCACAGTGCGGGTGCAAGACGAAGAACAAGCCATGGCACAACTCGCAGTTATAAAAGCTGCTGCTGCAAAGACGGCCAGTACTCTGGACTCCATATTGGAAGGACTCTAGCTGGGGGTTAAAGGGTTAAAGGCAGTATTACATGACGTGCATCATATTTACAAGCACCGGCTTTTTCATAACCCACATGCCTGAATGGACGAACCAGCGACTGGACAGAAACACAAGAGTTTCAGCTGGTGAACAGGTGGCAACACGCCTACAAACCCTGAATGTTTTCCTTCCCGACGAGTGTACACAAATAGAAACGTGTGCACACATGAGAGTTGCCCTTCCATGTATTTCTGATATTAACAACAGACAGCCACAGAAAGGGCAAAGACAATCCTGTACCTCCAAGTTACACTTCACTTTCTGTAAAGTTTGGGGTCATCCTGGCTCTTCTTCACTTTCATATGCTGGTAAAGCCTTAAGGGAAACGCTGATAGAAAATGAACACAAAGATCTCTCCTCTCACCTTGAACTGAAGTCGGTCCCTGTGATCTCCTTGCAGACGGCAGTCCCAGATATTTGAGCACAAGGAACTTGGTTTCATAATGAAATCCCTCAGGCACAGTGGCAGTAATGCAGGTGGGGGAGCTTGAGCCCGAAGTAGCCATTATATAGCTGTCCATCACACTTTCAGGCACATAGGTTCTTACAATCAAAGCTGGACTGGAAGTCTTACCTAGGGAAAAGCAATGGTTGATGCATTTCTGTCAAATACAGCAATTACAACAAAGAGTCCAGATCAGGTTAAGGACTTGACCCATAATCAGACATGATCAAACATGTCCCTCAGCATTATCACAGACAAGACACGTCACATTGGCTTGATGCTTGAAAAGGAAGCAGATCCATAAATAACTATCTAAAACCACAATGCTGCTAACTGTTGCTAACAGTACAGAGGATAGCATAGATATGAAGTGATGGCTATTATCTGTACATTACTGACTTCAAACAATTCGACTTACATAACACACACGTGGAACCTATGGGCGTGAGTAACCTGTCAATGAGCGTTCAAATTCTTAACACACAAACTTGTAATAATATCCCCCTATGCGCTTCAGTCTGCCGTCTGTAACTGCTTTCTAAACTTGTAAAAGTGAACTCAGTAGCCTTCACGGTTGACGGAGACGAATGAGGTCAACGCCAAACGGACACAATATCAGATTAGTGTCACATTTGCCAAATAATAAGTAACTTCCGGTCGCAGTTATCAAAATAAAACACCCCACAGATGATGGCTTTGTCTGCATTTTTTAATAATATAGAGCACCAACGTTACAGTTATCTAATTTTAATGGTTTGGGGAAATTAAAATATCAATAACGATTACTGCTCGATTTCTTAGCGATCTTAATAGGGTAGTTCATTGTGGACACACGTGCCTGTACAATATGGGAATACATATTTCGCGTTTTAGAACATATGAAACTTCCGCAATCTCTACTACCATGAAAAATACAGTTTTAAGTAAAAGAGAAAAACAATCTGTTCATATTTGCAGGCAGCTAGCTTTAACGTTAACATCCCACGTGAGCTGCTATTGTTGTGGACACGCAGGAAAATAAACTTGTTTAATAGAGCTCTTACCGTCTTGGACCAAAGGCAACAGTGCAGACAAAAGACTCGTTTGGCTGCTAATGTCCGACACGCTGTGGGAGAGAACAGACCAGTGTGTGTGTGTAGCGTGTGTGAGAGAATGTGGACTAGGGCAGCAGCAGCAGCAGCAGCAGCAGGTCTGTCAGACTCAGTACACTGTGTGCTTTACAGGCACACACACTAAAGGTGGATTACGCTACAAAACTAACGACAATAACTACAACCAGTTTCCGGTTAGAACTTTCTAAATAATACGCTCGAGATGTTATTAGAGAGAGGGAGAGAGAGAGAGAGAGAGGGAGAGATACTTTTATTCCAAACTGAGAAATTGTTCAGTCACAGCAGCATAACAGGTAACAGTAAAACAGTTAAACACAACACACACAGTAGTAAATAAGAACAGTTGTAATAAATATAAATAAATACAAACACAGTAGTAAAAATGCAAATGCAAAATATTAATAATTAAAGGGCAGAAAGAGTTAAGTGTGACCTAAACAGAAAGTATAGGGCAGAGTGTTCTACATTAGACAGAGGTGAGGTGTTTGAGGTGTTTGCTTTATGTTATAGCAATGGTGTAAATGCTGTTAATGAAAATACCATAAGCCAAAGCTGCTACATTAAATAAAACAATGCAAGATTAAGTCACGTTGTGCAAACTAAAGATCAGGGAAGTAAATGTATTACTCAAAAGTCTCAACTCTGACATCATATTAATGAGACATCCTTTATGATGTCATTATCCCGCAGAAATACATTTGTGACAGCATTCATGATGTGAAAGGCTGCAGCTGTGACATTATCTGTGATGTCATTATTGGCTGCAGATGTGACATCATTCGTGGTGTCATCTTGGGGTGCAACAGTGTTCCGTTTATGTCTGTCTAATAGAGGTGGTTCCCGTGTTGGCACTAAATTGCCACTAGGTGGTAGCAGAGACTGCGAACAGCACGGACAGCCTCCAAACCAATGGTTTCATTATAAATCACGTCAAACGTGCACAGAAATGAAATGGTCGGCCTTGGCGGCGGTTTGCGTTCTCTGGGCGCTTTCTAGTCGCGCTTGTAAATATGATAATTGGTTGCAGTAATAATTGTGGTCGTAGTATTGGTGGCGGTAATGGACAATGGAAGCGGCAGGCAGCACTAGTAGGGGTCCAGTGATATTTATATAGTCTATCTGACTGAGGACTGAGGACTTATGATAATATGATGATATAATATGAGAACAATAATTATTTCATATATACTGTATTTTATATGAGGATGCCGTCTGATGTGTGAAAAGTAAACTGGATTTGTTTGGGTTAGTAATGAAGTGGGCGTGACCTCCGAACTGAGCGCTCCGATTGGTCGGTCCGGTGTTGTCGCTGTCGAACGAGTCGTGTTGAAACCAGTAGTCATCATGGCGCTCACTTCCTCAGTACAAGGTAAAGAGGTGTCGTTCGCTAATCTTTCCTAGTTAAGCGTTATTCGAGTCATTTTACCGTGCAAGTCGTGGCTGCATTACACAATAAAACATTAAGCTGGTTGTCGTTTGGTTTTAGTTAACGTTACATATGATCTACCGATGTCAAACATTGATATGGCTAACACTAGCTAGCTTTGTATGATGGTCGTAAACCGGGACGAATTTGACCTGCTCTTTAACCTGCTAGAGCTTTACATATGTTAATACAGACAAAAACAACTTCTATCTCCTCGATTTAACAAACATCCTCATCTACACATTCACTCTAGTTAGCGACTGTTCGGTAATTATTCGTGTTTAGATCGCTTATCTGCCGAAGACGTCTGGCTCGCGCACGATAAGTAGATGCTAGCTAACGTGCGTTTCAAGATAAAGACCCTCGATGTTTTGTCGCATCGCTTTGTGTCCGTCATTTCGCGTCGTTTGTTGCTAATTAAGCGTCAGCGCAGAGTTGAGCTTTGCTGTTTCAGTTTGAGTGTTTATCTCGTTTGAAGAAAATAATGTCATGTCCTTCAATGTATGTTCCAATCTGCATAGTTTACAAATTGCGTATCATCACTTCCTTACTATTATAGCCAGTAGGTTTGGGGCTGGATTTGACAGGGAAGCAGATGGTTTTGTGGATTTGTTGCCATGGATATGAACGACAACAGACTGCGGTGTAAAGCTCTGCGTACAAATAAGAGAATACACCATATTAAGCAGAAAATGGTTAGTTGTGTTACTTTGAGAGCTCATGTAAATACAACTTGGAGTTATGTTATAATTCTGGCTCCCTATTCTGGCGTTTGTGTCCACTATGTTGTTTTAGTGGTAGTTTTGAATGTCATTTTTTTTTATTGCCCCTTTTTCTTCAGTTGTAGTGATGATGAAACACTGCAGATGAAGAGCAGGACACAGACACCACACCTTGGGTCATTCTCAGATATGCAGAAATGGGACAAAACCAGTCCCAAACCAGTCAGTTTAAGATTCTATCAGTCCCTAGTCCAGAATATTAGATTAACCTTGCTGTGTCAGTTTCTCTGTGAAAACAAAAATGTAGCCTGAAAAGACTGCAATCTGAGCGCCAAGGTAACAGTGTGGTGTCATGTGGAGAAGAGCAGTGAGTGATGCTGGGAATAGAAAGACTAGATTCACCAAAGTAGTGCAGCGGCTCGTGTATTGTTGACATAGGAGGCATAATGTGGATTTTCGACAAAATATAACACTGACAATCCACATTTACCAGCCTCTGAAGAATTGGAGCATGTTGTGAAGGAGTTTCTTTGTGATACGTTGTTATTTGCCGCCCACAGAGCCCCCATACAGCCATCTAATAGACACACTCCAAGATGGCAAAATCAAGTTCTTCAACCCACAGAAGTTAAACGATCCAAGATATGGTGAGTTCATGGCAGTAGCTCAGTGGGTAGAGCTTCCGCTTGAGAACCGGGAGGTTGCTGGTTCGAGTCCCTGCCGAGGTGCCCCTGAGCAAGGCACCGAACCCTCAATTGTTCCCCCCTCTGCGGAGGGTGGTAATGTAAGTCGCTTTGGATAAAAGCGTCTGCCAAATGATCGTAATGTAATGTAATGTAATGGCCGCCTGGAACTGATTCACCTCATCCCTCATATTTCACACATGGTACTTTAATTCTTTACTCATTTAAACTTTGATGTAACATACTGGTCCACTTTAAATAGCACTCATGTTTCAAACAACCCACAAGCCTTCACCAGGGCGACGAAGCCTTGTGGGTTGATGTTCTGTTCATGTTCAGTAGTAAGACAGTGACACATACTTCAGGAGTTTGTCGCTCCTCAGCTGAAACGTCTTCTGCAGCTAATACTGTAATTGCCTTATTGTTGTTGCCTCTCTATAGAGAAGCTGCCTTTATCCATCCGTGTCTTATTGGAGGCAGCGATTCGGAAGTGTGACGGCTTCTATACAAAAGAGGAAGATGTCCAGAATATCCTGGATTGGCAGAAGCAGCAGAATCAAGCGGAGGTGCCGTTCTCTCCTGCACGAGTCCTCCTCCAGGACTTCACGTGAGTTTCACTAGATTTGACGTCCATATTGTCCCTCTGTCTTAAAGCTTATTTCTGAGGAGTAGGATCAGGCAGTCATTTCCTGAATGAGTCTGATTAGATGTTTGGTTCATATTGACAGGGGCATTCCTGCTATGGTGGACCTGGCAGCCATGAGGGACGCTGTGGCCAAACACGGCGGGGACCCAAGCCTCATCAACCCCCAGTGCCCCACAGACCTCATCGTAGACCACTCACTACAGATTGACTTCAGCAAATGGTGTGTGTGATTAGAATGTCGAGCTTAAAAGAATTCACTCTGATTTCTTCCAGTCGTTCCTCACCTCACCAATGTGCTCAACTTGTCCAAATGTTGTCCAAACAGTGCCATACAGAACGCTCCCAACCCAGGCGGAGGCGAGGGTCCAAATCAGAATCAGGGACCGGCTCGGCCCGCGCCGTCCAGACCTCTACCCAGAGGAGGCTCACAGAGCTGCGTAGGCCAGCGCGGCTCCTGCAGCAAAGCCGGCTGCAGCGAACCCGTCACCTCCCCGGACCGACCCTCCAACTCTGTCCAGCAGATAGAGAACACGCCTCTCCTCTGCCCTTTCCACCTGAAGCCCGTCTCTGAGTGAGTGCTGTGTTTCAGTCACTATGATAAAGAGAGCAGCTACAGGTCAAATCATCGACACGTTGTTAAAATTGTAACTGTTGATGTGTTGTTTCCTGCAGCACTGACTCGGCTCTAAAGAATCAGGAGATGGAACTGATCAGAAACAAAGAGAGGCTTCAGTTCTTTAAGGTATAACACAAGTTTTATCTACAATTTATATTTATAGCAGCGGGAAATTGTCCACCGCTGTGTCAGCAGTCAGAGAGCTGTAAACATTGACCTGTCTGTGGCCCTAACAGTGGTGTTCCAAAGCCTTCACCAACGTCAACGTGGTTCCTCCGGAAATCGGCGCCGTCCACCAGGTCAATCTGGAGTATCTGTCCCGAGTCGTCCAGGTCAGCGACGGCCTGATCTACCCCGACAGTGTGGTGGGAACCGACTCGCACACCACCATGATCAACGGCCTGGGCATCCTGGGATGGGGTAACAAATATCTTACCAGCTCCAGACGATTCAGTCACCACAATTACGGACTGGACTGAACTGGATTGTAACGCTTGTTGGTTTGCTTTCCTTCGCCAGGTGTCGGGGGAATCGAATCGGAGGCGGTGATGCTGGGCCAGCCGGTGTCGCTGACCCTTCCACAGGTGGTGGGCTGCAAGCTGCTGGGCTCCATCAACCCCCTCGCCACCTCCATAGACATCGTCCTGGGCATCACGAAGGTGAGGTCGCGTCTTTGAGAGCACACGGTAGAAGGATGAT
>NW_027466829.1:3747500-3852500 GCF_046128005.1 Genypterus blacodes
CTGGTACACCAGACGGGACTTCTCCAGCAGGTACTTCTCCACATAGGCTCTGGAAATACACAGATGTTAATGTAAATAACACACACCCACACACACACACACACACACACACACACACGGAACAGGGAAACATCCAGAGTGTAAAAGTGATGAAGGCAGGTATGGTTTAATGTAGAATTCATGTTGTGTGTGTGTGTGTTTGTGTGTGTGTGTGTGTCTCACCCTCTAACGGTGCCGCTCTCCTGATAGTTGACCTGGATGAACTTGCCAAAGCGGCTGGAGTTGTTGTTGTGGGCCGTCTTGGCGTTCCCGAAGGCCTAAAAGGAGAGAAAGGGAAAGAGTTAAGAACCAAAGCTTCACCTCTGGGTCGTTACCTGATGATTGCAAGTGGAGAATCAACTGTAACGACACACACGTCTGCAGTTATGATGCATTAAAGGAAACGTGTGTGACGGCTACCACGGCGACTCGTTTTCCCTTGACACACACGCACACCCACACACCCACACACACACACACACCCACACACACACACACACACACAGTCTCTTGTGGTGTCTAATAAAAACGGACGGACCATAAAAAGGAGGATAAAATACAATCAGACGTTCAGGGTCTTAAAGTACGCGTGCACACACACTCTCACACACACACACACACACACGGTCAAAAACTTTATGACGGAAACTGAACTCTGAACTGAGAAATGTGTGAGGAGTAGATGTACAAGCTACCAATCACTGCAGCGCAACAGAGGTCAGGAGGCTCAGCAAAGGGGGCCCACGGGACACACACACACACACACACACACACACACACGTGCACCCTCACACACCCCCAACACACACACACAAAGACATATACACACTCAGAAACGTTAACGCATGCACACAACTGCCAAATTCTTGTGAAGGCAAACATGCTGCAGAGCTGGGAAGTGTGCTCTCACACACACACACACAAGTGCCTATCATCCACCTTTCAGTAGGAGGAGGAGATAATGGTGGCTGAGGTGAGGGGAGCAACTATGATGATGATGATGATGATGAGGTGATGGCAATGGGGAGTGAGAAGAAAGAAAGAAAGGAAATGCAAAGGAACGAAAGAAGAAAGCAAGGATCAGAGAGCAGAGATGATGGTGAGACAGAGAGAGAGAGAGAGAGAGAGAGAGAGAGAGAGAGAGAGAAAGAGGGGAAAGAGAGAGAGAGAGAGAGAGAGAGAGAGAGAAAGAGAGAGAGAGAGAGGGGAAAGAGAGAGAGAGATGAAAGAGAGAGTGAGATGAATGGTCATGGCCGCTGAATAACACAAGTAAGAAGTAGACACGCTCCTGAATCAGGGTTTGATCCTAAACGCTCAGCCGCTCACCCGCTGAGCACCCCAACGCACATTTACGGGAAACAAAGAAGAAGGAAAAACAAACAAAAAACACATGATAGGATGAAGTTCATGTTAGCTTTCAGAGAGAGAGAGAGCGCGAGAGAGAGAGACTGTGGAGGCCAGGGCGGAGCGAGCGAGTGAGCGGCTTAACCCAGAATGTAAATTGAGACTAACTCTGGTGCTAATGACAGAGCTCGCTCCTCCATCATCTCTGGATGAGATCGCAGCTCTCAGAATGTTTCCACTTGAGAGTTTTGGAGGAGAAGCCACTTCCTGCTCGGAGCGAACTGAAAGTGAAATCAGCCTCCATGGAAACTTTCAATGATGAGACGCTGGCAAACAAAGGGACGACACTGTGCTGTGTGTGCACACACACACACACACACTCTCTCTCACACACACAGACACACTGTGAAACAGAAATAGGATGATGATTGGAAAGCTCGTTAACTTTCAGACTTAAAAGAGATCAATTCCTCATTTCCATATTGAATGCAGTCAAGGTAAAGTGATTCAGCTCCGGTCATGCCTGTGGAGCCTCATGGAGGCCACAGATAACCGACTTAAGCGTGTTAAAAACAGCTCACGGATGCATCGGTCACGCCAATTAAACACACAGCACTTAGTCAGCCATATGTTGAGCTTTATGTCGAAGGAAACACACACACACACACACACACACACACACACACACACACACACACACACACACACACACACACACACACACACACACACACACACACACACACACACACACACACACACACACACACACACACACACACACACACACACACACACACAAAAGGTAAACCCCATGGAAACCCAAACTCCAGGTCAAAGGCTTAGTGGGAGGCACAAACCCCATTTGCTGCTTCATAACACAGCTAGAGGACGACACACACACAGACACACAACTATCCTTTTGACAGCTTCATCACTGTTGACATTAGTATAAACACAACTATAAAACTCCACACAGCAGGAAAACACACACACACACATTTTCCCATTTTTGTAGTGATACAAGGAGATGCAAGTAACTGCCTACACACACACACGCACACACACTCAGTATATCTCTGGTCATGGTGACGTCACACTCAGAGGTGGTTTGTTCTGTCGTTGGGCTCTTACATGTTGAGATGAAGAGGAAGATAGAGAACATCTGGAGCAGCAGAGGAAGACACGCAGAGAAAACAATCTGTCATTAATTTGGATGCTTCATGCCGGTGTGTGTGTGTGTGTGTGTGTGTGTGTGTGTGTGTGTGTGTGTGTGTGTGTGTTTCCCTCGAGGGCCGGCTGGACTCTGTGTTTAGACCCACAGGGGAATTTTTCTTTTTTTTTGGGCTTTACTACTTCCACATTCACAGACGCACTTGGCACACCGGGCGAGAGAGAGAGAGAGAGAGAGAGATGACATGACATCACATCACATTCCTCTGCTAGCAGGTGCAACTCGGCTTCACGTGGCAGGCTGGGAGACACTGTTTGTGTGTATGCGTATGTGTGCAAATGCGTGTGCGTGGTTTGGCTCAGCATAAAGGTGTGTGTGGTAAAAACACACACACCCAGGAGGGCAGACGCCTGCAGTGTGTGTGTGTGTGGTGAATGTGAAGGTGCTCTGCCTCTATAATTTGTTTGGGTTTAAAGACCTGTTCAACAGCGACATCATAAACTGCTATCACGCTCACAACCCTCTATTAGCCAGACTAACCATGGAGGCTCAACTACCACCAAACTACATGTCACCACCTTTTCCTCGTTTGCAGGGAGTGTAGCTGATGTCGACCCGAGCTGGGATCGAACCAACAACCTCAGGCTCATGAGCTTTAAAAGTCCAATCACTTTTATGAAGTTTCCAAAGTCTTACAACTAAAGCCAACATGTCTGCATCCCAACGCTGGGATGCAAAGCAGGAAGGACACACTGTGATCGACCCCGACGCCTCACACACACACACCAGCTGGCACCATCAGAGGGAGAGAAAGGACCCCAAATAATCTGAGCATAGCTAATAAAAGCTTATCAGTCACATCTTCCTCTCTCACTATCTCATCTTTACAACCAGCTTCTAACTTTATCGTTGTCCGTCTTTGTCTCCCTTCTCTAGATCTGTCCTCCTCCTCCTCCTCATCCTCTTCCTCGCTCAGTCCCCTTCACTTGTCCTCTTCTCTCTACATCGCTTCATCATTTTGCTCTGCCGCTCTCTTTCTTTCTTTCCTTCTTTCTTCTTTTCGCTCTCTAACCACGCTACGGGGATTTCTTACTTCAAAGGCACGGGATGAGTCAGCGCCGTCCTTTCTAGGAAAAAAGGAAGGAAGGGAGGCAGAGGAGGAGGAGGAGGAGGAGGAGGAGGAGCAGCTCAGTTACATAATCCCAGCAGCAGCAGTTGAGGACAAACAGCGAGTGTGGAGGTGGAGGTGAGCTAGTTAAAACACACACAATCCAACAAACATTAACAAATAAAGCAAACACACACACACACAGACACACACACACACACACACACACCATCAGTTACTATAGTCTGCTGGCTGCTTTCATACTGAACCAAAGACATTAAAGCTCTTGCCGAGTGTTGGATCTCATCCTGCATGAACAACTGCCTCCAATTATCCTATTTTTTTAAATTTCCTAGACCATTTATTGCACAGTGATGGATTTGTGTAATGAGGAAAAGATATAAAATGTTATTGCTTTATCTGTATTTGTGTATTTGTTCTGGCATACGTGTCTAAACTGTTTGTCACAGAGGGATAGAGGCTGTGTGGATTTGTGGTGTATACGTTTGACCACCGGTGGCGCTGTAGAGCAGCGTTTCAATGAGCAGATCCCAGTCACTTTCATACTTTTAATGTTTTAGTACGTTTTTACATTACTAACATCTGCTGCTTGTCAGATTTCATCACTCAGTTTGATGCAATTCCACCTTGTGCCAGTTGGCGGCGAAGAAGGCGAAAACACGAAGCCGCTGCAAGATGTAAACAACGTGACGGCGTCAGTTTGCCAAAGGTTTTATGTGGAAGATTATGGATTAAACCTGTTTGTCAGTACCTTCAGGATACAAGCAAGCTAAACAATTCCATCTCAGTTAAACCCGTCAGGGCCCGTTTAAACAGAAAGTATATGACATTAGTTACATCATTTTTGTAAACTACTTAGCTGGCTGGCTTTGGCTCCAGCTTCCTTTCTAACTGGCTCCATGGCGGCTCTCCCATGTGGGTGCAGTTATTGGCTAATGGCGCGGTGCTATTAGCCCACACTCTGCAGCCCCGGCCCGTTTCATGTGGTGAGTGCAAGCAGTTAGCGTCACAACCTAATGACGGGCGTTTGACATGTAAAAAAGGAGAGCGTAAAGTTAAACCTTGCACGGTGACTATCATCCTGTTGAGTACGTGCCCAGTATTTATTGCCGTATTTATTCCACCGCGAGATCCTCGAATCTGGGCACAGAGCCGCCGCCGTGCCCGTGGATTAGCTGGAACGTTAAAAAGACACATCTGTAAAAAATAAAAGGCCCGTTCTGCATATATGAGGTTGACTTAGACCGGTGCCAACGCAACAAAGCTTATTATGATTCAAGTTAAGTTAATACTCCGTTGGACATCATCAAGTCACTTCAGCCGTCACACTGCGGGATCTTTGGCCGCTGCAGACCGAAGTTAATAACGCAGGGAAAGAATCACAATTAAACCTTTTGGTCATTAATCTGAAATGGAGAAGCCAGATTCTGTGTAAATGTGTTTGAAATGAACTGAAAGCACACAGAGTCTGCTTTAAGATGCAGGCTGTGATGTTTGCCTGCTCAGCATTATGTTGTATTATATAGCAGCGCTGTAGCATAACAGCCTCTCTCACAACTACAAGTCAGATTTGGTTTCCACAGTTACTGGTGTGCAGCGTTACATTGTGTCACTGTGGGAACCAAAGGACCCTCAGGCAGGACCGACTTCAGGCCGCAGGGCTTCATGGTGTCACTGTGTTGTTCATCATGAACAAAGCAAAGGAAGTGGAGGACGAAATGTAGGAGAAATGTAAAGCTGCAGATAAGACACAGCTGCTCACAGATCAAAACCCAACACGATCACTTTAACCACTTCAGCCAGAACGGAGCAGAAACATGAATGTTCTCTGAAAATAGGAAAAAAAGGGGACTTCCAGGTTCCAGAACATCAACACCAACAGACGAGGCTGCTAGACTGAGCGTACGATTGAGGGGAGGATTAAGACTTCATGAATAAATTTTGATTTGCACAATAATGCACTGAATATTTATCACTGCAGGTCTAGAAAACAAAACAAAAAAAGATGTATTATATGTGATGCTGACTGCCAGAGTGAGCTCTGTTGAACAAGAAATATGTGGAGTGTGTATCTTTCCTTCTGGGCTCGAGTGGTTGAGGCTTAAAAGTGTTTTGCCGACATTTAGGAGGAAGAATAATCCAGTTTATGAGCGGAAAACATGGGAATGAATCATGAGGGACTGAAGTGGGATTGGAGGGAAATTGGTTTGGGATGACAGAAGTCACACTGCCTGGGCCGGGACGGGGAGGCGTTGATTGGGCAAAATATGAGGAAATGTCAGTCTGGTGTCTGCTAATATCCAGCCCAGCTCATTGTACAGATTTTGAAATTAAACTGCAGCACATAAGATGAAAGTAAACGTGAAAATACTGAAATACTGCACAGGAGCGACACAGGAGCGACCTGCACACTCACTCTGCATGTGTGCACATTTAAATATCTGGAAGAGTGACCTAGAAAGGGGCTTAGATGGGTTTCCTTTGTGTGTGTGTGTCAGAGAGAAAGAGAGAGACAGAGAGAGAGAGAGAGAGAGAGAGAGAGAGAGAGAGAGAGAGAGAGAGAGAGAGAGAGAGAGAGAGAGAGAGAGAGAGAGAGAGAGGGAGAGAGACAGAGAGACAGAGACAGGGAGAAAGAGAGAGAGAGAGGGAGAGAGAGAGATGTGTGTGTGTGTGTGTGTGTGTGTGCGTGCAATAATGGGTGGCTGTTGAAAAGATGACCCTGACTCGGCCACAAAAGACAAGAATGAAGCTCTGCAGGTGAATAACACACACACACACAGACACACAGACACACACACACACAGTGCACTTTTACTACAATGCAGCAAACGCAGCACACGAACAGGCCAGGAGAGGAAGTCAAACAGGCTGCATTATGGAGAACCGAGGGTGAGATTCAGAATTCAGAACACGGGACGAGCATGCACACACACACATTCACACACGACAGCTTATGATGAACGGTCACTGTCTTGCTCAAGGTCACTGGTCAGGACGCTACTGCGGTGTAAAAGCTCCAGCAACCACATGGACGCGATGAGAGGAGGCGCAGAGCTCAGAGAGAACAAGAGAACCCACATCTTCCTCCGCCTCTCACACACACACACACACACACACACACACACACACACACACACAGGCCGTCTCTCTCTTTCTCTCCATAAATGGCTGCTGTCACTAGAGTGCCGGGCCACATCTGGATCCCATTGGCCCCAGGAAAGGTTGCGCGCACAGGCCCAACAAACGCCTCCTCCCACTGCAGAGAGACTGTCAGCAGCCCCTCCACCGCTGTCAGCAAGGGGCCAGAGGAGAGAGAGGGAGGGAGATAAGAGAGAGAGAGGGGGGGAGGGGTGAGAGAGAGAGAAAGAGGGGGAGAGAAAGAGGTGAGGAGGGAGATATACAGGGAGGAAAAGACGTGAAGGAGAAATGAAGCGAGTGTGTTTCTGTACCTGCCTCCATGTTTCCTCTCTCACACTCAATAAACACAGCCTGCGAAGGAGAACACACACCTTTCAACAAACATTTAGACACCTTTTCAAGCCCCCCCACACACACACACACACCAGCTTGGGTCCAAACTTCATTCCTGAGACGGATCTGGACTGACGGCAGACGTGAGCGAGGGCGAGGAGGTGTGGGAAAATCCCACGGGCCAGTGTGTGGACGTGTTAATCCTCCTACGTGCAGGGTGTGCATGTGTGTCGCAGAGAGAGAGAGAGAGATGCTTCATTTAGGGCTTTTGGTGAGGTTTGTAAGTGTGTGTGTGTGTGTGTTTGTGTGTGTTTAGTTTGCAGTGTATTTGCGTAGAGGAAGCAGCCATGCATGTGCTGTAAGCTTCTTTTATTCCCATTTGAATGCATGCTTACTCGTGCTGTCTCTCTCTCCCTGTGTGTGTGTGTGTGTGTGTGTGTGTGTGTGTGTGTGTGTGTGTGTGTGTGTGTGTGCGTGTGTCGTGCCCCCATGCAGACCATCTGACACGGTGAAATGTCTCCAACTTTACAAAGGAAATTCCTGTTGCATTTTGCCAATAGCACAAGGGAGTAACGGAGTGTGTGTGTGTGTGTGTGTGTGTGTGTGTGTGTGTGTGTGTGTGTGTGTGTGTGTGTGTGTGTGTGTGTGTACTTGTGCTCGCGTGCTTTGTTTACTGTGAGTGCTGCAGTGAATGGAACACTGGCTCCGTGACCTCAGACGTTTCCTCTCCAGTTTTTTTTTCTCTTCCGATACACTAAATTCCTTCATTAACTCCGTTCAACAAGCCTTAGCGAGCTGCTTTCTGCTTCTTTATTTCATTGCCTTTTAAAATGGAGCCGTTATCAAGGTGCAGTGTGCAGCTCCCAGCACATCTGTCACACATCTGAAGGAACACGCACACACACACACACACACACACAAACTTCATGCTCTTACCTCACATCTTAAAATGATCTTTGTTCTCTGTTGTTGTTTAGAAATCAGGAAGGACCAAGTCGTTGTTTTGCAATTCTCAGCACTCGAGACACAAGTCGAGACTAACAACTCCAAGTGAGGTCACAGTCTACAGCCAAAGTCAAGTCTTTGATTATCTTAAGTCTCAATTTGTGCAGCTCAGTTTGTTTACGGCTCCAACCTCAGTAGACTTAAAGTGCCAAGAAGTCAGACAAAACACTTTAATGTTCAATAGAGCAGAAGTGTTTTATAAATAAACCCGATCCTGCTGCTGCAAAGTTCCCAACAAAGTTTCAAACGTTCGCTGCTGCCCCTGAGGGTTCAAAGCCTCAGCCGGGCGCAATCGCACAATCTGGAGAAAGTGATACACACTAAAGCGTCGGGATCAAACTGCTGAGACATCATGCGAGGAAACATGAGGCAGTTAGACGGGATATGGGAACGTGAGCCGCAGGATTCCATTTTCCTTTCGTGGGACGATTTGTTAAAGCTTGGGAGACGGAGGAACGTGGGGAACATCATCAGTCACATCAAGACTGAAGGGTCAAACGTATTCGGAAGAAGCAGAGGAAGATAAAGAAATCTCATCTCCAGTTGTGGGCTGGAAACTTTCCATCACTGTCTCCTTCCCGAATACACACACACACACACCCGCTCTCCTGCTCTGTATACACAAAGTGTCTCTCTCTGTCCTTTCACACACTTACTAGTTCTGCACGAGGCTCACTAGCGAGTAGCAGGTCCTCCAATTATTTACATAACTGTTAGCGTTCTGAGGTCATCGTTTCTCGCCCTTCGGCAACGGCGGCGGAGGACAAGTATGTTCGAGCCAGTAAAGCCAACACAGCGTCGCTCCAGCAAAAACACCACGATATGTTTAGCTTCCATCTAAAAATAACAGAGCTGGATGGGAAGAAGGGACTTGGAAGTCTTTTACAAATTGGAACCTTTGCTGTCGACGGTGCGACGGGTTTGACGGTTTGAGTCGCAAACGCTTGGCAGAGAAGCGTGTGATGGCAGCTGATAAGTGCATCTCTCTTCTCCGTCGACTGTATTCCCTGGAGCAAGGCATCAGCTGTGCTAGAGACAACGAGTTACATCTGTGGACGTGTGAGAAACAGCTTCAGAGAACATTACCCATCACCACTAGCAGCTCCATATTTAGGTCAAACTTCTCCGCTGGCTCGTCTCTGTAACAGAGCTTTAACATTTATGAGTTACACGTGGAGGATTTATGGCCGTTTCAGCTCATGAGCAACGTCTAAGCTCAAATTTTCACAAATCAAATATAAGTAACGCTGCTTTAAAAAAGGAAGAAAGAAGGCAATTCAACGCAACGGCCTGTGACCCGGTAAAGACCCGGGCAGGAGCCACAAAAGGTCTCATGGAGGTATCGTTCCATCTCTACACTCAGGGCTGAGGTGTTGTGTTACGACTGCGCCAAAGGAGAGAGAGAGGGAGAGAGAGAGAGAGAGAGAGCGGAGGTTGAGTTAGTGCGCTGTGGGAACGAAGGATTTAGGCAAAGTAATTGAATAAGGAGACCGTGGTGTTCCTCCTCCTGCCTTATCTCCGTCCATCGCCGAGGGAACGCAAGCAACCTACAGCTAGACGCACGATTTCCTCTGCTGTCTCCCTACAAATTCGCCGAGCTTGTCCCTGGAAACCTCTCGGCCGTGTCTCTCTGTCTCTCTCTCTCTCTCTCTCTCTCCCGCTTCCGTTCCTTATTGCCTCTCTGCTCTGTCCTTTACCTCTGCGCTATCATCATCATCTTCTTCATTTCCCTTCAACCCAAGGTTCAACACGGTATTGGTAGGATTCATATCGTGACACTCTGCTCGCCGCCCCTCCAGGATCCGTGCCCCCAAACTACAATGACTGTTAGGATGAAGGGAGTGGGGGGGGGGGGGGGGGGGGCTTGTGTTTGGCGTTTACTGGGAGGAAGCTTTAAACAGCCCAGACTGCAGCAGATCTGGCCTATTAAACACCTCAAAAGGAACGTCACGGAAGTCAAGACCTCCAAAGGCATTCCGACGTACTTTTTCATCTCGGTCCTCTTTACGAGGTGAACGAGCTACTCCGGAGGGGGAGGTGAGAGGCGAGCGGTCGAGTGCGGAAGAACCAGCTTGTGCCTGCGGCAGAGAATGCTTCCGCTGCACGATTTGGTCTCGGCATGGAGGAGGAAGAGCCAAATCTGCTGTTATTGGCGGTCTCGACTGAGTTTCACTAAATCTCTGAAACTGGGGCACTTGGAGCTCGGCGTCCTCGCTCTCCATTATTCAGGCAGGGAGTTCAGCCTCTCTCTCCCTCCTTCTCCCCTCATCATCAACCCCCTTCCATTTCATCTCTTTCCATCCCCCCCATGTGCTGGTAGTGCTGGGGGTGCAGGCTGGGTGGGTGGGTGGGTTGGGGGAGAAGATGAAGGCGGATGATGGTTGGAACAGAGCTCTTTGATCTGCTCTCTGCAGGGCTGCTGGATGGGGGAGAAGACACTGCCAGTGGTTGTAGCGATACAGCAGTGAGCATTATTCCAGGACTTCCAGGAGAGTGTGTGTGTGTGTGTGTGTGTGTGTGTGTGTGTGTGTGTGTGTGTGTGTGTGTGTGTGTGTGTGTGTGTGTGTGTGTGTGTGTGTCATTGGTGGCTTCAGGCGTGACCAGAGTCTTCAGTCTCTCCAGTCTGATTTAATAGGTTTGTTCCATCGTCTTTGGTTGAACATCAAGCGCTTGGCCCCACTGGAGGCTTCCTGCTGTGCTTTATATTAAACTCCAACTATTTATTAATTATTAAATGGAAGGCGCCAAACAAAGCAGCCTCAGAGCAGGTTGATTAGTAAGAAAGTTGGTGACACTCAGAGCTTTGAATTGAGGTCAGATTAAGAAACAACAACTAACAACTACAACCTAGATCTTCTCTCTCCAACTTAGAGTGATACACAATGTGACCATCTGGATCTTAATGGAGGCATCTTCAACTCTACCAGACACACTTCAAACAACCGCAATCTGAAACAATGGCGAGCTTTCCTTCCCCTTCATCGTGTGTAGGAAGAGGACGAGGAAGACCCGGGGGAGCTCTGAGGAGGAGGAGGAGGAGGAGGAGGAGGAGATAGGAGTGATTAACATGAGGAAAAGGTACTACAGAGGGTCGAGTAGATGAAAGCACAGAGACATGAAAGGAGAGAGAGACGGTAAATAACCAATTTGCCGCAGGGACGACACACACACACACACGCACGCCGGAAACATTCATGACCAGCTGCTGTGTTTCTCTCGGCCGCTGTGTTCCGTGTGGCTCAGTGTGCACGGAGCAGCTGGATCGCACACACACACACACGGACGCACGGACAGACGAGCGGCGCAGAGGCCTCACCTGTGAACATGTTCCAACTTCATCCGGCCACTCCCAAGCTTTTCATTCACCCTCACGCTGCACACACACGCCTCAATGGCACATCTGCACCATTCAACTCATCCATCCATCCATCCATCCATCCATCCATCCATCCATGCACCACATATCTACATATCTATTGAGATGAGGGCTTGTTCTGTGACGTTCGAGTACGTTTGGTGGTGAATGTTCAAAGACGGCGATGAGCAGACGTCTCTCAGTGGTCCTGACAGAACACACACACAAAGACAAACGCACACAAAAGCCACAAGCTGAAGCAAATCCCACTAATCCAGAAGTACATGATTTGTTTCCCCTCCCAGCCCGGATGAGACCGGTCATGATGTTACTCTGGTGTTGGTGTCAGAATGTTGGAAGCCCAGTTTTCATTGGGAATACAGTACGTAACGCGTTGGGAAGTCCCCTCGGTCCCGCCCACATCCTGCCCCGCCTTGCCGGAGGCGCCCTGACTAACGGGTAGCCAACACTCGTGCCGTAAATGTGAATGCGGCCGATTGTGCTCGGTGGAACACATGACCGAGCCTGAGGAAAGCCTGAGATCCAAACCCAGCCTCCATGCGCCCCGAGACTTCTTTCTTCTTCTTCTTTCTAACAGACTGTAGGTCACGCTGGTCTTTCCTTTACCGCTGTGCTGCAGGCCCGGAGGGTTTCAGCTACAGGCGCACAACCTGTGGGCCGAGCTGATGCTGCTAGTTAGTCAGTCTGCTCAGTTTGACAACAGCAGGATGCGACACAGACTCACAGCACAAGAAACAGGAGCTCTGCTAATAGATTCCCCCCTTAGATAGCAGACATCAGGTGTTATTCCACTCCACACAATCAACTAATGCGGTGTGGGTCTGCAGGGTGTGGAGATAATAGGAAGCACCTGGTCTGTTAAGAAGCCATGCAGACGTCAGCAGAGCCTCCTTCACTTAAAACGCAGAGCCATTTGATTCTAGCAGAAGGCTTGATCACGTTTAGTATTATCAGCTGGAATGAGAGAAAAAGAGACTCGGTGGTTCATTCAGACAGGACAGGAGAAACACACACACACACACACACACACACACACACACACACACACACACACACACACACACACACACACACACACACACAGACACACACACACACACGCAGTGTCAAGCTCTGTTTGATGAAGGGGCAGGCGTTGGGTCAAACAGCTTTCATACTTTGTTCTAAATACAAACATGGAATGAATTCACACGTTTGACGCACATGGATTTGAAAATATTGTTTTCATTGTTTTGTTTTCCCAGTTCGGTCCTTTGTGCTGCCGGCCTGCTCCAAACTGTCAATTAGTTTGAGAAAAACCTTTCCCAGAAACACCCAAACAAAAGCCCAATGTTTTCCTCAGGACCTTAAAATAACTCTTCAAAGGGTGAAACATAACACAGACGGAAGAAGAAGAGGAGAGGAAATGAGCATCTCGCTGGCCGGCGCTCCTGAGGTCGAGACGACAGAACAGAGCGTTTACACACAAGATCAAAACGCCGACGCAGCTGAAGATGAAAACGCAGCTGATGGATGGAAAGGAAAACGGATGACATCGCCGTTTTTAACGACTGATTACATTTAATTAGATTCATCCCGGCGTTTAACTGATGACGTTGTCCCTAACGACTTCAAACCGATGAGATCACTAATGCAGATCTAGTTTGCCCCCCCTCGGTGGCTCCCGGCCGGCCCAGATGGCCCGGCGTCCCCGTGAAGAAGACTGGTAAGGTCTCTAATCTCATCAGCGTGTGATTGCCCTGACACCAGCGTAAAGTGGCCTCAGATTCAATCAGGCGCATTCCGTCTATCAATTTCCTGTCGCGGGGCCGCCGCTTAATCTGCCGAGTGGAAGCAGAATGGAGGCTTGACGTGACGGAGGAAGGGATGAGATGTTACTTTCTGATAGGAGCTGATGTTGCTGCTAATTTAGAGCCACTGAGCAAAAAGTCGGAGTGAGATGTGAATCACTCCTCCGCCTGATTACATGCAGATCAGCGTCTCTGACTGATTAAATACCGTTTCAACGCGTTCCCATGTATGACTAACGTGAATCATGCAACATTTACACGCCTGACACCGTTAATGCTCCCTGGACGATACGGCTCGTCTCGCAGATAGGTCACCATGGCAACCTCACTTTAGTTTAACTGTAACTGATGCGTCCAATGCTCTTGTCACATACATCGTAAATAAGACGTTGGCGTCCTCTGCGGCTCGGCTCAGCTCGTGCTGCCTGGGCGTGTATGTGTGTGTGTGTGTGTGTCCTTGTGAAAGCGTCAGAGCTGATGAATGCGTTTGCCTTTGCTTTAAGATAATACATCCTCCGCCATGAATTCATTAAAATATTCAGAGAGACAGAAAGCCCATTAGAGAGGCCTATAAAGCATATAACATAAATTAAGAAGTTATGACTGAGGAGGGGGTGGAATCAGATTCCCCAGGCTGCTCCACCTCCTCCTCCTCCTCCTCCTCCTGTGTAGTAGAAAGGAGCAGCGGGAGCAGAAACGCTGGCCGCTGGCGAAGCCTTGAACCTCGGCCAGTTCATCTGTGCGACCGAAGAGCGTTTCAGTACACTATGTACGTACAGCTGTCTGCTGGGATAAATGCACAGTGTGCCGAGCTTCCTGAGAGAGGAAAGAGGGAAGGCTCCAGAGAAGGACAGAAGGAGAGGAGAGGGAGATGGGGATAATCCAGGGAACAGATGTTTGGGAGAGCAGAGAGGAGCCCAGAGGATACGGATTATAGGGGTGGAAGTGCTAACAGGAACATGCAGGACCCCGAGGTGGGCGGCGTGATTAGCCGACGAGCAACCACACCATCGAGCTGAGCCGGGAGAGAGAGAAGAGAGAGGGAAAGAGAGAGAAGAGAGACAGCCCTGTCCCCTTCATTCACATGGGAATCACATAAACACAGATGCATCAAGGGTAAATCTTGATGCGTGCTCCCTTTACCAAACTGACATCCTCATCACGGAGCTGCAGCATTTGATTTGCTGCTGCCGCTGGGTGCGCTGGGTTCACTGGGTGCACTGGGTTCACCCGTCACAGCCCCGGTGCTGTTACTGTACGGTAAGTGTGTCCATATGCCAAGAGCACCAGGGATCTAAAGCTTCACTCAGAGCAGCCGTTGCCAATCCCCAGGTTGTGTGGTGCTGGATGAGAGTGTTGGGCAGCTCCACAAGCCCCCCCACACATGTACACACACACACACACATTAATAAAACACAAGCCTTTGAACGCACACAGAACAACTGACATGTTTGAAGAGCATAAGGCTGAGACGGGCTGAGACACTACCTGGAGCCATCTATCAGCCACAAGAGACACGGGCCGTCCCTCTGGGGTTTGGTTAAGAGCAGGAGGACATCTGGATGGGAATCACTTGGTCAAGGGGGTGGTGAGAGTGTGTGTGTGTGTGTGTTGGGGGGGGGTTAGCTTGGCTGTGAGGACTGCAACAAGCAGGCAGGTCCCTTGGCCACACCACCAGAACAAAGAGGGGCTCTAATCTGGGGCCCCGCAGCCCCACAGGAGCCGCTGGTCTCTCTGGCCCCCAGACACAGCAACACACAGCTGGGGTCAGTCTCAAAGCCAGGGCCGGGCTTCCAGAGGATTTAAGGCGGGGCGTGTGTGTTAGGAAAGAACGAGATGCCTTTATTTGTCTTAAAGCGCATAAGTAGCTGTGAATGAATGCAGTGAGACGTCGACTACAACTGAAAGTGAAGCCAGAGAAGCGAATTCAACCTCACTTACAGCTCAATTAGAGACAAAGAGTGTGAGTCATGCTGCTGTGTATCATGTTCAGCTGTATGATACTCAATAGGCTGCAGTGTGGAGACCTGGGACACGCTTAGAGAGACACCGACGCCCGCTCAGACCAGCAGACTCCGGTCCTTCCCATCAGCCCTCCAGCTGTCTTCCTGTCAGTGCTCTCCTGCTGCAGACTCATATCTCCACCGTCGCTCGGCTCTCAACCCGCCTCAAATTACACAGGGCTGCAGTTAGCGGCCATCTGCGGTGCGTTATTAAAGGCTTTCTCATGACAAGCAGCGATTCCACGGGGCGTTTAGGGTAAGGCGGATTGTTAGGTGATACCAGTGGCGTGATGTCATGCTGGCGGTCATTGTTTTGCCGTGTGGCCGCATGGCTTTCTTTCTGAGAAGTGTCTCCGTGACTACAAAGATGGAACTGTGACGACAAGGTCACCGCATCGACCCCTGAGACAACCGTCAAGACCGAAGGCTGCAAGGGGTCGGCAATCAAAGACAAAGGACAATATGTTGACTCACGGTGCCTAGGATCTGGAATCAAAAGACGGATTGTGTTGTTGGTCATGTGGAGCTCCACTTAATGTATAACCCCACACACACACACACATCATAGTGTGTCCTTAAAAATGAGTCAAGTCAGTCACGCTTTGGCTGTGTGCTCGCATATAATCCATCCTGTTCTATAAAGACTTCCCATGTTTTTACAGCGGTGGGAATAAAGTTAAAACAATTATTATTGGCACATAATAAGAATATGGGTTGCAAATGTATTATGTCGTTCCATAGGGACAGGGGAAACACGCTCACTGCACATAGAACATAACGCGCATAAGGACTAAATTAGCCTGCGACCGCGACGCCGCTGGCCTGCGCTTCACAGTAACGCCACGTGACACTGCACTGCGATGACCACGCCGCTCAGAGGGCGGAGGGAGGGAAGAGGAGAGGGAGAGAGGGAGAGAGGGAGAGAGAGATGGGAGCCAATGCCCACAGAGTTTAGCCTGAACGTTCACCAATATCTTGTTTTCTCTGAACTTTACCCAGAATTAGCACACTTTGAGGAAAAGCACCAGACGTTGGATTCTTGCTCTAACGTTACACATTGGGGTTGGATTAGTTTATCACATGAAACATTTTCCAGAGTGTGAGACTTGGCTTTAAACTACATTAAAGAATAATAATTCAACACGGCCTGGAACTTCCCTTCCTCATGTCAGTGATCTAGTTGGCTGTGAGCTCCTTAAGCCGGTCCAGAGAAATGACTTATGGCTGTTATATCAATGTTCTCAAACTAGATCCAAACTGCAGCAGCACACTTTGCCAGCAGGACATAGTTCACGGTGAGAAACGCTCCTCACACTGGCACAGCTGTAACTTCTACACAAACGTGTCGACACCAAGCACCTTTCATGTCGACACAGATTCTTTACATCATCATTCACACAAGCTATCGTACAGAATGTGTGTGTGTGTGTGAGGGAACATTATTGGCCCATATTTGTTTATGACATATACATTAATGCTGGTGTGAGCTGGTGGAGTGCAAAGACGCTGCGAGTCTTTCACAAGCTGCATTTCATTTTGTTTTATCTCAAGGTTATTTGTCACATTTCTACACATTTCGATTATTTTTGTAACGATTAATCTACTGATTATTTTCCGCTGCAGCTTGCTCTCCGGTTGAAACTACTTTATGTTTTTACCTGGCGTTATCTTACGTCATTTATGCAAGGTTTATGCAAAAGGACGGCGTTGATGCATCGCAAACAGTGTTTAGAGATAAAGTGAACTGTACAAAGTTAAACTGTCCCCAGCCTGCAGTTTGACACGAGCTCCGGCATTAAAACCACAGCACCCTGATGCACAATAATCCCTCAGTCAGATTGGACCTTTGATCTTCACTAAAGTCTCAGAAACACATTCATTAAACCAACAACAGCAAAGAAACAACAGCAAAGCAACAGAGATCAGCATCAAATCAGTCAAACCAAACACAGTCCCACCATGATGAAGTCACTCATACAGCTGACAACTGCTACACAATGGAGCAGAAGTGTGGGTATTTCTCCGGATTATCATCTGTATAGAAAGATTTATTGGGCTCATATTTGCAGTCGGGTTCTGCTCCAGGCGAATACCCCAAACTTCACAAAGCTTCGCCACAGCTGCAGCATCTGACCGAGGCCAATGGTTCTGTAATTGGCATTACAACTTGTGGAAACCAAAGAATTCGGCTGGTTGAACACGACAGCGCTGTGCCTTGGCCGGCGGTGAACTTTTTACCCCGGGGTTTGTTTCTGACTGACTGGCGTCCAGCTCGGCCGGGCGAGAAGATGTCACACATTCATGCTCTCCTCCCTGAATCCAGCTGTTGTTTATGTGGAGCAAATATCGCATTAATGTGGACGTCATGTTCAGCTGTCAGGGAGTGTATGAAACAATACAGCTTACAAGGAAGAACAAGAGCTGAATCCTTCTCCATGGTTTTATGGACATCAGACTATGTTTACTTCCTCAAAACTACAGTAATGCTCACATATACACCTTAATGCAATCTAATTTTATAGTACTGCAAGCTGCTGCTTGTTTGTTCTGCTTCTTAACATGTCACCTGTGGGCTGGGGTTCCCATCATCAGTCAGACAGGTGATTGATGGGGAAGTGGTTGCATGGCATCAAGTCACGCGCTCACACACACACTCCTGTAGCCACAGCACAGTATCTACTTCCTCAGAAAGCAACGTTCCAGTATCTCAACCATTATCAAAACAAGGCCTTCATTCCTCCTCGCGGCAGCGTCGCCTCTGGCATCTAAGCCCCGAGAAGTATTCAGTCAGACCATGGGTGACGGAGAACTGAGAACTGCAACCATGTCCGAGACTGAGACAGGTCGGACCGCAGCTATGCGGTGAAACAACACTCGAAAATTCCAGTCATTTTAAACGTGTGGGACACATCACAGGATTTCATTGCGCAAGAGCAATATAGGTTACTGCGTTTACATGAAACAACATCGCCTGAGTAGAGCAACCAACCAAGCTGCTGTGAGAAGATGTCTTCCATTTATGATGTTTACATGTCGGCTACTCAAGCACATCCATCCAACTCCACTCACGCGTGTCGCCACAGAAATGCTCAAATCTGACCTTCATCATGAGGGAGTCCTCTCTACTAAGGTGTGGCACTTCACTCCTTTAGCCAGCTGCTACAGCTTCGGCTAAGTGCTAGCTACCTCAACGGCTAGCTAAAAGGCAGATGTCAATGTTTGTGCCGGAAATTGGTAAAGGAAAGTGCTGGAAAATATCAAGGAAAACCTCTGAGTGTGAGTAATGGAGTGATTAATGCGCTCACATGTCAATTTACACCCTGAGTATTCTGGCCAATGTCAGCCTGGACCTCTTCTTTCACCCACGCCAAAGCTCAGACTGATTATCTGGGTCTGCTTAATGGTCTCGCCCAGACTAATACTGACCGTTGCTGTGCGTATAAATGTGGTTTATGATTACACAAAGCTGTGATCACATGAAAACCTGCGTAAGTTCTGTTTTTTCAGGAATTTTAACAGATCCCAGACATCGTCCTTCCTTCATGTTAGAAAAAGGAAAGCACCAAAGTTTTCCCCCTGAATCAGCGATGGGCTCCAGTAACGGATTCATGGTTTCCAGGTGACTAACTGTAAACCAAATGACCGCAGAGAGGCCTCGCGTTGCTGGCCTGCGCGCGCCTCCACATGGGACGCACATGGTGTCAACACGCGCAGCTGCGGAACACGACATCCCCACATGACCTGACAGGATGCGCTCGCTCTGCCGAACAAAATGGCTTCCAGGAAACAGCCAAAGGTCAGACGGCACAGAACTCGTAGAGACTCTCTGTGTAATGAGAGTATATCATAAATCCGAGCTAAAGCACCAGGAGCTCAAACGGGCCATCCTAAAACATGACATTCCCGATGAAATTTTATAATCTATAATCCATAATTGATTTATAATCCGGCACAGATTACGCAACATTCCATTAGATTTCTTTCCCACCAAAGCTATAAATCCAGAGATTGGACGTAGCAGAAAACACAGTTTCTAGGTCAAATCATACAAATAAAAGCCATAGGTGGTAAAGCCGAGCTAAATATAGATTTCCCTGCATGTGGAGGCATTTCTGTAATCCGTTTCATCCCGAATCCCTGCCAAAGAAATAACCTGCCGCCTCCTCTTCAGATTTACACAAGCTCTTGTCACTTCCTCTCTACGACGACCAAGGCGCCGCTGTAAATCACAGCATATGAATCCCATCAAGCTTCAGCTCTTTGCTGTGCCACTGCGGTAGGAAATCATTCACTCAACACAACAAAACCAGGGAATTTCGATCGCAACATTTAGGGTTTAACGTCTCGGTTTTTTAATTTAGGAGGGACCGTCTATTTCCAAAGCTGCTCTGGGAGACTCTGGCACCGGATTCCTTCGTCTCAAGGCCGTGTTTTTCCTTCATCTTTTCCTGAGTTTTATTAGTCCGTCTTCCTCTTGCCTTGGAAACTTTTATCTTGCTTTTGTTCCCAGAGTTTCCTTGGACTAAAACTTGGTCTCGCTGTTCACTTGGACTCGGTCAAAGGCGACATTAAAGTCAAATCAGACAGCGACTGCATGAACGCCTACATCCACAACACTGAACAATCTCCAACTGTGTGTTTCAAACCTAAATTCCTTTCATTTAACCCAGTAAGCGCCTTCCTCCGTGCTCAGTTTCATCGCGTGCATCTAAATGTGGGAATCTAAATCTGGATAAGATCAAAATTAAATCAGTTGTTCCTTGGCTGGAAGAGTGGGAAACAATCTTAAGGAAAATCTCATTCATAGGAGTTTGTAACATTCGTACAATAATGCAGTTATTGGCATTTCAGTTCCTTACCTCCAACACAGGCCCCGCCCCCAGGATGATCTGCTCCACCCCGCTGGCGAATCCCTTTTGGCTGAGTGCAGTCAGGTGATGAATGAGGAAGTTGGTGCTCTGGGTCTTGCCTGACCCACTTTCACCAGATATCACTATGCACTGGTTCTTCCGTCGCTGCAGCATGGCGTGATATGCCACATCAGCCACGGCGTAAATATGGGGTTCAAGCTTCCCTAGTGCGTGGTTGTCATACAATTTGACGTATTTAGGGTTATAAATTGGCAAAAACTGAAAAGGGTTTATCACGATGAGAATACTCCCGATGTAGGTGTAGATCTTCTCCTGCCGAAAGCGCGCCCGGAGGCTCTCCAAAATGGCGCGCTCTGTTAGCTCCGGAAGCGTACAGAGGTCAGACGGGGGGTCGTTCCCTGCAGGCTGGGGGAGGAAACCCCGTTCCACCAAGCGACGGCGCTCCTCGGTCACCCGCAGCCACATCTGCAGGCTGCCGCCGTAGTGGATTGACCCGTCAAGGTTCTTTTCGCGTAGTAGGAAGCGGTAGTCATCGCCGCTGCCTAAGCCGCTGCGGTTCTCCAGGGCATTTCGTGGCCAGAGCATCATCCGTTGAACAGGGCAGTCGCCGGGGTTGAGGATCCATTCCTCCCCGCCAAACTCCTTTACCTCGGCCAACACGTAGCACTTGGTACGCTCCAGGCGTAACCGCTCGATGAGGCACTCGATGGCTTCAGCGGCTGTGGTGTTCTTGCGGGCGCTGACCGGGCAGTAGATGGTTCCCTCAGCCAGGGCGCCCGGGTAGACACGAAGGCTGAACTCCTGGTCCTCCAGGCGCCGCCGCATGCTGCCACATGCCGTGGCCATGTTGGCGCTGCCAGCGTAGCTGCAGCCGCCATCCTGTAAGCTCATGGTGGCGCAGTAGGTCCCATCAGCACACCGCTCTCTGGACCTGACAGACCGACTCAGGACATCCCAACTGGAGGAGGACAGAGAAGAGGAGGAGAACACGGGTGGGGGGTGGAGAGAGGAAGATGAAGACATGGAAAAGATTAATCATGGTGGAAATATGACAGGATTGAAAGAATAAATTAGCAATTTGACACATCGCTCTCTTCCCTCAGCGCCTGAGGCATTTTCAGAGCATTGAGTCACAGCAGGGTCAGTAGATTTCATCTGTCCCATGACAGAGCAGGCAGATTCAATAGACTGTCTGTGTTGGTCTGTAAAGGGAACGACTATCACGGAGGTCAAACACCATAAAAGAGCAGCATGAGATTCAGAGAGAGCAGAACTGATAGCCGTTTAAAACAATGAGGGACAGTAACGGCTTCATGAATGTTAAGGCTACTGGCCACGGCTTATCAGAGTCACATAGCCGGCGTGTGTGTGTGTGTGTGTGTGTGCGTGTGTGTACTCATGTGATAATCCGAGGGCTGTAACCGTGTGCCAAGATTAACAGCTGCCACCTTCCACACAAAAGTGTCTGTAATAAGAGCACAATAGCGTAATTCACCACTTCCCTGTTGAGTGGACAGAGCTCTCCATTCTCCTCACACTCCCCTCTCTCTCTCTCACTCCTTCTCTCTCTCTCTCACTCTCTCTCAGGCAGATGACAGAACGCCGTGGTCTTTGGTGATCTTAGATGGAAATAGCTAAATGAAATTGGCGGCAGAAACCAACAGGAATATTAATTTCCATTCTATTTCGGCTGCTCTGAGTTCTGAATGCAGCATCAGATAGGCGGATATTGGAACTGCCGGAAAATGTAAAGATGTGATCGCTTTCATTTCCTGGATGTGGCTGACCCACCAGATCAATATGACTTTGTGGGTTCAAACAAAGCCCACCGCTGTGAAGGATTAACTGAAGCGTGTCAGTCACCTTCTCACCCTCTGATGGACGGATTCTGAGAATAATCCCCCGTCAGTGCACCGCATCGTTTCCTCTCATTTTCACTTTTGCCTCGTGCTTCTCCGCCTCCGTCGGCTTTCGGTCTGAGTCTGAATTTAGATCTGAGAGAGACTTTGGCCTCCTGCATCTGTTTGGAGTGATCCCAGACACATAGAGCAGTCTGCACCCAACAGAGAGAGAGAGAGAGAGAGAGAGAGAGAGAGAGGGAGAGGGAAGGGAGAACAGAGCCGGGTGTTTGTACGAGACAAAGAGGGGAACTGTGCGGACGAAACGGACCGGCTGAGTGAGTGAGTGAGTGTGTGAGTGTGTGAGTGTGTGAGTGAGCTGCAGAAACACAAGCATCAAAAACGTGCCGTCCCCGCAAATGATGCAATCGCTCTTTGGGACAATTGGTGACGAGCTGTACAAATGGGTAAAAGGTCGGAGAGTTTCACCTCCATGATGCAGCGCTGGAAATATGCAGTCCAGGCTGGGGCAAGAGAGTGAAGGATGGGAGATAAACAATGAATCACCTGCTTAGACAAAAGTGCTCAGAGCAAAACATAAATCCTGTATGTGTGTGTGTGTGTGTGTGTGTGAGGATTCTCCCATGTCAGCTACTGGAGATCTCCAACTGCCACCTGCTGTGTTTTTGGCCTTGATATAAATATGTGGTTACTGAGACCAGCTGCTCTGTCTTTCTCTCAGCTTCACTGGTGGGTCCAGTTTGTCCTCAGTAGCCGTCTGATCAGACTGAGACTCAGCTGTCAGTCTAGCTCAAAAGGCTGGAAAACAGTTATGGCTGACGGGGAAACGTCCTCTTATCACAGCACAGGCGTGAGCCACCAGGGGCGAAAGACACGCAGCTGATAATGAGGATGGATGGCAGCGAGACACGGCCGTGTGTGTGTGTATGTGTCTGTGTGTCTGTCTGTGTGTGTCTGGGTTTCAGACAGTGACTAATTGAGTGACTGCAAAGTGACTGACTGAATTTCAACAGATAATCTGCATTAGCACTTCTGGTCTGTCGCTTCAAAGCTTCCAAGTTTCAAAGCTTCAGTCACAAGATTTTCACTTCCACTATGAAAACAACTTTGGATATATGAAACTAATTTCAAAGGACTTCAGCTCTCACTTCACTAGCTTCAAGGCTTCTGTTGTTCTGCCATGAGATATAAGTGAAATGAAACATTACAGCTTGGTGCACAGTGGACCCCCTGCAGCTCCGGATCAGAAGCTACATTTAATGAGTTCATCCCCCAGGTTGTGTCAAACCTGTCCAACAAGTTCTATGAAAACTGATCCTTAACGTTTAGAATAAGCAGACAGATGAACAAACAAACCAGAGTGAGCATCAAAGTAACGCCTCAGTCAAGGTAATGAACGCTGTTACAAACTGACACCTTCACTCCAAACGTCAGTTGGTATAACAAACATCAAAAGGGGGAATATGCTTGCAGGAAGGATTTGAGTTTATAATAAATATAAAGGATCTGTAGAAAAGATCCTGACGACGTGAAGCGATTCCTGGAAAAAGACGGTGACCTAAATTCTTACTCCTGGCCGTGCCGTTCCCCCCGCGAAATGGATACGAAGCGGATGTAAATGCTGGCCTCAGTCTTGTCTCGTTTCCTTGAAAGCCCCCCGACCTTGAGTAACCCCGCCCCCACAGACCCCCGAAGTAGGAAAGCCCCTCTGCTTGACTAACGTCCTCCCAAGGTTCAGCCGCGCCTCGGCTGAGCGACGGAGGAACTTCATGAGCCCAAGTCTGGACAGCAGGAGACGCCACTGGCAGCTAAAGAACTGGCGAGCGAAGACGGACGGAGCCTGACGCACGCCCATTAGAGTGGGGTCAAAGGTCAGAGTGAGGAACCAAGGTTGCATACCAGTGCAGGGTCTGACAAATCACATGTGGAGGATCTGCTCACTTAGCTGTGTGCTTTGGGGGAGATTAAGTCTTTTTTTTTAAACTTTTTCTGGCACCTCCTTAAACAGCTGCACGCAGTGAGGTCATTGAGGCAGGAAGTGGACGGCTGGAAGATACAAAGCCCCGCCCTCAACCTCTGCACAGTAGAGCGATTACGGCCTTAATAGGGTCGGCATTCAACGTGAAAAGCCTCTGTGATGAAGTTTTGATGATGATGATGGATGGGGTCGGTGAGCGATGTAAGTCAGGTGTGTGTGTGTATGTGTGTGTTTGAGGGTGACGACAAGATGAGAAGAAACAGAAAGGAGAGAGAGAGAGAGGAAACAATAACAGGCAGAACAGGCGGCGATGGTTTGGACACGGCAGTCGCCTGTATCTTGTTTTGATGCGGCTCAACTCCAAACTGTTGACAGAGCGCCCAGATAAGATGAAGGAACGAGGCTGCAGGGCCGAAAGACAAGCAGAGCGTCTCTAAGCGAGTCGACACCTGCTGCTACCATCGGGACGCAAACAGGTTTGTGTTTAAAAAGGTTAGCACAAGCCGTGGATTCAAAGAGGAACTAAAATGATTAAAGGGATTATTGGAGATATTTAGCACAGGGCTACTGTGCAGTGAACCCAGCCCCGCCTCCTCTGCGATGCATTCAAGTCCTCATTACTGTCGCACATGACCATTAACTGGCCCATTAGAATACTGCCAAGTGCTACAAGATCGTGTTCAGATAAACACGAGAAACACTGCAAACACAAAAAAAAGAACTAAGACACATAGAGCCGTCTCAGATCTCCTCTTCTTCTCTCAGTTAATTGGATCCATTCCTTGCAACATCTGACGGCATAAAACAAATAAAAATGGAGGATTTGCAGCAGCGGCAGCGCAGAGAAGCAGTTTTTTTTATACAACAAACACATTAGAGGAGACGGCAGGCTTTTCCAAACATAAACCGTCTCTAATGAGGACAGGCAGACGTCCAAGATGTGGAGACGCAGACGGGAGGCTCTACTCTTCCTGCAGGTCTCCGACTTCAACCGCTGCCGGGGCCGACTAGTAAACAATAACACCCCCCTCCTCCCAAACACACACACACACACAAACACACACAGTCAGCTTCTCACTAGTGCAACAGCAATAAACACCAAACCTCAGCATTCCTCAGTGCTGCTCACACACACACACACACAGATGAGGTGTGCTTTCTCCCCCAGCCACTGATGTTTGCACGTATTAAACTGAGTGATTGCATCAGTGGAGTCACAGCTACATGATTAAAATCCATTTTTGGACTGAAAATAAATTGACCTCCTTTTGTTCTCTCTTTGTGACACACGCATGCACGCACGCACACGCACACACACACACACAATTAAAGGAGATACTCCTGCTGAAACATCTACACACACCAGCCAGAAGTTCATATCCAGTACTGACGGCCCTTACTGAGGTCAAAGTTCACTCAGTGTTATTGAAGTGGTGGGATTGCTCCTCTGCCTCTGTACGTTTTCCCATCATTCCTCTGGCTCTGTAGCTTTCCAAAGACATAAAAGTTACCCGGACTGAAGTCTTGAAGCTGCCCGTGGGTGTGAGTGTGGGACAGGATCCATCCCACTGTGACCCCACACACTCAGCAGGTATAGAGAATGGATGGATGGAAGTGATATCCAATAACTGCGGACTGATAAAAGCAAATCTCATTGAGCTGTTCAGGTCAGAACGTCCCATGCAGCCAGAAACACACACACACACACACACACACACACACACCCTCTGTGGACATGTGGGTGGACAGATTGGGTAACACTTTCCCCTCCAACAGTATCTACCGTTAAGGTGTGCCTGAGTCTCACACACACACACATTGAATTATTCCATCCCAAACAGGTCGGGCACACAGCTTCCAATTCAATGTCAGTGGAAGTCTGTGGTCCAACTGAAGCTCCGACGTGTGAATGTGAAGCTAAATGTGTTAAGTCAACGTTCCCTGGATAAGTAAAGGGGTAAAAATGGGAAAAAAAGGGAAAATAATAAATGCCTTGTGTGTGTGTATGTGTGTGTGTGTGTGTGTGTGTGTGTGTGTGTGTGTGTGTGTGTGTGTGTGTGTGTGTAGGAATTCCTGAATTCCAACAGGCCAGCAGAGCTCACAGGAACTGGGCCCACACAGACACAAACATCTGCCAGAAACTTGTGTATAAGGAGAGTCATTCAGTGCTGTGTGTGTGCGTGTGTGTGTGTGTGTGTGTGTGTGTGTGTGTGTGTGCAGGCGTGCAGAGAGGAAGAAATGTGGGTGCAACATGGAATTTCGGCGCCAACACCAAATGCTAAAAACACACTCGGGATAAGAACCTCAGAAAATTCCCTCGTACTGAAGCCAACACGTCGCCATGAAACTGAGGAGGAATTCTACGTAAAAATGTGTGTGTGTGTGTGTGTGTGTGTGAGAATCCGCTGCACGTGAACAGTTTAGACTCATATATTGTAGTTCTAGAAATAGAAATCTGAGTCATGTTTGATTTATTTTGTCATTTAGTTCAGACTGGTTCATTCTTGGCCCTTACAGTTGATAATGAACTCATTTATTTTCAGTTCATTAATGAAGTAACACATCCGTGGATGAACTGTGTGTGTACGACACGTTTACATTATGTGTGTGTCCGTGTGTACCAGGCAGCATAAAGGACTGAAGTGCAGTGTCACATACAGTGTGTAGCTGATCTCAGCCTGAGCACAGCGCTGCACTAGAAAAGTCAACAGTGTGTGTGTGTGTGTGTGCGTGCGTGTGCGTGTGTGTGAAAGACATGTTGCAGAGCCTCTTCCCCATCCTTTGTCCGACTACATTCCCCAGGAGGAGATGACATCACCCCAACCTGCACCACTCTCCTCCTGGCACAGGGCCCCACACACACACACACACACCCACACATCCACACACACACACTCTAATGGAGCATCAATGTAAGACCGCAGGGTGAGGTATTGATTGAATACCACCTCCTGTCTGGAATCAAACATCTGTTCTCCTGCTGGTTGGAGGTGGAATCGCTGCCTCTGTGTCTCTGTCTGGACGTGTGATGTCATCGTGGTTCACACGTTGTGTGTCGCATCATTGTGTCGTCTTCAGTCTCGGTCGTGGAGGAAACGAGGCCGCATCCCTACAGCTAAACCCCAGGGGGGCCGAGCATCTCTACATCTCTCCTCCAAACCACTTTACTCGCCTCCTCTCTTTCTTCCTTCCTTCCTCCCTTCCTTCCTCCATCTCGCTCTTCCTCACTGATCCTCTCTAAGCCACATAACCAGTTGCAGACGGGCAGCGCAGCGTCTTGGAGAAATTAACATTTCACAGTGTTGAACGCGGCTCTGGCAGCGCTCTCCCATAAGCCAAATATTTTAAACTGGGAACATAAATATTCTCAACCAGGAAAAGATCCCCGAGACTTTACAGACAATTACAATAAACACGGTCGGAGGTCAAGGTCGGTTTCACGTTGTACGGACGCCACATTCACACTGGCAATCCATTTACAGACCGCAATTTGTTTCCTGGAGCAGACGCAGTAAACACAGTTAAGATGCAGCCAGGCGACGCTTTGATACCATAACTAATGAAGGCATCACACACACACACACACACACACAGGCAAGCGCACACACGCGTGCGCACGCACGCACGCACGCACGCACGCACGCACACACACACACACACACACACACACACACACACACACACACACACACACACACACACACACACACACACACACACACACACACACACACACACACACACACACACACACACACACACACACACACACACACACACACACACACACACACACACACACACACACACACACACACAAACCTCCTCGGGTTGCTTGATGTAACTGAATACGGTCAGCTGCAGTCGTTACTCGCTTCACTTCCACTTCCCTCTTCTCTTCTCTGAACCTGAACTGCTTCTTGTCTCTTCTGCATTAAAGGACCTTGACTTTTTGTGAAGCTGCCATGTTTCTTCTCCTTTTCTTTTACTCAGTGCAGTCGGCAGATCAACCTGACATGAATCATTCCTAATTGCGGGATTTTAAAATCTTCCCTATAATTCATTTGGTGTGATTGGTTGAAATGTAATCCTTCATCAGGCCTTACATCGTCTCCTAAACCAGGCTCATGGATCAAAAAGTGGAATGTAATTGGTTTTTCTTGCTCTGCTGCTCTGATCTCCGCCCTCCTCTTCCTCCGCGCCTGCTCAGGGTGCAGCTCGCCGACCCTCAGGGGGGAAATGGACGAGTCTAAGTGATGAGCGGCGAGCGTGGTATTGATCAGAGCTGGTGGGCAGAGAAAGGGGTCGATTCTGAGCGTGCTGGGCGCTGGGCGTGTCCGGGAGCTTTTGTGCCGGCGTGTTTTCCTGCTGCGCACACGAGCAAATCTGAGGGGACGGCGGCCTGGAATGATGCATCTGCTGCTGAATGATGCCGTCAAACAACTCATGTTCTCTTGACTTTTTAGAAACACTCAAACTGGCTTCGGCCGGACGCAACGATTCACGCTAGACACGATTAACCGCTGTCATTCCCTCCAGAGCTCCGCCCCCTGTGGAACCAACAATGCAGCATCGTGGGAGTTATTTAGTTGATGGATGAATTGCAGCGTCACACACTGCACCTTTATAACACACACATTAGCACAGGAAGTGAGAAGCCGCACTGAGGCGGTCTGAGCTTCTTTGTCTGAGCTTCATCGTCTGGCTCTGAAACATCACTTGCAGCATCGCCGTGCGAGTAATCGCTCACGTTAATGCAGCTCGATGGCGAGTTGCGGCTCAGGACACTTAGCATTGTTCTCAATTAACTCTGTCAGACCTAATAAGTTAGAGAGGAACATTCTGCTAACGCTGTCATTCCTCTTTAAAGAAACAATCCCACCGCAGATGTGGAAATATAAAACCAGAACCATGAATAATTTGCTCAGAAAGACGGCCGACAATGTTGCTCGCTTTTACCAAATTATGTTTCTTCCGCAACAAACGTCCACGCGGAGAAACGTCTGTCTCTTTCTCTCTCTCTCCCTCGCTCTCTCTGTCTCTGCCAACAGTAATACCCCACAGTGGGCATTGCATCGCCCCTCCCCGCCCCAGAACAAGAGGTGATCCGGCCGCCAGTTTGGCCCGCCGCGTGCGGTCGGCTGAGAACCGTCCCGAGGAACTACTGGACGCCGCAGCGCTGTGGAAAATGAAAGCGTAGAACTTAATGGGCCAGCAAGGAACAACAAACAGGCTGAGGGACGAGGGAGGAGAGGCCAACGTACAGAAACCACAGACCTGCAGGACGCACAATGACACACACACACACACACACACACACACACACACACACACGGTCACCATGTCCCTAATGACTCCATTATCCACATTGATCCGCTTTCTCCATTTCCTCCATCAGTTCTGTGCTAGGATTTGCATTTGTGAGGCAATGATCAATCAATCAGCCGCCTGTTTGCCTGCTTTGTGTTTTAGACAATCCCATTCTGTAACACTCTGTTTCCATGGTGCTTCCTTGTTGCACATATTTGATGTAATTTGTCTCTGTGACGACTCTAAAGCTCATTATTACCCCCCGTGGAGCTCCTGATGGGGGATTTCAGGTTAAACAAGAGAGGAAACACTCACTCTGCATCGCCCCGGGTAACATGCCAGCTGTAAAATGTAAAATGTAAGACGTCGCGACTAATCAAATACCCGCAAACGACGCTATCCTGCCTTAAATCTTAATCTAAAACGGCCCCCTTTCCTCTCTTCTTCCTCCTCCTCCTTCCTGGACTGACTGCTGCTGCTGCTGCTGCGGCGTCTCGTCTGTAATGAATGCTGGGAGTTGTGGTGTTTTGGGATGATCAAAGCAAAGCGAGTCTGGTCTTAATAATGGCCCTCGCAGCGCTGGACCAGGAAGAAGCAAACATGTCACGACGGGCAGGATGTGCGTGTGTGTGAGTGAGCGAGTGTGTGAGTGTGTGAGTGTGTTTGCTCGAGAAAAGACGGGTGATTACGCTTCCACCATGCTGATGCAAACTGGCTGTCTGAAACGTGCCGAAGCTTCCAAATATGGGGGTGAAATCAGAGCCGGTCAGGCCGGAGTGAGGAGGGACGACACGTACTCGTCTGTCACATCAATAGGAACGCCCACGCGCTGCTCCTCGCTTGTTGACAGCCAAAATCAGGTCAGCAGCTCTACGCCTACACGTTCCACTGCCAGGCTCATGCTGGCGATGCCCTGAAACGCCACATTTGGTCACCACACGCGCAGCGGAAAAGAGCGGAAGACAAGCAAAGCGAGCGCCGACCGCAAGAAGCCGCCTGTCAAACGACGGGACGGTATTTAAGCGTCAGCAGAGGTCGATGTCCAATTGCATGTTTGAGGCCACATCTCGGGCGCCGCCTGTGACAGTAGCTATTAACCGGCAGAACTGCTGGGATCGAAAATGACATGTCGTCTGTACATGCACCAGGCCGCCTTCTTCCTCCTCCTCCTCCTGGTCTTCGTCTCCTTACTGTCTCTCCCTCTCCTCGGGCATGACGTCGCTCCGTACAAAAGGAACACTCGCCGTGACCTTGCCAATGAAGGACTCTGAGGTCGACGCCCGTCACAGTGAGTCATGAGCCCACAGAGGGTGACGAGGGGTTTCTAAGGAACCGTGTCACCCAGCTGACGAGAGGAAGCCGCCATGTTCTCCAGAGTCAGCAAGAGGAAGAGCAAAGAAGGTCGCCGAGGTCAACACTCAGAGCTACAAGAGTCAGAAGGGATCAAATATATAAGATGCAAAGTGTGAGAGTCACATCCGACACACTCACGTTCTATAAAGCCCTTTGTTTGGTGTCGTAACCGTCTGGGCCTCGATCCAAACCGGAGGCAGAGTTCATGTTTGTTAGTCTCCAAAAAGGTGAAATGGGAAGAATGTGCTCCGACCAGATGTTCTGCACGGCGACAAGTCTGTTTGCAAGCTCGTAAACACTTCACTCAAACGGCAGAGTGCAGACGGTCTCAGCTCTGACCTTTGACGGTCGACGGCATGACGGACACGAGGCGACACGAGGCGACACGAGGCTGCACGCCATCGACCTCCATCCATCACAGCCGCATGGAAATTAGAGCGACACTCTGCCGATTTTACTAAACATAATGGATGAAACGAGGGATTTGCTGCTCTGAGCCTACTGGCCATCGCTCACGTCAGCTCGCAACCTGTTTTTCTTCTTCTTCTGCGTCTTCTTCTCTCTCACGGTCACATAATGCAGCTTTGCCTCCGTTCTCAGCTTTCATCCTGCCACATCGACGCGCCTCCCACCTACCCTGAGGTCTAACAGAAAACCAGTCTCCAATTAGGGAAAGAGGAAGAGGTTTCAAGGTCCTCTTTTGTTTCTGATGAAATATGACACATTGTGTGTAGAAAGAGAGAGAGAGCGAGAGAGAGCGAGAGAGAGAGGAAACCCATATCTGTGGTCACTTTCACTTCCACCATCAGAGTTTCCCGCCGCAGAGCTCCCGGCGTTGAATCGGCCTCCTACGCCTGAATCATGTCCTGTCACGACGAGGACCGGCGAGATTATCCAGGTATCTGCTCTCTAAGGCCGCAGCACAAAGAGGAGACGTGACTGTTTGAACATGCAGCAGCACAGACGGTGAAATCCTCCACAGACCAGACAACATAACAACATCACAGCCACACGCGATACGGAACAAGAAGAGAAGGAGCAAAACAACACCAGAGGAGCTGCGGTGAGACGGCAGGTAGCGCTGCGTTTCCAAATGAGGGGAAATGCTAACTGGGCCTTTATTTTTGAGAGATGTGAGAGATGAGGCGGCGATGGCGAGGAGCTCGACTCAAAGCCATAGTCGTACGGACGATGAGGAGGTCAACAGAGGGCAACGATCAGCATGAGGAGCTCAAGACAGGTTCAAGGGCACAGGGGTGCAGAGAAGCTCAGTCACTAAATACTGCAGATTGCCTGAATGATCACAGTTTTAAACCTATTTGTTCCATTTCCCTTCACTCATCGCTCAGATCAGGACGACTTTAGGCTCCACAACAAGAAATGAAAGATGTAATGCTAATTGAGTCATGCCTACAGACGCTGAAGCAGCAGCTGAGTCTGGAGCTGATCTCTTCTATTTCTCCTGTTATTAAACGATGACCTGTGGCGCTGAACGCTCCATCACATCCCTTCATGGAGAAGCAGGGGAGAGTGGATTGTGGAGATGGTGTTGGGTTCTGACCCCGGAGGCTCAGGGGGGCCACAAAGAAATAGCGTCATTAAGCAGGGATTTACCTCCACCGGATCAGTGTGGGTTACAGGAACTAAGCAACCCTGCAGTGAGCCTGACTGAGTGAAAACAAAGCTAAACCATCATCTTAACGGCCAGGAATCAATCTTGAGCTTCAATTTCGGAAGAATAAGACAAGGGAGCGGTGAGATCGGCTGATAAAGCGAGCGACTAAATATCTCATGAAACCGGAGAGCTAGAAATATCTCTGTTCTGAGGTAACCATAGCGACAGCCTGACACTTTCACCCCCTCTGCCCTCTCAGGCCCAAACGCTGCACAGATTGGATATTGTCATTAAGGAGAATTGAATCCTGTGAGATGCTAGAAGAAAAAGAGACTGTGCGACTCCCGGCTCCTGCTCATTATCTCCTCCAGACCGAGGTCGACCCCTCCAACAACCCAGAGCATGGGCTCACATCCCCCCCATGGGTTCAAATCCCTCACGACACCCGCCGACCAAAATGTCTGTTTTCTGTCGACTGAAAAAGAAACCGGAGTCCTGCGAAGGAACAAGACAAACAGCAAAGTGGTGTCAACTTCCACAGATCCGTTTGCCAAATCCCGGCGGGTGATGTCATCGACGCCTCAAATGAGCTTTTAATGCAATAATGCGACTCGGTGGCTGGCGGCGAATTTCGACGGGACGTCAACGTTTAAAATGCAGCACATTTACTGTGACATTTTACTGAGACGACACATGGCACCAGACTGCACTGAGGCCTGAGGGAAGACATGAGCTGTGTGTGTGTGTGTGTGGGTGGAGTGTGTGTGTGGGTGGGTGGGAGGGGTATCATTGCGTGGATTAGGTACACTCCATTTAGTCCCAAGAATGCAGCCATTAGCCCAAACGCATCTCCCAGCAGAGGATGAGCCTCAGGGGCACGTGTCAGGGTAAAGGGGTGACTGGGGACGGACACAAAGGTGCTCACACACACACACACACCAGCAATAACAAGCTGTGTGTTGCCCTGTCACACACACAGTAAGATTGTGTGGATTTTGCTCACTTGGACACGGAGGGATAAATAATGCAGAGGCCGTGTGATTCTGTGTTAATAAAAGACGATTACATCCTCATCAATAAATCACCGGTGGACGAGGACGAGGTGATTGGGAGGAAGTGTGAGCAGGCAGAGTGTGTGTGCACGCAGAGCAGCAGCATGGAGGTGAAAGGAACGAGCAACAAGAGCGAGGAGAGACAGAAACTCTGCATTTCCTTTAAGAAGCAACCGCAAACTCTCACCACACACACACACACACACACACACATTACATTACATTACGCTTTTATCCAAAGCGACTTACATTACATTACCACCCTTCGCAGAGGGGGGAGCAATTGAGGGTTCGGTGCCTTGCTCAGGGCACCTCGGCAGGGGCTCGAACCGGCAACCCTCCGGTTCCCAAGAGGAAGCACTACCCACTGAGCCACTGCCTCACGCACAAACACACACACACACACACACACACACACACACACACACACACACACACACACACACACACACACACACACACACACACACACACACACACACACACACCTTGTCAGAGTGCATTGCGGGTTTTTCCAACCTGCAGTGGGTGAGTGTGTGGGTGTGTGTGGGGGGGAGGGGGAGCAGCAGCCTCGAGCCCCACCAGACAATCACAGAGCTGTAACCTACACACACACACATATATACAGTGTAAACAACTCCATTCACACACACCTACAGGGATTTTGGACTTTTCCACTTCTCTTGCTCTGTTGCTGTTTTCATGTTGCAGAGTTTCTGCCAAACAAATGTTCCTCTGTGTCCTCAAAGACGTTTGGTTGATTAATAAAAGTGAAACATGAATCATTCACCTTCTGCACCAAACAGCTGACAGCATCTTTAATTTACTGCATTTCCCACACACTCTCCTCCCCTCATCCTCCTGTTTACACCTCTGCCATGTTGTCATTAGTGATGTAACCCATTTAACCCTTCATGTAACACATTATTATATCACCATTAAAAGAAAATGTTCAATTAATCAATATTAGTTTCATTTTTTTAATAGTAATTAACATATGTTATTTGTTTGCTTATCTCAAATTATTCATATTAGAAGAATATGAATAATGAGCTTAATGTCGGACTTTTGCTGAAATTATCTGGCTTTGACTAAATTACTATTACAGGATCTTGAAAACAAAAGGGAAAAGGCCCATCTTACACACACACACACACAGAGTCCACAACACTATCCAGACATGCAGTGCAGATGTAGTTTCCCCTCCCCCTCCAAGCCACCAAATCCACTTAGAGGCCAGTGTGTGTGTGTGTGTGTGTGTGTCTCGCTGATTGTTTTCTCTCTGGCGGCAGCTGCTCTCTGCTGCCTCCACCACCCTAATCAACTGTCAGACCCTCAGCCATGGACTCTGAGGACGGTGCAGCTTTTTCTCTCTCTGCCATCAGCAATCAATTAAACTCATCAGCGATTCCAGGTACGACTGCACCCGGAGAAATCCTCACAGGAAGTCTGACCTTTCTCAGGCCAGCAACATACAATACATCTGTTTGTTTGGAATAAACTGCAGGATTACGAGCAGTAAAAAGCATCGGGCCACACTGACATGTCTGCTGTGTTAGTGTGTGTGTGTGTGTGTGTGTATGTGTGTATGTGTGTGTTTGTGTGTGTTGTGTGGTCCAGACTCCGACCCTGATGCCTTGTTTACATTGCTTCCTCTGTAACTAATGGCGTGAAATTAAACACACGATGACACCTTCAGACAAAAGAAACAACAACGTTCAGTCAACAGAACCGTCTGAGCTCACACACTCACGCTGCGTCTCGTCTAGAACAACAGTTACCTTTTTTTATAGCAACCTTAAAAATGTAACAACATAACACAACCAGCAGCAGCCTCATAAATCATCAACAAAGGAGCATCAAGGTGGCACTTATTGCATGTTTACGCCGCTGGATTGCATCAGCATGTAAAGGTGGTTCTGATACTTTATCCCCACCCCCAACCTCATTTGCATGTTATCCTCGTCTTCCTCACAAAGCGGCAAACGCACACAGCACAACAACAAAAACAACGACAACAATAACAGAGAGGAAGAGTAGATTAAATTAGATTAACTCCTAAAATTGCAGCCGAGTCAATGTAAATAAAGAGATTATGTCAGATGTGTGAGGACGCATCGGTTTAGTGTGTGTGTGTGAGTGTGTCTAATGCACTCACGCATGTATCCGCAGACAGAGGGGCGGCTTTCACACTCAGTTCAGACTAAATCAAACCCCACTGTGCTCACCTTTACACAACACTACACAACCCCACACACACACTCTCCTGTTCCCCGACACGCGCTCCACTGAGACTTTTCAGCACCGTGACAACAGCCAACCACGCCACGGCTCCTCGAGAACCGCTGACCAATCGACCGCCTCCCCTCGTTTGTTATGAGCCAATGGGGGAGCTCCGTCTGCGGCTGCTTTCTACATGAGCAGCTTTCATCATCATTGTTCTACATGAGAGTGGAGCGCCGCTGCTCAGCTTCTTTATTGTGCTGAATTGAAATAGAAGAGAGCTACTTATTCACAAAACTGCTCTGAAAACTGAAAAATCCTCTTCCATTACCACTAAATATTCAGATATGAAGCCATTTAAGCAAAATAAAGTCTTAAAACCCTGAGGTCTGTCAACATTACAGAGCACGCTGCGTCTGACTCTCATACAGGAAAATTATCATAAAAATACAATGCAAATAAAGTGAAGCCACATAAAGTCTAAGAGTTTATTGTTATTCATATTATTTCCCTGGTTCTGGTCTAAACTGCCTTATAAAGAAATAGAGGAACGATAAAGAAACAGAAGAATAAAAGGCCTGATGCTGTCTGTGAGCTAATGATAATAACAACAACAACAATAATAATCCATCACTCACCTGTAAGAAGCAAATCAGCATCAAGCAGAAATGACCCTTACTGTCATGATCTAGAAGCTTCTGTGAGAGCATGAACACTGTTGCTCCTGGCAACTGCTGCTCGTCAGAGAAGACTGAAGAGCCACAAGCAGCACATGAACCTCAAGCCTGAATGAGCGAGCGAGCGAGCGAGCGAGCGAGCAAGCGAGCGAGGGAGGGAGGGAGGGAGGGAGGAAGAGAGAGTGAGGTGCGCTGGAGAAAGCAGGAAGAAAGGCTTCAGGTCTACCAACACACACACACACACACACACACACACACACAAGGCAAAATGTGTGTGTAGCAGGCAGCAATATCTAATGATGCTTTATTAACATGAAAACAAAAGGAGGAGGCGGGGGTGCAAACATGGCCGCTGCAGGGTCCTGTGTGAAGTGTGTGTGTGGAGTGAAGATGAGGATGGAAAAGGTGAAGAGTTCCTCTGCGAGCCGATGATAAGATGAAGCTAAACGACCACAGCTCCCCTGAGAGAAGCAGGTTTCACTTTCCAAACGTTTATCTAAAATTACATACAGTATAAGCAACATGGTTTAGCGCTTTGCTGAAGGAAACAATGCTGCGGTGGGACAGACGAGGGTCAAAACGTGGCTTTCTGGTCAAACGTTCCGAGCTGCTTTGGAACGGTGAAGGACGGACAGCAGCAGCAGCAACACACAACCATCAGCCTGCGGGGCTCAAACTCGCGCCGTCCCAGTTTCTGCCGGCTCAACCTATGGCTCCTACCTGCTATATTTGTACGGCAGCGTCCCAGTTTAGAGTCGCGTGTCGGACAAGACGGCAGGACGCAGGATCACAGAGCAACTTTACAGCACGACCTTGGCAGAGTGACGAAGCGTTTACAACACACACAGAGAGAGAGAGAGAGAGAGAGAGAGAGAAAATCTACTGGAAATCAAAGCTAACAGAAGCAAAACATGGAGGAAAATGTGGGCAGCAACAAATGAACATACGCAATAAAGATGACGTGTTGGGGACGGCGAGGACGGCGTCAGCGTCCTCCATCAGGCTGAGAGAGTGAGAGTGCCACACCCGTCCACCGGTCGCAGACGGCTTTGTTCTGGGTCTGGCAACTACTGTCTCTCTCTCTCTCTCTTTCCCTCTCTCTCTCTCTAACACACACACAGACACGCGCACAACCTACAGCGTATCACAACAAAGCAGTGGCAGACAGCAGGTCGTGTGTGTGTGTGTGTGTGTGTCTGCACTCGGCCGCCTGCCTGCTTCGTTGTGCATGTATTCAAATTCCTCTGGCGTGTGTGTCAGCTGCCAGCGCCGGTCGGAAAGGCGTCATTTGGCTACATGTTGTGCTCCGGCAGCCAGTCCAGCTCGCTGAATGAACCCAGACGCTCCTCGCAAACTCCCTGACAGGCGCAGGACGTCTCCGCCTCGCCCAGACTCCAGCCCTCATCACACACACACACGACCTGATTAAACTCAACCACAGGAGCAAGCCAGATGTGACATTATCGGGCTGCCTGCGGACCCCAAAATGACACGGCGCTAATTGCAGAGGCGATGGGGAGGAGGGGTGTGTGTGTGTGTGTGTGTATGTGTGTGTGTATGTGTGTGTATGTGTGTGTGAGGGTTCTTACTCCTGATTTCCCCTCGCAGGCAGCCAGCGCAGCCCACTGCTCTACATCTGTCAATCTGAGCTAATGCTTCACCCGTTTGATGGCGATGTGAACGTCAGTGTCGGCCGCAGACGCAAACCGCCGGGCTGAGGGCCGAGGCTGACAACCTGCATCCACCCAGGAGCTGCAGAGGAGCTGCAGAGGAGCTATAGAGGAGCTGCAGAGGAGCTATAGAGGAGCTGCAGAGGAGCTATAGAGGAGCTGCAGAGGAGCTACAGAGGAGTTACAGAGGAGCTGCAGAGGAGCTACAGAGGAGTTACAGAGGAGCTGCAGAGGAGCCAGAGGCAGCAGCAGCCACTCACTGTCTCTCCACATTACCGTCAAACGTCTGCAGCTTCAACGGCGGCCCCCGTCCGAGTGAATAAGAATGGGAGCGTTTGAGTTTCAGAGCGACTTGTTTTCTGTGGGTTTCCCCGCCGCTGCCGTCCAGCCGGCTGCTCAAACTCGTGATCCGAGCGGACAAACAAGCAAAGCGTTGACATTTTATTGATCTATGTATGTCGGAAAATTCCCCCCATGTCTCCGGTCACAGCTACGGCACAATGAGCCAGAGGGGCTTAAGTAATGAAGTGAGCTGCTCAAAGGCACTTCAGTAGGGGCGGATGACTGCTGCAGCATCTAGGGGTCATATGAGGCGGCCTCTTTAAACACTACACCACCTTAAAGGCCGGGGGATAACCTGGCCGGGTTTATCCATACAGCACAGAGGAATGTAGGAATTCCTGCGTGTGTGTGTGTGTGTGTGTGTGTGTGTGTGTGTGTGTGTGTGTGTGTGTGTGTGTGTGTGTGTGTGTGTGTGTGTGTGTGTGTGTGTGTGTGTGTTTGCATGAGAGGCCTCCATCTCACTGTGTGGGTTAATGCAGCACCACATCCCACAGAAATGCCGTATAAAACTACCAGAGCGTAATCCCCATCTCCAAATAAGGCCTGGGCCGCTCCAACATGAATCCCTCTGTGCATTATTGCCTTCACTCCTTCTCTTCATCATCCTCTTGCCCCATCACACCCTGTTCCCTTCTCTCTCTCTCTCTCTGTCCATCCATCTGTAATCGGCCATGTGTGACGGGAGGAGCGAGCGAGGCGATGCTCCCTGCTCCGGGTCGTGCCAGGGGACTGATGCGTGCCCTCGCCAGCTGCCGCCTGTAGCTAGAAACGAGGCGAGCGCCCGGAATCTCTCGCTGCAGATTCGTTGAGACACGTGCTGGATTTTTTCCCCCCCGACAAGAAAGCTCTTAGAATGCGCCCGGAGCAGCGGCGGCGGCGTGAGGTTAAATGAATAATACAAAGGAGATGTGAGGAGAGGTAATGGATGCAGAAACCCACAGAGGGTCCCGGCTTTGAACGGATGAAAGAACAACAAACAGCGACGCCCCTGCCACGAACCCAGGCCACGTCCGAATCAAGAAGGAGTCCTGCTATCATGCTAACAATCTGCACCAATGACACACACACTCGTGCACACACACACACACACACGCGCACACACACACTCCGTCTCCTTTGAACATGACTGTGGAGAAAGTGAATCTAATATTCTGGGACAGCTGCGGCGAAAGGATTTCTCTGGCTTTTTGCGCCGCTACTTCTCAGAGTTTTGTTCTCTAACGAACACATAACGCAGGGTAAAGGGATCAGCTGTCGCCCTCGGCAACAGATAAAGGCCTCGTAAAGGAGGAAATGCGCCCTGATCCTTGTCTAATGCAGACCGCAGTCAATAGAGACTTTCTATCTGCACCGTGACGAATCACTTTGTGCCTCTGTGTCACATGTGAGCCACACGGGGCAGCAGGGGGGGGAGAGGGGGGAGACATCTTCACGACAGGAAGCAGCTCGCCCTCTGACTGACAGCTACACCTTTCATCGTGGTCAGACACGCCGGTCTGCAACCTCCTCCTTTGCAGAGAAGCGAGCAAAGCCAAACTGAAATAGAACCTCAGCGATCAGAGAGACGCATCCTGTGTTTGTGTCAGTGCCTCAGAATCAAAGAGTCAATGTTTGCTTTAGGGAGCCGCCATCATCTGCAAGAGATACGTGGCAAACATATATGAAGGCGTCAACACACACAGACGCATCAAACTCAAGAGCTCAGCCGCATTCTGGTGTTTCTAAACTCCCTGGCGGCCGCGACAGACACACGGACACACGGACACACGGACACACAGACACACAGACACACGGACACACAGACACACAGACACAGGGACGTCTTGTTTCTGAGACCCTCCACGCTCCCGTCAGTCTAAGCTGAGACACAATAGAGAGCGGATTGTGTTTACTTCAGCATCCTCTCACATTCTCTTGACTGCGACGGGACAAAGACGCGTGCTATTTAAAGACATGCGCGCGCGCGCACACACACACACACACACACACACACACACACACACACACACACACACACACACACACACACACACAGACACACAGGCCACTTCCCCCATTGTGGCCGGCTCTATAAATACACCTGGTTAGAGACGTACAGTCGCTCTGACATGCTATGTGAGATGGTGACCTCATGCTGGTGTTGTCTTACATGAAGCCTTGAGCGTGTTTGTGTCGTCTTGCTCAGTTCCCAAACGTTTTCTTTACGTTTTCTTTACGCTCTTCTATACAACCAAAAGCAAAAAGTCACCGTCCCTTTCACGCCGACTCCTCCACGTCACGCAGCATCATACTACTGGAACATGTGACGGCCCAAACCGTCGCTTGTTTACTTCTACGCCTGTATGGAGGAAGATGGTGGAGCTACAGAGAGACGCTGCATGTGTCTGACCCGCTGGCATCTCACTGGTTGATCTAGTCTTCATTCACGCTGTAATAAATCGATTTCATTGGAACTAGTCATAGCATAAGAACAGAACAGGACAGACGCATGATGTGTCTGTCCTGTGTGTGTGTGTGTGTGTGTGTGTGTGTGTGGAGGGGGGGGCCACATGCAGATCTGCACCCATGATGTCAACTGGAACTAAATGGGTGCAACCAAGGGAGATGCCAGCCAATAGGGTGCTGGAGGAAAGGATTGGAATGATTCTCTGCAGCTGGAGGAGATTGTTCAGCTCCTCCCCCCCCCCTCAAGGTTGTTGATCATCTTACATCACTCTGATCTACTGCAGACATGAGCGGAGGAGATTAGGTTAAATCTGGGATGAGGGCAATTTCAGTAAATCACAGAAATGTTTTGAAGAGTCTGTAAAGATGTGAAGCCGTCGGTAAATCTCTTCATCTCGCTGCGTGCGTCGCTCTACGATCTGCTGCATCGCATCAAAGTGCCCGCGCCCGCAGCAGATCAGCTGAGGAGTGAAGGATGAAGCCTTGGACGACAGGCGGCGTGCTCCCCTGACATCATCAAGGGTGTTTGAAAACATGTTTGGAATGCGGGTGAAAGTTATCTGACAGGAAAAGCAGCAAGAAACCGCTGACTGTGCAGGAAGTCGCTCGGCCTAACTGAGAGCTTTAACTCTTTATGAAATATGAATATAAATGGCCTTCCTCTTACATCATCTGTAATCCCGCGTCTCACTCTGGCTGAGCGACACAGCAGGTTGATCAGTGGACCGAATGCAGCCTCATCTGAAAGCTCTGCTCTGCCACAGACGCTCTCTGTGTGTGTCACACTGATACTCCGGCGTTTGTCTGCTGCTTCTGAGGCCTTCAAGTGCGTCCTCAGTGTCTTCATCGAGCGGCTGCAGCTGTCTGAGCCACGCTTTCATTCCTGCTTACAAAGGATTCACATCTGCCGCTTTCCTTTAAAAACCTGAATGAAACGCTGAAGTCGACCAACTTTACATCTGCACAGACAGAATTCTCCTCGGCGGCAGGTGAGCAGCGGTGATCTGATGCTTCCTGCTCCTCGTGAACACGTTACTCCTTCCATCAGAGTGACATCACTGTGGTGTTTCGGCAGGATTGCCAAAGGCCGACAGCGACGTGTGACAAGCTGTTGCTCAACTCAGGCAACTCACAGCTGGAGGTGGGGAGGGTCCGATGTTGAGACATTCTCCCAGACGGTGGACAGGGGGCGGGGGGACGCTGCTCTGCTCTGGCCTGGCTGAGGCTGAGACTGAGGCTGAGCAGGCCTGTGTTAACACGTCCACAGGCTGCAGAGGACCTGGTTGGTCTACTGAAGCTCGCCGGTGACAAACAAACTCTATCTCTAGCTGCATGTCACTGCTAAAAGAAGCCCCGCTGTCAAATTCACATAAAAACTTGGCAAATGTCTAAACTGGCCTAAGCTGTCTCCCCGGTGTTTTGGGCTCTCTCCCCCCCCAGTCTGCTGGGTTTGTAACCTCCTATTTGGTAAAGCCCTTTGGCACAGTGGTTTGGTGTTCAAAACCCTACATAAATAAAGCTGACTTAACAGTGTGTTCACCGTGTAATTAAAGCTGAGGAGACTCAGAACTCATTCATTGGATTTGTACAATTACGTTTTGGTGTGTGTGTGTGTGTGTGTGTGTGTGTGTGTGTGTGTGTGTGGGAGGGGGAGGTTAAAGGGGGAACGCATCGTTTTCTTAAAATACAGTGCAGCTGATTTGAGCCTGTGATCGTTAGAAGAAAACAAGCGTGTGTGTGTCATCCTGCTACACACTGATGCACAGCAGCAGAACACAGTCATGCTCAGACTCAGCAGCCTTGCAGTTGCACAGAAAGGCTCAGACCCCTCCTTCCCACACACACACACACACACATACACACACACACACACCAATCAGGCTGAGCTTTGATGTCAGAGTGATTAGTGAAATTGTCAAATCACAGCAGCTGAGCCACGACACAAAAACATCCTCCACTAAAACAACACAGACACCATGATGACCCTGCATGAGGGGCTCCAGTCCCACAGATGCGGCATTGATCGCAGCCCTGCCTGCTCTACTCAGCTCTGCTCTGCTCTGTTCTGCTGCATCCCGTTTCCATCCGTTCCCCAAACCAATGCGTCACGTCAGAGCTGCTGCTGCTGCGTCTCAGACTCAGACGCTGCTCATGTCTCAGCTTCAGACCACAGATGCGGCGTCCAGCTTCTAACAGGCAACATCTGTAACTTCACATTTACGCATTATGTAAGAAAACAGCGTGACATTATCCGAGGAGGAGGAAGGAGGAGGAAGGAGGAGAGAGGAAGACAGGAAGAGGGAGAGAGAGAGAGAGAGAGAGAGAAGCCCCGGGGTGCGCACAGTGCTGGAGGGTGTTTTCATGATGATTGTGTTATTTCTGCTTGATTAAAATACAACATGACGTCCTGTGATGAGAGGAGGAGAAACGGCGACGAGCGTCTGATGCCTGATTGACACACAGACACACACGGCAAGACGGTCTGACAACGGAGGGTCCGTGTTACTGACAGGCGTGTGTGTGTGTGTGTGTGTGTGTGTGTGTGTGTGTGTCTGTGTGTGTGTGTGTGCGGGCTCACCTCCTTCACCATGGCTTCAGTCGTAACAAACGACCCCCGCTGCAGACGGACGGCTCCTCCGCCGAGCCTCCTAGCCGAGCTGCGCGCCTCCTGCTCCGGATCAGCCTCGTCCCGACAGTCCGTCCGGCTGAATCCACCGCAGGTCTGCACCGCCGCGCGTCACTGTCCGGACACACGCACACACGCACACACGGACCCCGCTGCGGTCCGCAAACACTCGGAGACGAGATACACGTTCCGTTCGCCTTCTGTCGCTCGTATTTCCCAGCAGCGTTTGTGTGTTGGTTCCTCCGCGTCACGTCGCCTCACACAGCAGCACTGCTCTCTCTCTGTGTGTGTGTGTGTGTCTCTCTCTCGCTCTCTCTGCGCGCTCCCGCCCTGCGCGCTCCCGCTGGCCGTCGGGTGGGCGCAGCTCGGTGGGAGTGGGTGGACCCCTGTGGCGCGACAGTCCTCCAGCGTGGAATTTTAAATGAGTCTCATGTGGCTCGTCATGTGGACGGACGTTTGAATGGAAGACGAATCGCAGGTTGCGTCAATTAACACGCGATTAAAATGATGGGGGGCGTGGTCATAAATGTGCATTAGAAAACCGGCTCCGCCCCCTGTCGCCACGATGACCCCCAATCTAAAAATCATCGGAATATTCCTAATAATGCCGTAAAGATGTATAGTGAGTGACTGTGCGGTGCGTTCACGGACCTTCTGTGTATCGTAGGACTGAAAACAGTCTTTTCAAATCTTAATAAGGTCAGATTCAGAATTTGAGTATAAAAATCCGATTTATTATTTATCATTAGCAGTTATTAAACGAAATTTAAATGTTATATTGATGTTAAGTTATAAATGATTGACTGTAAAGTGTTATCTAATCTTATCTTGACTGGTTGTTGTTTTATTTCATCTGTTGTAGTCACTCCCCTCCAAAGTCCACATCACTCCCACCGCAGTGAAGGACAAACATTCTTCCTCCACTCCAATGAAGTGATGCTGCTTCGATTCATTTCTATTTTACAACCGATTCAACTTGATTGAAGAGACGGATGAGTAACATGTTTGATAGCTGTCAGGCATGTGTTGACAAGATGCCGCCCTGTGAGTCAATATTCCCCTCACACTGCACACATCACTGGCAAAAGGGATTTAGGTGTTGAAAGGTCAGCGTGGTTGAATTTTCATCATCACTGAGGCGCTGTTCACAGAAATCCAACCCTTCATGAAGCATAACTTATGGAGGAATAATACACAGGGCCTAATTAGAGCAGATTGAGCCAAAGATTGCTCGTGGGCTGCTTACTCTCCCCAGAATATGAGAGATAATACCTTTGCTGGCAGGGGGACTGACATGTGGACCTTCCAGTGTGTGAGGGCAGAAAAAGATCACGCTCCTCTGGCGGGTTTGAAAACATGGCACCTGTTTTTCTCAGGATCAGTTTCCAGCCTGGTGACATATTTACCAGCCAGGCATTTTTGAAAAGGAAATCCTCCCTTTGGCCCTGAAAGTTGGAATCCTACTCCGCGTCGGGGGCCCAGGGCCTGCACACACAGTCCAGAGTGACAGGGGCTTCACATCATAAAGGAGGGAAAACAGAAACAGTAGCTGGGGGCAAAAGGTGGGCTTGAGGGAGACAATAGAGAAGAGGGAGGTTCAGGTAGTGGGGAGTGGAGCCAGGAGGCCATCGGGGCTCCGTGCGTAAAATTACTGGAGCTGGGACACAAACAACAAGGGGCCTCTGTGGGTTTGACTGGGTGACATTTTTGTATCACAAAACATTGCACATATCACATGTAACTGAAAACTCACATGAAACCTCCTGTGATTTTAGCCTCATTGTGCCATTTCTCTCACACACACACACACACAGTCAAGGCCTAACCCAAACCCAGCAACGTATATCCAGCCTCCATACCAGCTGACTGTGTGTGTGTGTGTGTGTGTGTGTGTGTGTGTGTTGCTTTGGTGATGGAGCATATCCAAACATTCAGTGTGTCATTGTGTAAGCTAAATAGATGTCATGGTTGTGATGTCTTCAGAGGGGAACTTTGCCAGTGTGAGTGTGTATATGAGGGGGAATGTTTGGGGTTGTGTGTGGAGCTCTGACATCTTCCTCAGGGTGATGAGTTGCTGGCGAGTCTGGCCTCCTATATTTCACCTGTGCTGCACCTCTGCCAGCTCAGGGAGGTTTATAGGTGGCAATAAAAAGCTTCTGCCACAAGCTAAATAACAATTACACTCCAGAATAACATAACAATGCCTGTGAGTCCCTTTGATGACATTAAACTCAGATTATATTAATTAGTCATCTGTAATTCTATGTGTCACAACAACTTGGGTGTTTGTTGAACATGTTTATTCCTGTAAAGTCATAGAACAGATCCATCACTCTGCAGGGAGAACAATGGGACGTTAAGTTAAAGCAGCTAAACCAATCTAAAGGCTTAATGCTACATAATGCTCATCTGTGAATATACAATGTTCTGTTAAGTTGTTTATGGAGGTGCTGCCTTGGAATCTCTGTACTTAATGTGCCAATCCCATGAGAACAATGAGAGGATATGATTATTATTGATACACTCAAGGCTTCAGCAACCCTGATTGGCGGAAACATGGAGGAAGCATGAAACTAGAAACACAAGAGCTGTATCTGTTTGGGTAATCTCTCTCAAACTGATCCGTCCAATCTATGTTTGTGTTGTTATGAAATCAACACAATGCTTATTATTTAAGAGCAGGGTGTCCTCATTGTTTCAGTGGTTTTCACTTAACACTAAATAAATAATCTAACGCTAATCTAACTCTGTGTTCTCTACATAACAAAGTTACATGCTGAGGCCCAGACCTCAGTGACAAACTCCAGGCTTTCACATTCAGCCTGTGATTAGTTTATATTGCTTAAGTATGTCTGGCTGAGTGAGTGTGAGTCACTCTGGTCTCTAGCGCCCCCACAGTAACATGACTGAACCTGAAACAGAAACTTCACTGCAGCGACCAGAACCAAAGCCAGGACCAGAACTTTGAAAGACATCAGGCTTTTATTTTATCACTCTATTATTACACTTGATTATATAAAGTTCTATTATAGCTAAAGAAGATATCTGTCTTTACAGGCCAAGAGTACTCATCAAATACAAGGTCGTCCCCTTGTGGTAAAAGTGAAAAACTACACACACAAGACCTAGGAACCATAACATTTTTGATTAAATTTGCTGTTAAGTGGTCATGTACTAATAGAAGATTTAGAGATCAGAGAAATAGAGTAATTTCTTCATTTATTAGTATTTCCATCTGAATTGTTTCAGACGGAAACTCAACTCAACTCCATGTCAAAAACACGAATAAGAGAACTAACAGCATTGACTCTCACTTTGCTAACGGTCGGCTGATGTTTCTCGTATTTATTAACATGTCTAAGATACGGCGAGGGGAAAAAATGTTCTCCTTCGAACCGGATTCGAACCAGTGACCTAAGGATTTCAGCTGAACGCCTCTACAGTCCTCCGCTCTACCAACTGAGCTATCGAAGGGACACTGTTCAGACGCCGGTATTTTGCCAACTTAAAGGTGACAACATCAGTTCATTATTGAAATGCATTTAGTTCTGAGGACGGACAACGTTTATAATAGTCGTACAGCTCACCATCGTGAAATAAATGTAAAACGTCTTTGTCTGATCATGTGGCACGTTAGCATGTTAGCACGGTTATGTTGAGATTATTAGGTTTTGTCGCTGTTGTTGCCGCTTGATTTTGTAGTATCTGTAGTTAAAAAGGAATTAAATTAGTAGAAGTTAAAGTCGAACGGCCTTATAAAACAGTCTAAAGTGACAAAACCAAACATGTTTGCTAAACGCTTGTTCTGCACAGGAGTACTTATAGTTGTACTCCTGAACGTAACCACTAGATGGCAGTATTCCTACATTGTATGAAATTGTCTTGAGAGATCAACACAACAAAGCTTATAATGATGCTGGGAGATCATGTTACCTTTTTGTAATCGTTACGGCTGTTTATGTACACACAGACAACTGGAGCAAATAGGTTTCCAGATAATAAACGATCTGAGATTTATGGTTCCAGTCTGGTTGCCAGCTGCTCACATGTAGGCTGGTCATGATTTTGCAGGTGTTGTACCTATTAAAGCTATAACAAAAGCTAAAAAAAAAAATGTTTTTGTCAGCATGAAAAAATACCTTCCAAAGAATTATAATAATGTCACAGTTTTTTTTTTAGTTTCACCTTTCTAATCACAGAGGCAGCAGTTTCAGTGGTTCTATGCAGGATATGGCACAAAGCTGCCTGTCTGTCTGCATGTTCACCTGTCCAACATGAAGATATATTCCCTCCATGTGACCTGCCATGTCTTACACGTGTCATTTAGAAAGGTTGTTTCTGCTACATGTCAGTGTTGGCTGATCCAACCATCGCAGGCACGGCGGACATGACGCCTAAAGCAAGGTCACATTCCAATCATGACTCAAGCTCCAATCCCTGGTTCATCCCCATGTTTTACTCAGCTCACCATCCTGTTTGTACCACCCCAGCATCCTTGGGGAGTTACTCAACCTGAAAGCTTCTCAAGTAGCTACCAAAATGAATTTCTAACGCATTACGACACTATCAAACCTGTTTTCACCTTTTCAAGCCAGAAACCTCCCTTAACTTGGATATCTTCTTCTTAAGAATGAGTCATGAACTGCAGCATACCTGTACTTACACCCAGCAGATACATACACACAGGTACAATGTCAATCTGTGAGCCTTCCATTCTCCCTCTACAGCTCCAATAATAATAAACACACACCTGCCTGCTTGGCTTTTACGAGCATGAGCTCAGACTGTTGGCTTGTTTCTGTGTCCGCTCTTAGCCTGTGCTCAGTCATCTGTTGAGTCTTTCCTGTGCAATAAGAGCGCGTGTCAAAAGGTGATGAGAAATATGAGTGTAAACTTCCAGAACTGTCTGGGTGGAGGGGCCTGGTAAGACCAAAGTATGTGTGGGGTGAAAGGGGGGCGGCGGGCGGGGGCTCTGCTGCTGGGAGTAGCATTATGAAGTCTCACATCTGTCAGTATGCAATATTAATAACTAACAACATTAATACCAGATGAGTTAGATCATGGGGAGTGTTGCATTTAAGGACAAATGTTTATGTAATATGTGCACTGTTTCATTCCTTGTCATGACAGATTGAACCATCTGATGAAATGTTACGTCCAGGGGGAAAAGCAGATCCTAATGGTGAACGTCATAAATTTCAAAGTGTTAAGTGGTGCAGGCGGACGGGCGGCTGCAGTTTAACGCCCGGCCTGGAGCAGCGCAGCGACCTTCCTCGCCTCAAGCGCGTCTGGCTTTTTGTCTGGCTTTTACAGAAGAGTAGACAGAATACTTGCGAGGGTCTAAATGGTTCAGCGAGCTGAAGGTACTAAGGTGACACGGCGAGATGAGGGGGAGGGAACCATATCCTTTTACAGTCTGGAAATAAAGCGGCGGAGGAACGGCGGTGCATCTGACATGTTATTGGGCCACTAGACGCTGAGGCCACTGGTTGTGAGGTGGGACGAAGGGGGGTACTTAACACTGAGGAGTCATTCCAACCTTTCACGTAACCAAATCTGCTGATTTTACCTCTGTACTGTAAACTGTACCTTCATATCATTGACAGTACGTGCAGCTTCAGACGCATGAGCACCGGTGTTTGCATGTGATGTTCAACAGAGCCAAGGGTACAAAAACAGGATAGTGACAGGCTGGAGGAGATGACAAACAAGGTTTTCCGCCGCAGTGATATGGCTCAGTAGAATTCATATTGGGTAACAGAAACAAAACAAAACAACTGCGGCAGAGGAGAGGAAAGGAATTTGTTTGTTATGCGTGTTGCTTTCATCCTGGCGGGGGGGAATACATCACAGACTAACCAAGATTAGACATCCTTCCTGGAGCATTTTTCATGGTGACTCCAGGGATTTGAGGTTCGGAAAACATCCAAGTGATGTCCAAAGACAAGCGCTCAAGGTGCATCGCCCCCCCCGCCCCCCGGGGAGATCATCCAGAGACCACCGAAATAACCCATGCAAATCTAAAAACACACAGACATGAACCCTGTCCCCTTTAAACAGAAGAAGCCGTCACTGTGACGAGAGTCGCAGTATTCCAGGAATGTCCTGATCCGTCAGGGTTGGGATGCCTTGGGGAAGGAGACGGAGAACGCTCCCTCCTCCTCCTCCTCTTCCTATCCCCCCCGTGGCCCCCCTCCCTCTCCTTCAATGTATATGAGTCAGGCAATACCTATGAAAACAAGTTTCATATGACAAGCCATATTCAGAGTGAGGAGAGATGACCTGTGAGCTCAGTGTGATGTGTAGTGCTGCCAAACCACTTTCACTGTTTCATCTTCACCCTTCAGCGACTCCTGGCTGTTATTGTCTGGCTGAGCTGCGCAGCTTTGACATGGTATCAAATGATTCATATGCTGCTGCCAGAGCCGAGGGGGGCGGTGTCACATATCCACTTTGCTTTCTTGAAATGTCATCCTAAAGAAAAACCACCTAACTGACTGCGGTGATGTCAGCATGCAAATGTCTGCTTATTGGGGTCAAGGGTTGTGTGACCCCTTCAGGTTCAGGGCTGTTGTCTGTCTGACAGGGCAGGTAAAGTGAAGTTAATGAGTGGCAGTTAGAAACAAGTGGTGATATGTGACAGGAATGCAGCACAATGACACACACTGTCACTCACACACACTTATTTATGGAGGGAAGCTTCAAAGGCCCGTTGAACTAACTTTACATTGCTACTCTGTGACACTTGTAAACAGGAATTTTATCTTATGTCTGAGGAATGCAAACTAGGTAAAGGCTGTAAAGATGCATGAGATTCCATTCAACTGCATCCTACTGAGATGTTACAATACAATAATAATCCACTATTTGGAGGGAAAATGAAGATATTCCTCTTTCAAACGTCCTCTGAGGCTGAGATCTGAACGATCAATATGAAGTCTCTTTGGCTCCAGAGATTTACTGCCCTATAGATTAAACATGTGTGCTGGTTTGAGGTGTGTTTGTAAAGTGGATGACTGAATGATCTGACAGACAATCACCATCAATAACGATTTATCATACAAATATAATCATCCTGTCATCAAAGCATCAGGTTCTCTTCACGCACAGAGGAAGGGTTTTGCTCTTAATTCCCCATACATGGTTTTAATCTGACTGTTGGTCAGATTGTAAGGATTGTGGTGGGCGGGGTCTGAGGGGGCTGAGTCCAGAGGGGGGCGGTGCTTGTTCCTCTTCATATTGCCAAATGTCAATGAGACGCGCCGCAGGAAAGCAAACTTTAAAAGTGCGTGAGGCCGAAAATGAAACGATGACGATCATCTCTCCACGGGATTTCCACGCACAGCAGCGGAGCTAATGGAGCGTTTCTCCTTTCTACGCCATGTTGGACACCGGCAGGCTGCGGTGTGACGATCTGATCTGATCTACACACCGGCACACTCTGGAAGGAAGCAGTTAATATCTAAGCGCCGTTTGGGATTAAGCTGCTGGAACACACACACTCACTCTCTCTCTCATACACACACACACAACAGGTGAAGCACGGCACCGGCAGGATGAGGCTGTGGACTCTGCTGGTCCTGATCCCGGTGTGCGCATCATCTCCTCTGCTTTCTGCCGGTGAGTTTGATCGGGACGCAGATAAACAACTCAAACAAACAAACAACAAGAATACTGCTGTTTACTACGGAAGCCGGGAGAGGACGTGTGATTTATTTATGTTTCAGTTTGTTTTTGTTGAGAAGACGACTCTGTTTTCGCGTATAAAGTGATTTAGGTGATAGAACAAGTGTTTTACTGTGAGTGCTGCGTAGCTTCGATCATTTGTTGCGCACTTTATTTGTTAGATCGATGACAGAATCACTATGAGGCCTGATGTCCTCCACTTCACTGGGCCACCGGACGATCACTTCAAGTAAACTAGACCTTCAGTTTCTGTTTACACGCAGAAGTGAAGTCATTGTTACAGATTTTGGTGTCAAACCTCCGAGTCGTTTTCTCGAGTCATTGCCGTCCTCTCTCGGCTTCCGTCATTTACAAACTTGACCTCATATCACCGTTAACAGGTGGAATCCTTCTGCCTGATCTCTACGTTCCGCTAACCGCTGAGCCACACACACACATTCACGCACCTCCCTATCTCCTGTCACTCTTCTTCCTCTCCACCAGGCGCGTCCAAAGCCAAAGGTCCCGCCGCCGAGAGTCGCTGCTCCGGCCGAGCCTGCAACCCGCGCATGGGCAACCTGGCCCTGGGTCGAGTTCTCTCCACCCGCTCGGTCTGCGGATCCAACTCCTCGGAGCCTTACTGCTTCTTCCCGCAGGCCTCCACCGCCCGCAGCCGGGAGTCCTGCTCCCCGGCCAAATGCAACAAGTGCAGCCCGCAGCAGGCGCACCCGCCCTCCGCCATGAGCGACTCCTCGTTCCGCCACCCGGACACCTGGTGGCAGTCTGCGGGGGGCGTGGAGGAGGAGACGCTGCAGCTGGACCTGGAGACCGAGTTCCTCTTCACGCACCTCATCCTGGTGTTCCGATCGCCCCGGCCGGCCGCCATGGTGCTGGAGCGCTCCCAGGACCACGGCCTCTCATGGAAGACGCTCAGGTACTTTGCCGCGGACTGCGAGGGGGCGTTCGGCCGGCCAGAGGAGACGCCGGCCCGGGAGAGCGGCGCCGTCTGCACCTCCAAGTACTCTGGAGCGTCCCCGTGTTCCAGAGGGGAGGTGAGTGATCCAGAGCAACACGGCGGGAAACTCTGGAGGGAAATGTGACAGTTTGAGACACAGAAGCAACAAAGTTTGTTTACATTAGAAACGTTGCAATGTAAGCGACGAATATGGAATGAATCAGACAAGAAGAAGATTAGAACATCATTATTAGGTGGTTGTCAGTGATTATATCTTATACTGATTATTTGCACTTAAAGAAACAATCAAAAACACTTTCTAATGCTGGGAAATCATCAACCAGTAGCACATGAGCGGGCGGAATGATCTCTATCCTGCTTCAGTGTTTTTGGTCGATTACATGAACAAAATGGCATCCTGATGTCTTCTCTGAGCTGCCAGAGGTCACTCAGCAGGGCCACGAGGCACGCTGGAGATCAGGGGAAGCTTTGAAGTGTCCGTAAGAGCTCCAATATTGGATTGTGATTGTATTTCTGAGATCTGAGAGTGGCCACATCAGAAAGAGTGCAGTCAGATATTCGCTTCACAGCAGCAACGTTCACCATCTGCTCTCACACAATCTCATCACATCACACACACAAAGGCACTGAGCAAACACACGATGCTGCTTTGTAAGCTGATCTCCTCTCATGATCTCTGGTAGAAGTTTTCTTTATGAGGCCGTCCTGCTGGGATGGCGTGGGCAGCGTATCAGTGGCGTTTCCCCCCGGAGCCTATTTTGGACTGGATCCTCACAGAGATCTGAGCCGGAGAGCCAGATATGGTGTAATCACCAGAGCTGCCCACTTCATTCTCTCACACACACACACACACACACACACACACACACACACACACACACACACAATGGTAGCGAGTGGGCGAGGACGAGGGGAGCAGTTATGTTTCCATTCTGCGATCTGGTCCAATGTTTGAATGAAGTTTGGGCTCCTGCTGATCTCATAATTGCAGTGTATTTGCAGCTATCAGCTCTATTGGGTAAACCCCTTTATAATTAGCGTCTCTGTGTGTCTCAAAACAATGAAAACCCCCAAATGTGCAAGATCCCACTGTGTGGAAATGTAGGCAGAGTCTCAGTAACATGGAGCTGCAGCCGTATTGGGTTTATGATGTTGTCATGGCAGTGGAGAGACGTTGAGACTGATAAGCTACAGGAAACACATCAGAGAGTACAAACGCACCCTGCATGGAAACCTTGTAACTCCAATCCAAAGAATTAGGTTTCATGATGCATAGTTTGTCCATATTAATGCATTTTCTGGTCTAGAATGTCTCTGTGTGTCTCTGTTCTGGATCAAATCAACATTCAACTGCACTCTGCAGCGAAGAGAAGTCAGTCGGTGTTTTCGTTGGAGCGACTCATTTTCCAAGAATAGCAGCTATTTGAGCGGCGTGAAACGCAAACCAGATTGATGTCTGTTTCTTATTTGGCAGAACAAGATAAAGGAGCTGACACGATGTGTGTGTGTGTGTGTGTGTGTTTTGGTCCCAGCCTGGCACCATGTGGAGGAATCAGCCTGAACTCTGCGGATGGAACAATGGGTGCTAACGTGATTTCTCTCCTCTCCCTCCAGGTGATCTACCGAGCCCTCTCACCCTGGCACTCCATGGATCCGTACGGCCCGGACGCCCAGGACCAGCTCATGATCACCAACCTGAGGGTGCGACTCCTGCAGCGGCAGCCGTGTCCCTGCCAGGCCAAACACCCCGAGGCCCACCTGCTGCCCACAGACCATTACGCCGTCTATGACTTCATAGTCAAAGGCAGTTGTCTTTGTAACGGCCATGCAGAGCACTGTGTGTCCACCGGGGGCCTCCAGCTCAGGACCAGCAACATGGTGAGCCTCCATGCTCCTCTTCATGCTCAGTGTGCTCTGCTGGGAGAAGCTTGCTTAGATGTTGTGTCACGCTCTTTGTGTGTGTGTGTGTGTTTGTTTGTTTGTGCGGTGGGACTGGGAGCAGAGGTTTGGGGTTGAGTTCCCACCACTCCCTGGTTGCTCAGCTGTGTGCTGGTATGCAGTGGAGCGATGCAGCGAAGGCCTCAGCTTTACCTGCCATTACAGGGATTTAAAGATGTGGAAACTGTAATTATGGAGTTCAACCTAATGCTTTAACAAACCATAGACTCTTACTGGTTTACTGTAAATGCAGAATAGAGACACTGGTTGAATTCCAGCTTGGCTTAAGGGGCTGTGGCAGTCTGAAATCACTGTAACCATGTTTGTTAATGATGATATGTTAAAGTACAGCTTTGAAATGCTCTTACTTTAGTGACTCTTGTGTTTACTGAGGCGTAGCGAGGAGACACAAAGCCTCCAGGCGCCACCTCCATGCCCAGCGGACCAAACGCTCATATCTGTGCATCTGTGCAATAAACGCCAAATAACACACCTCTGCTGTCTTTGACCCGCAGGTCCACGGCAAGTGTGTGTGCAGACACAACACAGCTGGCGACCACTGCGAGCGCTGTGCGCCGCTGTACAACGACCGACCCTGGCAGGCGGCCAACGGCATCACAGGGACGCCACACGAGTGCCAGAGTGAGTGACGGGCCGGGAGGTCAAGCGCTGGCGAGGACGCGACGTGTCTCCACTATGACTATAATGTCATGACGGATGTTTCATATTAAAACTGTGCGGAATCCATCACAGACGGGAGATGTTTGACTTTCATAGGCGTTTAAATGGAACCTTATGAGAAGCTGCTCTGCTCTACAGGAAGTTATGAGTTCAGTTAGACACAGAGTTGAGCAGCTGAATGAAACTGTCTCTGTCTCTGTGTGTGTGTGTGTGTGTGTCCGACCACAGAGTGTAAGTGTCACGGCCGTGCCAGGAGCTGCCACTTCAGCCGGGGGTTGTGGTTGGCGACGGGGCGGAGGAGCGGAGGCGTGTGTGACGACTGCCAGCACAACACGGAGGGACGTCACTGCCAGAACTGTAAGAAAGGATTCTACAGAGACCTGGCCCGACCCAAGACCGACCCCAACTCCTGCAGGCGTAAGGCTTCTTCTTCTTCTTCTTCCTCACATTCCTACAACTCGCTGTCAAAGACGTGCCGCAGATTCCATCGAGGGAATAAGGCGGCGTCTTTCCCTTTAGACATAACAATGCCTGGACGGGTGCCAGCTGGGAATTCTAATTAAAAATTTAACTGTAACTGTAACTGATAGAGGGGAGAGGCGTCGCTTATTCCCATCTGACGGTTCAGCAAGGTCGACGTCTTCGGACGAGGTCGTTTCCTCCGGCACGTCTGCAGCCGCCCGTCTCACCAAAACGATAAGACGTTAAACTACTCCGCTCCTCTCCCCGAGCAGGAATGACGAAGGCCTTTCTGTTTTAGGAATGCGACTGTAATTGCAAACAATGGAGGAATTTCCCATGATCCGTCAGAGCACATTTTTCCCATTCTTGCCCTTTCTGCCCCGAGCGTGCCGCAGCATCATTTAAGAACAAACACGCGGTTTTTGGAAACAGATGAAGCGTGTCGGTGGCAAACATCAATCTGTCATCACGAGCGGCCATTACACTGTGTGTGTGTGTGTGTGTGTGTGTGTGTGTGTGTGTGTGTGTGTGTGTGTGTGTGTGTGTGTGTGTGTGTGTGTGTGTGTGTGTGTGTGTGTGTGTGTGTGTGTGTGTGTGTGTGTGTGTGTGTGTGTGTGTGTGTGTGTGTGTGTGTGAGAGTGTGAGATCGTCACGGGGATTCACTGTAAGCATGCACTCCTTGTTATGTTGACGTTGACCTGTCGTCCCCTCGCCGTGTGGCCCCGCCCCATCCCTCCCTGCCCCTCCCCTTCCTTCCCCAGCATGCTCCTGCCACCCAGTGGGCTCCCTCCTCTCGGGCCACGCCGTCCTGTGTAACCCTGGCGACGGCGTGTGCGTGTGTAAGCCCGGCGTGGGAGGCCCCCGCTGTGACAGCTGCATGATGGGATACTGGGGACTTAACGAATATGGCTGCCGTCCATGCGAGTGTGCGGGCGAGTGTGACCCCTACACCGGTGACTGCCTCCCTGGGTGAGTACCAAGCTTTTTAGCACCGCAGCAATATGTGTGTGAGTGCACAGGGGTGTAAATCAGAGTGAAAGATGGTTGCTGTAAAAAAAAAAAAAAAAAAAAAAAGAGGGAAAAAAAAAAAAGGAGAAGCTTGAGGTGCATTCTGGGATATTAACACTGAGTGGAGCCCTGTGTGCGTGCGTGCGTCTGACCGGTGTTCCCTCTGCGGCACAGCTCAGACGTGGAGCTGCTCTACACAGCCTCTGGCCACGTGGGACAGAGCAGCAATCACAGCCGGCCGACGCTCTTTAGAGTAGAGGAACTTTTCTCTGCACTGCACCACTCGGGTAAGTCACAGGTCATATAACGCCACACACACACACACACACACACAAACACACACACACACACACACACACACACACACCGCAGGCTCCTCCTCCTACACGCCTGCGGGAGGAGAAGTGCAGCTGTGGAGAGCGGGAATTGGGGAATTGATGTCACAATCCTTCCAGTCTCATTATTCAACCCGAACCCAATCTTATTTCATTTTCCCAGAGAAGTGCGACTGCGCTGAAGTGACCCTCGGCAGCCCCAAAGTCTTCTGCGCGATGGAGTACGACTACGGTAACGTGACCGGGCCACATCGACGCGTAAATCACATCCGTATCTCATCACATCTGCCACAGGGGCGGGGTGTAAATCGTTGTGCGTTTGTTTTGGTCTCCTTTGCAGTGCTGCTGGTCAGAGTCACGTCCGCTCACGATCAAGGCTCCCACGCCGAGGTTGAGGTCAAGGTCAGGAAGGTGCTGCAGCAGAGCCCTCGCATGGACATTAGCAGGGGGAGCGTCACTCTCTACCCTGAGTCCTGGACCGTCCAAGGCTGCACGTGTCCCATCCTCAACCCAGGTGAGGAGGAGGAGGAGGAGGAGGAGGTTTTGACGCTGATTCTGTAATTAGTCGACGTGACTCTTGAATGGACGTTCTGCCGTCTTTGTGCAGAGTTGCAGATCTTTGTCGGAAAGCTTTTGAGCGTCTGCCAGCATCACTCACTTAGATTGGAGGTTTACAGCTTAAAGATCACCGCCGTCTCTTTGTTATGAGACAATTTCATAGCCTGGCCTCTGCAGTAATCGTTTTGGCAACATTTTTACTTCCACTACTCAGAAAAGCAAAGTGCCGGACAGGTTAATGAATACTTAGATGGTAATGTGTGTAATTAAGGGCTCCCCAAAGTGTTTTCTTCTCCACTTGGTGCCGTTTATGAAGCTTCCTCTCTGCACTCTCCTCCTCCTCCTCCTCCTCCTCCTCCTCCTCCTCCTCCTCCAGGATCTGAGTATGTGGTGGCCGGTTACGAGGACTGGAAGAGCGGGAGACTGATGGTCAACAACAAGAGCCTGGTCAAACCGTGGACGTCCAGCCTGGGACGCAAAATCGTCCACATCCTCCGGCGGGACTGCGGCCCTCGGTAGGACGCTGTGTGGGAGGAAGAGCAGCGATCGCGGGGGAAAGGAAGAGAAGCGCGGTGACTTTGAGTGAGGGACGGCTCGGACACTGAGGTGAAAGCACAAACCCGTGCTTACTGCAGCACATTCAGCACTTCCGTCCCGTTTCCGGGTCCACATCCACGGCCAGAGGGAGAAGGAGAGGACGTCCACCTACGGGAGGACAAGCAGGAGCTGGGAGAGGACGAGACTGCAGACGACAGACACACACACACACATGGGAGACAAGACTCTGATCCAGAGAGGCGGGAATCATTCCTGTGATTTTTTGATTTTTTTTTTTTCCAGCCAAGAATTTCAACTCCCGGGTTCTAATCCGTATCCTGACTCGAGCCTCTGGGCCAGAGCACATCACACTAAGAGCTGTTTGTTTGCTTTCAAATGTTGGAAAGGCACCGACTGAATTGTCCTTGTCGTCTCACAGATATCGGCGATAAATCAAAGGTCTCATCTGCATGTGTGAGTGTGAGTGTGTGTGTGTGTGTGTGTGTGTGTGGTTAATGTCCTTGGGACTACGCAGGCCAGAACAAGTACCTCCTGGAGTGTGAGAGAGCGGCTCAGTGTGTGTGAGGTTTACTGAGCTCTGGCACTCGCCCACCTGCTGTCTGACAGGAGCAGAACACACACGGCCCCACCCTGTGCCCCTCACACACACGGTTCCACTCTTACTCTCTCTGTGTGTGTGTGTGTGCGTGCGCGTGTGTGTGTGTGTGTGTGTGTTCTTTCTTTGGCCGGCGACTGTTGCCGTCCCAGAATAAACGTGTGTGTGTGTGTGTGTGTATATTAAAGTCTTGGGATGAATTGACGTCACGTTTTGGTCCTCAGTCCGTCTCTGATCCCGGCCCGGTTAAGAATAGTCCTCTCTGCCGTCTCCAAGGACAACAGACAAACTGTGTGAAGAGACATGATGCATTCCTGAGCAGTGACATCATCGTCTCCACGTCCTTGTCCCAAAGACTTTTGACGAAAATGAGAGAAAATTGGGCTGAAACTCAGAGGTGAAGGACAGAAAAGAGCCGGGAGTCAAAGTCAGAGATTTGTGAAGCTATTTTTGTACCGTTGCTCCTTTTTTCTTTTTTTATCTCCACTGAATCTGTTTATAATACACATCTGTGCTTGTTCTTAAAAGCTTCTGCCTTTTCATTTCACGCTGACTTTCTGCTGAATCACGTGGTTGAACATCTTCCAAAGAGGCGAGGAGGACATCGAACACGTTTGAGTTTAAACTGAGACAGAAACACTGAAACCCAGAGACCTTCAGAAGCACCAACACAGCCGTCAATCATAGATTTATAAGAATTTATTTCTTATAAAACTGTCTCAAAGGAAAAGAGAGCAAACAGATATAGAAATAGAAATATTTCATAGCAGTTATTTGTCTAAACGTTGAAGCAAAGCATTTTGAGACCAGAAACATTTGTTTTGCATAAATTTCCTTTGCACATTTCTCTAAAAGCAGCACATCTAAATGAAAGATCAAATCAGGCTACGTTGCGTCATCACACCGGGCTGCCGCCGCCTCTTATACTCGCTAACACGTCTACCTAAGGGTCGCACAAGCAATGGAGGTTGAGCCGAGCGCTTATTGCATAATCGTGGGTCCAGAGAGGTTTGTAGTGGCTGAGATGTGGCTCATCCTGGGTGGCCGGGCCCAGATTTGGCGCTGGCGCTTTAGTAGTCGTCTCCGCGGCTCACCACTTCCTTGCAGGTGGGCCTGAGTAGGATGGTGTGCTCGTACTGCGCCGTGTAGCTGCCCTTGATGTCGCAGAGAGGCGGGTACGGGTCCACGATGCCCAGGTCGCACAGGTTCTTCAGCGCCATCAGGTACTTGCTCTCGCCCTGCCGGTCCAGCCAGCGCCGGCAGAACGCCAGCGTGCCAAAGTTCTCGTTGATCACGTTGAGCAGATGTTTAGCCCTTGGAAGTCTGCGTGACAGTGACGGGACCGTGTTCAGTGTCTTGGGACGAGCAATTTATGAATACAAGCGTCTAAATCTACTTCCTGTTTATGGACCCACCTGATTGGCACGTGTCCAACATTGAAGTTCTTCATGTAATGCGAGCACTCCATGTCATCATGGACCGCCCCTCTGCCCGTGCTGCCAAACGTCTCGATGGCGTAAACGTCACCTTCCTGGGAAAAAAAACGGCAAAGAATAAAAGCGTTTGAGCTGAAACTCCTCGCCGGCACGTGATCGCTATAGAAACAGAGGTAATGGCTGTGATGTTACTGAAGGTCACCGTGCAGGAAAAACACCTGGGAGGGAACCGGGAGTAAATTTAACAAAGATGTCAAGATGTCAACGCCTTGACACCTTCATGGCGAGTCTATTAAGCTTGGCTCCGCCCCCCTCTGTGGAGCAGTGACTTATGGCGGTTGAGCGGCGGCGTTTCATTGGCGTCATGCGTCTCTACGTGCGTGGGGCCGTTGTTGGGAGTCCTTGTGGTATTAGCTGATAACACTGCGACACCCACCCACCCTCTCCCTCTCTCTCTCTCTCCTTCCCTATCTCTCTCTCTCTCTCTCTTTCTTTCTCTCTCTCTTTCTCTCTCTGCACAGATAATCAGTCAAAGTGCTCCAGCAGCCACGTGTCACGCCCAGCTGCAGCTCCAGCCGTGTACGCTCTGATCACAAAGAGGCTAATGGGCCTGTTACACCAACACGCTTCAGCTACCAGATCAAAAAAACAAAAAAACACACAAAAGCTGCCACCTCAGCACCGCCACCTTGCTCTCCACGCTCTCCTCGCTCCCCTGGAACCATCAGGTGAAAAAATGCTCGATGCAGCAACTTGCCAATTAAAAAACTCTGTTCTGTCCGAATACTCCCGTGTACTGCGGCGGCGTGTGTGTGTGTGTGTGTGTGTGTGTGTGTGTGTGTGTGTGAGCGGCAAACATGGACCTCAGGGGTGTGATGGCGTTTCTCTCGGGCCCGTTAAATTATTAACACCGGACGCCACACTTAAATGCTGTTGCGGTGCGTTTAGGGGCCTCAGTTGTAACACGTGTTGCTGCTTGACGCGGCGAGTCATTCCGTTAAAAGGCGTAATTGAAGCGCAGATGTGGGCGAGGGAGGAGCTGGAGACTCAACCGACCGCAAGTTCTTCCTGTTCCGGTTAACGTCGGACAGTCAGAGAGGTAAAACCACAGCGAGTACATCAGCACACACACACACACACACACACACACACACACCTCCATCCTGGTGCCCTCTCCACCTTTCACTATGGGCACCGTCTTCCCTGAGTGTATGCGGTACTGTCCGATGGAGTGTCCGTTGAGGTTTCTGATGGGCTTCACTGCGATCAGAACCACAACACAAAGACGTTCAGTAAACAGGACGCGGCCGCATTCAAAAAGAAAAAAGGCAATAAATGACCTCACGTGACCTTGATACGTCTTCCCATCGATCTCCACCTCGTAAGACTCCATCACCTCCTGAATGGTTTCGCCCACGTCGCACAGCCGCACGTCGATTCCTGCGAACTGAGACGGAGAGGTGTGTGTGCATGTGTGTGTGTGTGTAAGCATCTTCTCACCTGTACAGGCCCGTGCAGTGTGTGTGTGTTACCTTGATCCCCGTGTTGGTGGCGTCTCTCACAGCCTCCAGCAGCCGATCGTACTTTGGATTGAACGTGACGGTGAAGGCGCAGTCGATTATTCGACCTGAGACGAATAATGGAGCACATGTGACATCAGTCCATCAACTGTTATCTACCTGGTGATCTATAACGTGATGTGTGTGTGTGTGTGTGTATGTGTGTATGTGTGTATGTGTGTATGTGTGTGTGTGTGTGTGTGTGTGATCATCCTCCTCACCATTGATATGCGTTCCAAAGTCAATCTTGCAGACGTCGTCGTAGCGCAGCACGGTGGGGTCTCCCGCGTTGGGGGTGTAGTGGGCGGCGCAGTGGTTGATGGAGCAGCCGGTGGGGAAGGCCAGGCCCGCCTTCAGCCCGTCCTCTTTGATCAGCCGCCGGGAGCAATCCTCCAGCTTCTCACTGCCTCAGACGCACAGCAGCACAAAGGGAGAATGATGGGACTATAAAGAGCCTGCGAACGCTCGATAATCTCTCTGCATTCACTGAGGATTCTAAAGAGTTTCTTTCAGGACACAGGATTATTTACTGCACAGGCGAGGAGCGCAGGGGAAAGATCCAAAGCCTGATGTTTGAGCCAACGTCTCACCAGATGTCGATCATGGTCATCCCGGGCTTGATCCAGCTCTGGACGTAGGCGCGGACGTGCCGGTGAGCCTCAGCCGCCTGCCTGAAGTCACTCCACATCTCCTCGTTGGCCATGTCCAGCGCCCGCTTCTCCTCACTGGTGGTCCGCCACGCCGCACTACGCCTGGTGGGACAGGCAGACGTGTCTTAACGGCTGGATCATACACACACACACACCTACGGCCTGGCTCGTATAGCAACAACAGAAGTGCAGGAGTTGTCCTACTGTCGTCCAAAAATATTAATATTTATGTGCTGCAGGAGATAAAAGTGCACCTTCGTCATGTTCTCCATGCAAAAATGCAAAGCACACAGACCTAAGTAAGAACTCCACCTATCACAGCTGAGTGTGTGTGTGTGTGTGTGTGAGTGTGTGTGTGAGTGTGTGTATGGGGGTCACACACCCGTCTTTTGATGGGGGGTATTCACACTCCTCTCCCTTTGGAAAGTCTCCATTGGGATACAGCTCACAAATAGGGACTGAGGGAGGGTCAGTCTGTGCCTTTACTGTGGCCCAGATAGAGAGAGAGACGGAGAGAGAGAGAGGGGGAGAGAGGGAGAGGGAGAGGGAGAGAGAGAGAGAAAGCAGAAGGAGAGACAGAAAAACGAGTGTTACCCTTTATACATTCAGCACAAATGTATTTTTATTTAGCTGGTAAATGAGACTGCAAAGCCCCGGGACACGCAGAGACACGCAGAGACACACAGAGACACACAGAGACACACAGAGACACACAGAGACACACAGCTGATCCATCTATTGATCCGTACAGCTGGTAAACGCTGCAACCATAAACAGGTAACTGCATCATATATGAGGTCATCATAATGTGACTAAGGCCCTGGCTCTGTATCTGTGGCTCTGTTTGTCACGTCACAGTGTGTCCTGCCTCTCCATTGTGTTTCGTCTCCATTGTGTGTGTCTCTTGGCACCTATTAGACGAAGTCAAACCGCTTGGACGCACCTGTTGTGTCCGACTGTCGGGTCAATATGTAGATGCTTCTTAAAATACAGTTCTCGGAGGATGATCCAATAATAAGCTGAATTAAGTGGATGTGTGTGTGTGTGTGTGTGTGTGTGTGTGTGTGTGTGTGTGTGTGTGTGTGTGTGTGTGTGTGTGTGTGTGTGTGTGTGTGGTTTGTTTTTGCAGACTGCAGTGGTTGCATTTTGCTGCGCTAAGAGAAAAAGCTTACATCCTTTCTTCTTCTTTTTCTTCTTCTTCTTCTTCCCAGCTGAGTTGTCTCCCTCGTCCCCGTCTGTTGGAAGCATCATTAGTTTCCACACAATTTACACACTGATAAATATCGACAGATGCTTCCGGCTGCCGCGCTCCAGATAATCACACATTTCACACACACTGCAGACCGGACCGGACGCTGGATGTTACCCTGAATTCAGCACCATCGCCTCTGCATGATGATGATGATGACAGCGGGGGGGGGGGGGGGGGGGGGAGAGATGATGGTGAAATCTAAGGAGTTACCTTCTTCCTCCTCCCTCTCTCTGTCCTCCAGTGTTTGCTGTTCCAACTGTTTTGTCACATCACCAACTCCTCCAGCGTCTCCATCCCCCTCAGCCTCATTTGTCCCTGCTGCAAAGTCACACACCCTCGTGCATGCATGTGCAGGTGGACACGCGCACGCGCACGCACACACGCACACACACACACACACACACAGGCGTGCACACGGATGATGCGCGTGCACGGATCCAACGCACAGCCACAAGCGTGCACGAGAATACACACACACACACACACACACACACACACACACACACACACACACACACACACACACACACACACACAGGGAGAGAGAGTGAGTGAGTAAATTATTTCTGGTTCAGAGACATTTGAAGAAAGTGCATTAACTATGTTGAGAACTTGGCGAGGGCGGTGCATAATGTGTTCCTCTGCCATGGGAATCAATATTCTCAAGGACACACGTATGTACCCTGCAGCATTATGACATTTAGCCCTTCAAACACTCCACTACACTGTGTGTGTGTGTGACTGTGGGTGAGTGTGTGTGTGTGTGTGTGTGTGTGTGTGTGTGTGTGTGTGTGTGTGTGTGTGTGACACAGCTGGCACACACTTTTGGATTTGACACTCATTTGGTATTGATAAAAGGATGAAATGCTGCAATTGTCTTCTTTCTTTCTTCTACTTTTCTCTCTCTGGGGAGTGTTAAGTCTTCTTATCTTACTGCACCAAAGCACTTGAACGCCTCTCTTACATCATTTCATACAGTTTGGCGGAATTTAGAACAACAGAATTTATCTCTTGCGTTTCCAACTCAACTGAGAGGATTTAATCAATTTTCACAAGTGATCAATTGAAATGATAGGTATTGGAGATTTAACAGCGGGACTCGAAGCTTCTCTGACAGGTTGGAAAGTCTCGCATCCCGCATATTTGACGCGCTCCATGGGGGCACCGGGACCACATCTTGCACCCCCCTGGTCTCTCTCCCTCCCCCGGTTCCTCTTACCTGGAGCTGCGGCTTTGCTCTTCCTCTTTTTCCTCCTCCGCTTCTTCACCGACTCCGTGGCGTCCGCGTCCGCGTCCTCCCTCCCCGCGTCCAAGTCGTCCCCATTGAGAAGTTGCGGCTCCACTTCGCGCTGTGGCTGCAGCTCCGCCATGCTCGGCGCCTGAGAGGTGAAGTGACGCATAAGCTGCTGGGAGCCTCCAGTGGTCAGAGCCGCGCAGTGAGCTGGAGGCGGCGGAGCCCATAATGAGCCATCACAGCGTCTTGACCCGGATAAAGGGAGGCGACCCCCCTGTGATCTGAGCCGGGAGGCGACCCCCCTCTGATCTGAGCCCGGAGCGGAGACTTTATGAATCATTAAGCACCAAAAGCTTTCATTTGTTTAAGAGTAACACAACAAAGCCTCTGTGTGTGTGTGTGTGTGTGTGTGTGTGTGTGTGTGTGTGTGTGTGTGTGTGTGTTCGCAGAGTCACAACGAACTTTTCAACTTGATCATCGAGCAGATCATCGATCGCGAGTGTCACATTTACACTGCTGCAGAAAAGCTGAGTGCGTTTGACTTTTGACTCCTTTTTTTAAATCTTAGGGACACATTTCAGTCTAAAAGAAGCAAGACGATCGATTAATGTAACGAATCTGCCCAAATAAAGAAATCAAGTCTTGGGAATTCACATTTCTCGTGTTTGTTTGGCAAATGAAGAAGCACAGCTGGAAGTTATGACGCACTCCACCCCACGGTGCTCTAAGTTGTTTACTGGCTGTTTGTAGATGCACATTTCTAACTAAACTGCAGTGAACGTGAAGGACCGAGAAACGAACACCTCACCTGCTCCCACAGCACGAGTGGACCGGAGAGGTTCGACGCCACCAGGAGAGCTGGAAACAGGATCTCATCTCAAGTCCGGACCAGCAATGAGGCCTCGATGAGCTCTGAGGAATCTCTCCTGCTGGCGTGTGGACAATGATGAGACAGAAATAGGAGGAAGAAACATGGCTGCTGTGGGGAAAAGTTGGGAAAAATCTGAGAAAAGTGGGAGTTCAGTCAAATTCTCGCAGGGAAAAGCTCAAGTCTGAGTCCTGCAGAATCCCACGAGTCACATCTGATCGTTGAAATGTGGGTAATGGAGGAGGATTGGCACATTTCAACCCACCTGCTTCAGAGCAACACGAGGTAACGTTTAAAGCCCCCTAGCGTCGTGTTATTGTAACTGCAGCCATTTCGTCAGCGTTGAGTTTCAGCTCTGGTGTGTTTAATGGCCACGGCGCCGGTTTGTTTACATAATGAGGTGATCCAGAAATAACACAGCAAAAACAAGTCACAGAGCAGCATTACTCACATCAATCTGACACACACACACATTACTCTGATACACAAGATGATAGAGGAGGATACTTTCAGGTTTTAAATCAAAAGGCCTCACACACAGGAGCAGGTAATGAGAACGAGCACTTCCTTCCCTCTGACCTTCAAAGTGCTCTGGCTCTGTGCTGCTGTGGGTGCCAGTTTGAGAAAGTGGGGCAGGAGGACGATGGAGTTTGTGCACCGCTGTACCTCGACCTGTTAATCAGCTTCAGAGCTACAAGTTCCACCATTGAGGCCAATAGTATCCATCTAAATGTAATGTGGAGGTTTGAATGCATGAACTGCTAATGTTCCAGAGCTGATGTGTTGTTTTGATGACGCTGTTTCTGTGCTCATCTCCTTCCTGCTGCTTCAATCTGGATGTGATTTGTTTCCGTGCTGGATCACTCAGCCTCAGCAGCCAGACTGAGATGAGTCTCAATGCATCACTTCGTGTCAGCGGGCAGTTAATCGCCTCCAGACAGCAAGAAGGTGCGCTGTTATTTAGTTGTTGCTTTCTTTATTATACAATTTATTATCTGTGTGGTATCTGAGAGGCAACAGATTTTAGTAATGGGTCCTTCTGTGATCCAGCTGCTCGGAAGTAAATCCACTCATTGTCCGTCATGTTGCGCTTGAAGGACGAGAGAAGCAGAGCTGGCGGGCAGCCTGATCCACAGCCCAGATACCTGAGGTGAAGCAGCGCAGCTCAGCCCTGCAGGAGCAGCGACCACGGCTCCCTGTTCATATCCACACACTGGGTCTGTCCATAATTACATTCTCTATTGATTCTGGTGTTCGTCCAAGAAGCAAATCCAGTGTAGGACATAGGGCAGATGTGTCACTGCGCCTAACCTTCTGACCCCACGCCTGAACCTGACCTGTCTGCTCCCCATCTGGCTGCATGGCTGCGTGCCAGAGGCGTTCAGGTGGAGGATTGGCCGACGTGCCGGGTGACAGCGATCGCCCTGTTCTCCTGGTCGTTATGATAGAGTTCATACACTCAGTGGATCCGTCGCTGCAGTGTTGATGTACACTGCTGGTTCCTTCTTTGTGTTCTTTTTATGATGTCCTTGTGAAGCCATGGTATGAGTTGTGCTGCAGTGTGTGAGATATGAGAATCATGAGATTATGTGGCTCTCATGCTGACCGCGAGCTGGAACACAATCTCCTCTCTGGTCACAGGGAGGAAGAGGAACCTGAGGCAGTTGTGACTACGATGACTCAACTCTGTGGATCACAAGGTTCGTGACTGATGAAGGCGATTGAGCCACAATATTAAGAATTCCGACTCGAGCCGCTAAAAGTTCCCCGGACTGTTTGAATGAGTCGCACTTGAACAGACAGCTTGTTAAATAACTTATATGTCACACAATCCACCATGCGTGTAATGATAGATGGCAGGTGCGCTCCAAGGAGGTCCTCCAGATGGCTGAAGACAGGGAGAGGCTGGATGAGCCGTCAGCACGTGGCGAGGAGGAGGAGGAGGAGGAGGAGGAGGAGGATATGAGCTGAAGAGGCATCGGCAAAGAATACAAAACACTCATGACTGCCTGGACTGTTCTCCTGCCGTCACCGGGACGATTGAACGTGGTCTCTCTGTCCCTACACACCTTTTTTCCGAAAGTTTCACTCAATCGCTGTGGACTTGCATATAAATGAAGAGGCTGTGAACCCAATCTGGTCCCGTGAGGTTGTTCAGAGTTGTTCAATGAAGCAAAAGTTACTGTATCACCTCATCTTGCAAACTCAACGCTATTGAATAGTTCCATCAGGATCCTGTTCACGGTCACTCATGTCACTCAGTGTCCGTGTGCATTTCTCACTGACCTCTTCCTGTCCTTCAGGTATCAGGTGTCCTGGCGTGGAGCGGATGCCAGTTGTCCTGCTGAGGACCAGGCTGAGGAGAGAGGTGCAGTCAGCTGCTCTGCCCTCTCTGAACCCACGCCGAGCCCACGGGGCCAACTGAGAAGATGTCCACACACACACACACACACACACACACACACACACCTGTCAGCTGTAGCAGAGAGCAGTTTGGAACCCTCAACCCCTTCAAAACTGCCAAGGTGCACATTTCAAACCGATACGATATTAATCAGTGATCAATTTGTCCGCCTGTCTGAGCCAGTGATTGATTTTGCGATAGCGGCACAACACACTGTTTATCGATCAAGCTGTTTGAGAAGCTGGAGCTCGATTGGACTCGGTAGAGATGTAGCCAATAAGCAGCATGAGCAGTAATATGGGCTGACGTCTGTGTTGACAGAATCAGAAGGAGCTTAACACACAAGTTCACACCAGCAGAGTGAAGATCTACACACAGAGACACAATCCCATTCAGGAATTAGTCGTGGCCGCTTTATCAATGTTAAAAATGGAATGAATGCTTCGTATGTCACACATAAGGCAGCAATATGAACTTGTATGGGTTGCCAGGTTGTGACAAAGCTGCAGACAGAGCGGATCAAAGGGACAAGGGGATTTGTTCTCAGTTTGAGAACCCAAAGATTCTCTCAATTAGGATGAGATGGAAAAGTCGTTCCTGCCTCTGTTGATGCGTCGCAGCAAGAATCACTACAGACTGAACCACATCACACTGCACATCACCTTTAGTTGTATCAGTGGAGTTTTAGTTTCATTTAGTTTAATTACCAAACTGTTCAGATATAAAGATGTTTTTCTTACGTGGAGACTTTCTGCATATTGCTTCACATTTCAAAAGGACAAATCTCAGAACAAAGTGCACTACATGCCGTTGTCCACAGGGTTTTGGTGTTTCATGCAGAGCCAGATGGATTCATTTAGCCCGCTGAGGTTTGAGACATCAACAGAGAGGAGCAGCTGTGGAGCCCAGAATATTCTGCTGCAGCAGCAACACAACACAACACAACGCTGCTGCTGCTGCTGCTGCTGCTGGCCCGGTCCGGTCCGGTCCTGGTCACTGAGCTCACTGCAGGCTTGGCCCACTGTGCTGGAGCGCTCACATTCCTGTATTACTCACATGACCCACTGGATGGCAGCACTGCATGTATGAAGTGCAGGAGGTCGGAGGTGAAGACTGTAGTGAGGCTTTTGCCCTTTCACACAAATACACACATATATTGTAAAAAAGCTGACAGGCAGTGAGAGATGATGTGACTTCTCTGCAAAAGGCCAGCTCTGAATTTGAGTCCGGCCTTTGATGAGTAAGATGAAATGTATATTAGGATCTGGTCAAACAGAAGACAGAGGGAGGTGCAGGAATCATGCTTGATCATTTCTATTCTTGCCCTCTGCCTGACCCACTGTCCTCTGGTGTTTGTGTTCCATACAACATCAAGTCTCCTTGTTTCTGAGATGGATGCACATCAGAGGGAAGCTGCTTTACTTTAGCCGTAGTTACAGGCAAGGACCTTCGCAAGCAAATATTCAGGAGCAGGGGGAGACTACAGATGAGCCCTGAGCCTCCCACCAGCTCAGGTAACACCACGCTATCGCCACTGTGGCTGGGCTTTAACAACAAGGAGCACAAAGTCACTCTCACACATTACAGTGAGCGATACTAAATAAGAAAAAGGATTCAACTTTGATCTCTAGTTAATGGCTGATGTTACATTTGAGATGAAGATGTTCCTACACTGAAATTGCTTCAAGATCCAGCATTGATAAGATCCCACAGAATGAGACGTCCAGTGAGGATGGGAACGAATGAACGCTTCATTTGAAATTGAATCCCTGCACTTGGATGCTGTGCTGCTGTTTTTCCTGTAATTTGTTGAGATATTGACCACCTCTGATTTCTACTGTGCTGCACTTTCCATCCAGCAAGATGTGATGGAATTACCCGTCTGCTGCCTCCTCTCTGACCAGCCGGCCCTGAGCCCTGCCTTCATCACAGAGACACGTAGCTCTGTGGATCCATCATGTGACAGGATGACATCAGTAAGTTTTTATTCATTACGAAACTACAAAAGAGTGTCAACTTCAGCTAAAGTGCAAGGAGATCACTTTCATGGCTTCCTGGGCAGGTTGGCACTAATCTGTGATTAAGATTCAAAATGCCTTTGGCAACTCTTAAGATGTGGCGGGTCTTAAGGTCCATCATAAAGCCTCTGTGATCTCTGCATAATGAGCCACTGCATCTTACCTCCTGTAAATATCTATAGGAAGTGTGTGTGTATAAGATGCTTTGTGTAAAGATGAGCAGATATAATAAAGAACTCCTCTCCAATTTCTCTGAACAGACACTTAAACTTAACAGAGTGATGTCATCGACCTAACACAAGTGATGCCATGTAACAATACGATGATGTCATTTCAATATACCGTGGCTTTATATGACACCATGAGGTGAATGGTGTCTGTTCTCATTAACCAGTATGATCTCTGTTAAACTAACTATGATATAAATACTGTATATGAAGACTTTCCTGATTGTTCTTTTCCATAGCGGATGTGACGAAAGCGCAGCTGATGCACTGTAAGTTTTACTTCCTCAAACATTCACGGGGTTTTGCTCACACAGGACCCAGCGGCTTCCATTCATATGTGTGTGTGTGTGTGTGTCACTTCTTCACTCCACTGATGTTAATATTAGCACTGATGATGACGCTGCACTTGGAAAGATCTGTTGTTGTGAAAAAGTGGGGCCTCCTCATGTAATCGGTCACATGTGTAGATCCTTTTACACACGCATCACACAGCGCAACAACATTTTCCATTCATTTTTCAATTTTTTTCCCCTCACAAATGAAGCTCTGACACTCATTTTTACAGAGTTTCAACTTTTTCCTAGGATTTGATTCACTACCATCTGTGGCCGCTGAGGCCCCCTAGCGGACAGTGTGTATACACACAGAGGAAGCTGCTATTTGCAGCGCTGCGCTCAGTCTCAATGGACAACAAACAGACGCGCCGGTGCTGCTCCGCGTAAAAGCGCAGAAAAGAGCCGAGTGGACAAGGGAGCGATTATATATTCATTTAATTAAAGTCGACGAGAGAAACTCAGCCGGAGATGAAGAATGTTTTGTTTCTCCCGCACTGATTTATGACAGCTGGAGCCGAGCAGAGTCATGAACTCAGGTAAGAGCCTGACTACGAGTTGATTCCGACTGTAGAGTGATTTATCCGCTCAGAGCTGTTAGACAGAGGAAGTTTAACACAACGTCTCACATTAGGTGAAAACTCTCGGATTTCTCTCCTCTTCCTTGTGTGTCACTCAGTCTCTCCCTGCTTGTTAGTCAGTCAGTGGTTGTTTGTGTCCTAAAATCCTTAAATTACATTTAATTGGTTTTGTAGAATGCTCGCTGTCAAACTGTGGCTTGCTGATGAAGGTAAATAAGGCCAAAATGAAGCAGTGGTTTCCTGCTGAGGGGGGAAAACACACACACACACACACACACACACACACACACACACACACACACACACACACTCCTGTCAGCATGTCAGCGTGTTGCTGTTTGGTCCACCACAGACTCTGGGGACACAGTGTGAGTCTGCGTCGTCTTGCTTGTGGCACTTTCCCCCCTCTGCTCCTCCTCTGCTCCTCCTCTGGCCTGCCTGCCTTCTGGGCCGTTTGCTGGATTACTGTGCAAAGAGGCAAACAAAAGCCATGTGATGTTCAACCCCACAGTGAGAGGCACTTTACAAGAGCTCCACGCTAAGCTGTCACTGTGTGAGGATCAACGCTGCACAGCAGATTTAAAGAGTTGACATCTGTTGTACTCGCAGAGAGGAAAAGCATCCAACGTGTCATCTGGTAACAACTCAGGCTCATCACAAGCTTTTACATACTTCAGATGTGATGCATGTCAGTTGTCAGTGGAGCTTGAGAGGGGGGGGGGGGAGTGTAAAGACAGGAGATCTGACCTCTATGTCATCACAAGGATACTTTTGTGGTGAAGTTTGAAAACCATAATCGTCACTAAAAGGACCAAAGCAATGTGTCAATCTTTACATTTGTATTCAGCGTCTTTGCCTGATCCTCTGCAGCTACAAAAGTCTGTATGCAGTTTGTTTTGACGCCTTTCCTGCAGACTACACACCTGTAATCAAACCCTTGTGTTGTCTTTCTCTCCTCAGCCATGCAGAAGCCACCGCTCGCCCCCAAACCCAGGCTGATCCAACCTCAGAGACCTGGACCGTCTCCCTCAACCCCCCGGAGAGACCTCGTCCCTCACCCCTCTCCCGGCACACCCAAGAGGGTTAAACCAGTCCTGGCCCCCAAGCCGTGCCTCGCCAAACTCACCACCACCGCCACCGCCGCCACCGTGACGACCAAACCGCTCGCCCCTTACTGCACATCTGTAACTGAAACCCCAAAGAGCATCGGTGCTCTTAACTCCAAAAATGGAATACAGCAAGAGAACAAGAAACCAGACTGGGATTATATTATTCCCATCTGCCTCTGTAGCCAAGAGAACTGCCTGTGTCTCCACAACACAGAGAAGAAGAGAGACGGGAAAACATCTCTCAAAGGTAAAGGGGGAGATTACAGAAAGCCTCCCCAGAGAACCCAAAGCCTTCTGGGTAACCGTGGAGAAAGGACGGGCGAGGCTCAGTGTCATGTGATGAACGGTAATCCTTTACAAAATGGTTGCATCCCGCCGACGTACGCCAACACCCACCGCACAAACCATCAACTTCCCCCAGAGGTCGAGGCGACGGCAGAGAGTTTAGACAGAAACCTGAACACAAACATGGACGCCTACAGTGCAGTTATGAGGCCTTCACTGCCTCACAGGACGTGGAGCGACGAGGCCAACGGCAATGTGACGCCGCCGAGCGCCGCTGGGCGAGGACCAGAGGACGACCCCCTGGCCTCTGATCTCATGTCTGCTGCGTCTCAGCCTAAACCTGCGGCACTCCCAGTAGTCCCTAGGAAGCCCGTCCCTGTCCCTGTACTGCGGAAGCCCAGGAAAGCTGTGCTGAGTCGGCAGGAAAAGGTTGAGGAGCAGAGCGAGGAGCCTGTAAGCCGAGAGGAGGCGGGTATCAACGTCAGAGAGGTGAAGGTGTCATCAGAGAGGAAGAGCGGCTCGTCCCTGTCTGTCAGCGCACCTGCTCCAGCGGCGAGCACGTCTGTAAGCGAAGACGAGCAGCCGCCCTGTCTGTCTGCCGCGAGGAGGGGCTTCCCCCCGCCGCCCCCCCCGCCCAGGAAGAAACCCTTCCTGTCCGCACCTGAAAGGTCACCGGCCTCCGCCCCTCTCACGCTCACGCAGGATGTAGAGGAGGAAGACCTGGGCCTTGACTGCAACGTCTACGAGATGGAGATATCGGTCGACAAGGAGGACGAAGGGTCAGGGAAGGAAGAGGAGGAGACACGAAGGGAGGAGGTGGAGGAGGAGGAGGAGGGAGCGTACAGCAACCTCACACATTATCTGCATCCCGCCACTCTGTTCCATCAGCTGGAGCTCAGCCGACACGCCGGCAAGTGTGAGGAGGATGGAGCAGTGAAGGTGGCGCCAACAAAGCCCAAGAGACACAGCGGTCTCATGGCACAGATGCTGAAGCAGGAATCCTCGGAGGAGAAGGAAGAGGAGACGTTTGGAGGTAACGAGAGAAGAGAGGCTCCTGATGCCCAGAGTGATGGTCTGAAGGAGAAGATCCCTGATGAGAACACGGGCCATAACCTTCATCCAGCTGTGGGGTCGCCCGAAACCAAGAAACCTCCTCGTTCCATCCTGGGAAAACAGAGAGCCAAGTCCTTCTCCTCTGCTGACCTTGTCCTCTCTGAGGGACTGAGGAAGAAGTCTTTCCGTAAACTGCTGGACCTGAAGCTCTCTGTGAAGATGCTGCCCAAGTTAATGATGAAAGGAGGCCAGTCAGCCGAATGCCTCAGCTCGGACACAGAACAGAGTTTGGACGGAGACCATCAGAGCAGCCGAGAGCGTCTGAACTTCCAGGCGGAAGCCAAACATAAACTCTCCTGCCCGCACCTCGGGATCGAGCAGAGCGTGGACGGAGACGAGTTTTCTCCCGGAACGGATGAGGACCAGGACTACGAGAACATTTCTCACTACGAGGAGATACCAGACTACGTGAACCTGCCTCTGACGGCCCCGCAGCCTCCAGCCTGGCAGAGTCATATGTACGACGACGAGAACATCTACGAGGAGCAGGAGCCTTATTTTCCCCTGCAGAGGAACCCGGAGCTCCAGCACAAACATCTGAGCTCTGAGAGGTAGACCATGGAGGCTTTCATGTTGTGTCTGTGTCAGTGTTTACAGCCCAGCTCCATCATCACGTCGTATGTCACACATTTCCTGTCAGACTGGTATTGTGGCTCAAGCTGGGACTGTGGTCTGGTCTGGTGTCGCTGCGTCGCTCGCCATCATAATTATGGATTTTATAACAATAGCTTGTTAAATTTGCTTCTTCCATTCTTTAGAATCCATATAGCTGAGGAGGGCAACAATGTGTGTGTGTGCCATGTAATTAACATCAAGGCTCAACAGGCCTAATGCGTGTGTGTGTGTGTGTGTGTGTGTGTGTGTGTGTGTGTGTGTGTGTGTGTGTGTGTGTGTGTGTGTGTGTGTGTGTGTGTGTGTGTGTGTGTGTGTGTGTGTGTGTGTGGTGTTTGGTGTTTGTCCCTCGGGCCCACAGGCATCTATTCATTCTAGATTCTAATGGAACTCTTTTTGTTTCTATATTTGTAGGAGAAAGGTTTGTAATTATCATTTCATCTCAATGTCAAGTGAGCAGAAGTCAGCTGGTATTTGAAAAATGTGATCTGATCTCAGATTAACAGAGAGTTACAGAGTTACAGAGTACAGCAGCTTAGCGTTAATCAAAGCGTGCAGCCATCACATGCTAGAGACACGTTGAGCTGGAGGCAGAAAGCAGAACGCTGAGCTACAGCCGCTATTGTAGACAGGCCATAGTGTGTTAACACCACACACACACACTCTCTCTCACTGCATTAGTGGTTTTGCTGCTTTTCTTGGCCCAGTTCTCTCTCTGCAGTTTTGCTTTGGGTGTTTCCATATTTTCACATTCAAAGAGCTTCCCTGCTTGTGTGAGTGTGATGAGCCTCGTGTGGCCTTCAGGTACGTGTGTGTCAAGTTCGTTTAAAGGTTACTGGTGTTGACTCGTGTGGAGTTGTGTGTTTGTGTTTGTTTGGGCCAAACTGCATTGCTGACCCAAGGCCAGCAGCTGCAGCAGGAGTGTGTTACATCACCGTGTTGATGATTATCATCAGAAGGTTTCCCGGCCGTCTCAAGTGCTCCCTTCCTGTTTTCTTTTTCATGGATGTTACTCTTTCACTACAGGAACTGTTAGATTTCTGCTGCGCGGACACTTTTTTAAATTGTTTTTGTCACAAAGTCTCTCTCCTTCAGATTACAGTTTGCTGACACACACCAATGCCTTCCAAACCTCCTCCTTACTTTGCCCCCTTGCCTCCTCACACACTCCAGTCTGTGTGTGTGTGTGTGTGTGTGTGTGTGTGTGTGTGTGTGTGTGTCTCTTTGTCTCACACATCACGCTTTCTGTCTTGACAGAGGATCTGTCAACGGCAACTTGGCACAGCTGGATGATGGCACATCAGACGATGACATCACTGATCGCAGCTCGTTTGAGGATGACGATCGCAGCTCCACATCCAGCAAAGGGGAGCGGGAGCAGCCGGAGGAGGAAGAGGAGGAGGAGGCGGTGAGAATCAGACGGCGTTAGATTTATGGCTGCACCTCCTCATCGCGCTCGGCAATATGTAACATCGAGCCACAGGTTTTGTTCTTTTCAAGGTCTAACAGATAACGTGGTCGCCCGGGTCCAGGGGGAAACATTCCTCTTCCTCTCTTGACACTCAGTTCAGTCATTTTGATTAAGTTAATGTAGAAGCCCACGCTGCAGCCAGGACACAGCCTGAAGCTCTCTTTGTGTAAATGTATCATTCACTGTGATTTATCGCTGTTTCAGACGCAGAGAGACCCGAAGAAGAGTAAGATCCACCACATTGCTACAGAGATCATGAGCTCGGAGAGTGTGTAAGAGAACCCAATCTGATTCTTCTCTGCGTCACTCTAATGCTTCACTCATCCACCACAGCTGCTTCAACACTGATTTGCTTCTTTCTTTCTTCTCCAGGTTTGTCAATGTGCTGAAGCTGCTTCACATCGTAAGTCCCTCAGATTTCACCCACATTTCATCACTACACGAGCAAACTTGTTGAGATAGAAGCTGAGGTCGTGTTGCTCGGTAGACTCCATCTTATGTGGTGTGAGGTCGGCGGTGCGAGCCAGAATCCTCCACATGTGTTTGATTATGCAGGATGGGCGGCGTACGGACGCGACTCCCCTCCGTTTGGCCCTCACATTCCACGCGGTTCCCCCCAGACGCTCTGCGGTTGTGCGGCCTGACAGTAACGCAGTGTGTTTGTCTGGACTCGGGTGGTGCACTAAGCAACGCCACCTCTGATTGGATCTACACCAGGGCAGAACAATTCCAGATCAATGTCCTCTCCTTCTGTTAACACACCGACCTAAAGAGAAAGAATCTAATGCAGTAATCGGGCTTAATTGTTTTATTTATCATAATAAGCTCAAACTGATCTGGATCTAAATGGAACCTATTGATCGTCTATTATGGGATAGATTTGAAATTGTTGACTTGACAGAAATATTCGGCTGTCTTGAGAAATAGTTTTAAAAAGTCACCGGATCTATTTTGGGACCAAAATGTAAGATTAAATCATGACATCGTACGCACAATGGAGAAAGAGGAAGAATGATGAAGTTAAGAATAACCAGCAGGGACCCGTGGGTGTGGAGGGCAGTGAGTGTGTGTTTACAGCTGATAGAGCTTCATCAGATCTTTGCAGTAACAACTTTGAATTGAAAGTCCTTTTTCTCCTCTCCTTCCTCCTCTGCACTAAACGTAAACTGAGTACAAACATATGGGCAGATGTTTGGAGGCATTAAGTTGATGAGACGTGCTGAGTCACTGCTGATGCCTCCTCGGGGTAGGAAGCTGCGGCTCACTACAGGAAATGACATAACAGGGTCACAATGTGCACGCTGGAATGTTGAGGTGACTCGGCGCTCGTTCACTCCGCTGAAGATAACGTGATATTACCAACAAACACTCTGCTTCATTCCCTTCCGCGTCGTTATCACATGAAACAAACTCTTTTGTCTGGCGCCTTTGCGCGACCTTTTCCATATTACTCACCTCCTCCACTATCAGCCGTGTAAGTGGGAGGAGGAGATCACACATGGAAACCACCGGAGCGCTCTGTTGGCACTTTTTCCCTGTAAACCTCAAAGACAGACGCTGCCTTCAGGCTCTGTGATTCATGCGGTCCTGGAAATGTTAGAAGGCTTAATGTTGCACAGCTTTGTGTGCAGGAGATGGGTCAGCATTAATCCTGCATCTCCCGGAATTTGTGTTGTTTTTGTTTATGTGAGCTGTGGTGAGACGGTGCTGCAGTGTTCTCAGCCTTCTATTCTATCATATCTATCAGTTACAATAATAAAATACAAGTGAATCAGAGGGAACCAGTTCTACAGAAACCAGTTCAGCAAAAGTTCCTTTTTGCATTCATGAGATGGTTCTGTATGTCTGTCACACCTGTCACCACCTCTCATCCGTCTGACTCACAGGACTTCCGAGACGCCGTGTCCAAGGCATCTCGTCAGAGCGGGAAGCCTGTGATTGAAGAGCGGATTCTGAACCAGATCCTCTACAACCTCCCGCAGCTCTACGAACTCAACTACGACCTGCTCAGAGAGCTGGAGCAGAGAGTGGCCCAATGGTAACACAACATCATCTTTACTCTAGTGTGTCGATCACTGTCGCTGACTCCACATGTGCACCTGTGCTTAAAGAGAGTCATGCCATTTCATGTGACACACACACTCAAGGAGGTGACTTTTGTGTGTTCTCTGTGTGTGTGTCACTCTTCAAAGGGACGAGAATGCTCAGCTGGCGGATATTTTTGTAAAGAAAGGTCCTTATCTGAAGATGTACTCCACTTACATCCGCGAGTTTGACAAGAATGTGGCTTTACTGGAAGAGCAGAGCAAGAAGAACCCGGCGTTTGGCAGCGTGGTGCGAGAATTTGAGGTAAGGAGGCTCGCTCGACCTGTTCTCCCTCTCTCTATCTGTGTGTGTGTTTGTGAAAAGTGTGTCACTTCTGATTGCGTCTTTGTTCCAGGCCAGTCCGCGTTGTGCAAACTTGGCTCTGAAGCATTACTTACTGAAGCCGGTGCAGAGGATTCCACAGTATCAGTTACTGCTCACAGGTATTTCCAAAACATTCTCACAACATTAGACACAAAGACTCATGACACAGGGAGCACAATCATGTTCACTGTTTGATACCTTAACTTTAGAATCACACTGTAGCTGCCTGATGATCCTGCGACGCCTTATTGGCTCCATGCTGCCATCTTGTGTCCATGACAGCAAAACAATAGAAATTCCTTGTTGCCGTATAATCCGATTTTTTTTAAATACGGCCACAATCTTTTTGTGACATAATAATAAACTCTTTAACATTCTTGAGCTTTAGTGCTCATGTGCGTCTGGATCAGGGCAGATCAGTTCAGGACTAAAATGTGAAGAATGTTGCTCACGTCACTCTTGTATAATGATATTATGTAAATGTGTCCCGGATTTACATTTCAGATTCCATTCCAGGAATTTACTACAGAACACTGAGTGCCTTTAACGCAGCGCACCAGCATCACTGTTGATCCTAATGCTGAAATGTTTGTATTTTCAGATTATCTTAAAAATCTGCCTGCAGACTCGGTGGATTACAAAGACACACAAGGTAAAGCGAGAGGATTCTCTCTCTGCTGCAGGTCTCTCAATGCACATTAGTGTGTTCATAGATATCCAACATCCACCTTGTTGTTGTTTCATTCACACAGCTGCTCTTGGGATCGTGAAGGAAGTGGCCAATCATGCTAACGACATCATGAAACAAGGGGTGAGAGCTTGTTTACGTTTGACCACCAGCCTGATTCAGTTTACATGTGAAGGAAACACGCAGCTCAACTAGATGGTCTCACTTCTTCTCAGGATAATTTCCAGAAGCTGATCCAGGTGCAGTGCAGGCTGAACCGCCAACATGAGATTGTCCAGCCTGGGAGGGTAAAGTCCACTCATGCTGTTTCAGATTCTGACTAATTAATGATTAACATGGGGTAGATCTTTATTTGAGATGTTTAGAAATGAGTTATAGGAGTCAAAGAAGTATAGAAATAATCTCCATGATCATGATTTCTGCTGCAGATCTTCCTGAGAGAGGGCGTTCTGAAGAAGTTGTCCAGAAAGGTCATGCAGCCCAGAATGTTCTTCCTGGTACAGTAGCTCCCCCTTCGCTCAACATTGTAACATCATTGTGCGTTCTGTCTTGGACCTTTAACCTGTAACTCGACCAGAATGTCTCAGTTCTGACTCAGACAGACGCCCACAAGCTTCTTTTTAGTCAATTCACTCATTTTAATGTCACTTTCTCCAGTTCAATGATGTGCTGATGTACACCACGCCCCTCCAGTCAGGCCAGTTTAAGCTCAACAACATGCTGTCTCTGGCTGGGATGAAGGTGAGAGCTTAGCTTTCTTGCTCTTGTACTCATCACTTTCACACACACACACACACACACATGTATAGTATGTAATCATAAGATACTTATACGCCACCGTCTGTTCTCGCGATGACAATAATTACAGGTTAGCAAACCAAGTCAGGAGGCCTATCAGAACGAGCTGAATATTGAGAGTGTGGAACGCTCCTTCATTCTCTCTGCCAGGTAATTATCTGCATCGCACCACAAAATGGATTGTTTGGTTTTCATTTCATAGTAGAGGTAGCAGGCTGTGTTTTCCCTTCAAGCTGGAGGCTGGTGGGATGTTCAGTAGGTGTGTAGTCTCACCTTTTGTCCTCTTCATGTAGTTCTGCTACAGAGCGAGATGGATGGCTGGAGGCCATTTCCATGGCGATCAATGACTACACCAGGAAGAAAATTACTTTCATACCTGGAAAGTCACTAGAGGAGGTGAGGATGTGAAGAAAATACCTCCTGTGCTCTTGTTTGTGATGTTCTGTGTGTCCTTTGCCAACATTCATGCAGTAGTTTCAAGGCAGTGAGTAATAAAGTTCAATGATTTACTTTTCTCATATCTAGGCTGAATCGACGGATTTGGGCAGTGGTGCTCCTCTGGGATCCAAAGCCCCCATATGGATCCCTGACCCACGGACCACCATGTGTATGATCTGCACCTGTGAGTTCACTCTTACATGGAGGCGACACCACTGCCGTGCGTGCGGAAAGGTGAGGTGACGCAGGGACAGGAAGTACCCTGAGCCTGCAGAAACTCAGATCACATAAGGACCATTCTTCATCAGATATATGCATCTGAATACAGACGTGGAAATAATGCTGTTCTGCTTCGTGATGCCTTCAGGTGGTGTGCCAGTCTTGCTCATCCAACAAACACTGTCTGGAGTATCTAAAGAACCAGTTAGCACGGGTGTGTGACCAGTGTTTCAATGTTTTCCAGCAGCAAACCAGTAAGTCCGGCCTCTTTGCTCGTACTGTTTGTAATGTGAAACCTGAACACATCGTGCATCAGTGAACACAAGACACATGCACTCCTCCTGTTCTCTGTTTGAAATGCGTTTGACTTCTAACAGGTGAACAAGCTCAATCGGCAACTCTGTCTCCCGGCAACAAGTCTGCCTTTACGTTCACCAGGAAGCATAAAAAGATCCCGGCAGCCCTCAAAGAGGTGAGTGAAGCTCTGTCCTGTGAAGAAACCACAGCCTGATGATCGGATATCTTAACATCTCATCTTGCTGGTTTGACTTGTTTAAGGTGACTGCAAGCACAGGCAACTCCTCCATGAGTGGGTACCTGCACAGGTCAAAGGGCATCAAGAAACAGGCCAAGAGGCTGTGGTTTGTCATCAAAGATAAAGTCCTGTACACGTACGCAGCAAGTGAGGTAGGGCTAACACACACCGTACAATAACCAAACCACTGATGATTGATGTAGTGTCAGTCTAAGATGTTTCGTTTCCGTTTCTGTGCAGGATGTTGCGGCCTTGGAGAGTCAGCCTCTGCTTGGGTTTGTGCTGAAAACGGATTCGTCTCAGAAGATGCAATTCAAGCTGTACCACAAAAAAACACTTTACTTAATTTTCAAAGCTGATGACGTACAAACAGCCCAGAGGTACAGACTCAAGGCCACCTTATGTTAGATAATAATAATAATAATGCACTAATAATAGCACTGAGGTCGTGGCTGTGCAGCTGTTAAAGTGATGCATCTTCTCCTTTTCACAGATGGATCGACTCGTTCAAAGAAGCCACGGTGCTTTAGTGTCTGTGGACAGCTTGTTCACTTCATCCTTGCTTGAAGATGTTAACCCTTGAAACCGTTTACCTCAGAGCTCCCCAGCAAACGCCAGCTGAAACATTAAACTGAAACTGAAAATGAAGTCAACATTTTATCACTTTTATCAGATTGAATTACATTCTACTGTGTTTATAGAGCACGCGTGTGGGAGTCGAAGCAATTCATACCGTTTTTTGTATTTTGGGAATCACCAATAGACCAGCTGATGAGGAATCAATCATCTGTGGCATTTTTAGATTAGAAGTTTCTCCTCGATCGCCTGTCTCATTCAGATCTGCTGCTTCTCCAGCCAGCTATTGATCTATGTTACTTCATAATCTACACGTGTAATGAGTGTGTTTACCAAATAATAGTGATCAATGGAAATCAGTGTTTTTTTGTATTGTTTTTGTTATTTGGGAATAATTATTTCATAATCTCAGAATTGTTTTGGATGTTTGCTGTGACACAAGATGACCACTTGGTTGTGAATGAAGGATCACCTGATAAATTTGGCTTTTCTCTGCTTCACAGGACTCCTAATATCAGGGGAATATTAACTATAACACATTTATTGCACTTAAGTCATATGAATTGTGGCTCTTTTGTAAATATAGGTGTAAATGAAACGTAATGTAAAGAAATCAGATTACAATGAATCATTTTTACTGTTTAAATTGTTTCAATGTAATAAACTGTTTTTCTGAGCATTTTGTCAAAATCAACTCTACAAAGCGGGAACTAATGATGATTTACTCTTCCATTTAAATGGTTTCTCAAGGGACTTGTTAGTTAAATTACATTATTCATGCTTCTGTACACTGATAAGCTTGTTATGCACTTTTTTTGTTGCTTAATATCTTTATTGAAGAAAACGCCTGTGTGGTGTGGCGTGCAAGTGAATGAAGGCAAAGAGAGAAGAATCAGAGCGACAGCCAGCTAAGATACTGTTTGTTGAAAAGACAAGACAATGTAACCGTGGCGACTCCAATTACATCAGTGCTACTAGTATGATGAGCTCATAGCAGTTTGTACAGGATGACAGCATTCAACTGTAGCAGCAGTTGCAAAGTGCATCATGGGCTGTGGCAAAACACACAAAGGAGACCCAGGGGGAAAAGAAAAGACAAAGGGGAGGGGGTACAAATTATGTCATATGGTTTATTATTGTGTAATGATGGGGGAAATAATGCTTTTAAGACTTACAAAAGACAAAAACATTACGAGAGACATTGTTTGTGAACAGGTATCATATAGGGGAGGTCGTTCCTGATCTAAATCATGTTATAAAGCTGACATGACATCATTGTGAGAAATGGAGCGGATTTGATCAGGTCTGTCTTAATGCGCGGGACTGTCCGACTACGCATGCGCAGCAGCCGTTTCTCTGATGAAAAAAAAGGTCACGAACTCTGACCCTCCCACCAACTGCAGCAAACTGTGAAAATATACATTTATTGGAGACTTTTCCTTATCTGACAAGCAGCTTTCTGACAGGTAAGAAACACGAATGAACGCGGCTCCATGGTTACCTCGTGTTAAGATGCGAGTGAGCAGAGAGGCGGGAGGGGAGAGAGTCACTCAGACTGCAGCAGGGAGGCGGCCATTAGCTACAAACAGTTAGCTATCCGGTTAGCCACTTAACAATCCGTACGGCGGCTCACAGCATCAGGAAGTAAGTCATGTCTGCGTGAATCCACCGCGTTTGTGTCCCAAATAATTATTCCGTTTGCCTTTTGTTCGTGTGTACGCGCTAGAAGCAATTCGTCAACGTTAACACAAAGGCGCATGCTAGCTAGCTAACGAGCTTAGCCTGCGTAGCTAGCCTTGTAGGTGTTAGCTAGTGCTAGCCAGTGCTAGCATTGCTAACCACGCCTGGAAATACGTCTTTAGTTCTGCTTTACTGGATTTAAATGGAGGCGAAACAGCGGCCGCTTTACTGTCGCGTGTTGAGTGGTCGCTCATCTAGCCGGGTGGTTGAGACGCCCCGTGTGGGGATGTGTGCGGGCTGAGCTCGGCTGTGCGGAGCGGCGTTCCGTTAGTTGTCAGCGGCGCTCCACTCACGGGCCCTGAACCCTAGCGTGCTTTAACCCTTCAATGTTGACCTTTCACCCACAGGAAAAGAATAACCTTTATCTTCCGTATCGATTTGAAATCGCCTGCTGTCCTCAGCTTGTCTCTGTTGACCCCAAAGCCCCGCCGCCCGTTAGTCGTCACCTTTCGGCGACATTAAAGCGGTGTGTTTATATGGAGCACACCTAAAGTCCCGTGCGGAGCTAAAGCTAGCTGCTTAGCACAGGCCGCACAGTTACTGATGTGCTGCATTATAACACAACATGTGTTTGTGTTTCACCCCCCAATCATACTGAGTTTAAAAGAGTTACGTTCTGTTCAAGTTAGGTTCAGAAATGTAATCTGAAGACTTCAAGATGTAGCTTGTTGTTAGCGACGAAAAGCTTCATCATTGTGTTCATATTTCTGCACATTGCTGTCTCAGAGGAGGAAAGAAGCTCACTTTCCTCTTATTTGATCCTTTATGGCCCTGTTATTACATTGTGATCGGCCCTAATTAAACGAGTTACTCAGTGTCTGGATGTTATTGCACTGTAAAAGACTGTGTGTCTGCTTTATTAGGTCATAGATATTATATATTTTAATGTTTGTACTATAGAATATTAAAGATGCATGTATTTAATGTTTTTTTAGATATCAAATTAAATTATAAATATTTTTAATTTATTGTTTTGTTTATTGTTTTGATGAAAATACATATTGCTTAAGTGGATGTCTTATTCAAACAAAGCTGTGTGTCGGCTCTTTACCACTCAGTGTTCATCCTGACATTAATTCATTAAAATGATGAGTTCATTTGGATTCATTAAATTTATTGGGTGCAAAACTGTAGAATGGAGGAAATATTTGAACTCTAAACACAAACTGAGTGACCCCAGGTTCTAAAGACATAAAGCACTCACATGTCTCCTCTCCAGGTGGTCTTGCCTCATGGGGCACTGATGTGAAGCAGTGACGTTCTTAAGTGTCCAATCAGAATGGATGGAACAGCTCAAAGGATCCAGCTCGTGTCCGCAGACAGCAGCATGGCCTTGGGACACAGGATCCAGGTAAAGTGACAACCTGTTGCCATAGCAGCCTGACATGATGTTTTACATGTAGCACATGTAGATGCAAGATCAGCAACAAGCAGGCAGCATGACCAAGAGTAACAGTTTGATTTGCACACGTAGCTCCTCTCAGTCTTCTGTTTCCCCTCACTTATGGTTTTATGTGTTGTTATTTTTGTATAGATTGTAACTGACCAGCAGACAGGACAGAAGATCCAGATCGTCACAGCGTTGGAGCCGTCGTCGCCTGGGAAACAACAGTTCATTCTAACCAATGCAGACTACTCCTCGGGTGGGAAGGTGATCGTGACCAAACAGGAAGGCTCGCCCAACAAAGTCATCCTTGCCGGTCCTGATGGCTCCGGTGTGAACCAGCTGCTGTTTGCCTCCCCTGAACTGGCCGGGCAGCAGATCCAGGTACGGGCCGGGAACCTTTGAGTTTAGATAAACATGTTATTGAAAGGTGTTATGACTGAAGTGTGACGATATTTAATCAGTTCAAAGGTGTCGTAGTGTCTGCCACTGTTTTGAATATCTACATTGCGTGGGTTTGTTTGACAGTTTGTAACTGAGAGTGCTGACCAGTCTATTATCAAAGCAGTTGTGGAGTACTGCGTTATCTGTGGGGACAAGGCCTCAGGTAGGAACTCAGTCAAGTTGCATGTCACAGTATTCCATTTGCACTTGCACTCCAACCTAACCCTGCCGTTTCCCCTCAGGACGTCATTATGGAGCCGTCAGCTGTGAGGGCTGTAAAGGCTTCTTCAAACGCAGCATCAGGAAGAACCTGGTGTACACGTGTCGGGGCTCGGGGGAGTGCGCCATCAACAAGCTCCACAGGAACCGCTGCCAGTACTGCCGGCTGCAGCGCTGCATATCTCTGGGCATGAAGCCGGACTGTAAGAGGCTGACATGGACACAATGTGGCTACGCTGGGACAAGCACGCCGTGTGTGAGGTTTAATGTTTCTACTCTTTCTTTTAGCGGTTCAGTGTGAGAGGAAGCCAGTTGAACTGCCCACCAGAGAGAAATCTCTCAACTGTGCAGCCTCAACTGAGAAGATCTACATCCGCAAGAACCTGTGTAGCCCTCTGGCTGCCACGCCCACATTTGTGTCTGACAAGGAGACGGCAAGGTAAACATGCTCCTTCAGAACATCCATGTGTATCTAGAGCTCTTTGTATGTGATCAGTGTCAGTAGAATAAAATGCAAACCTGATCTGAAAGATGGTCAATCTCTGACTGCAGGTCTGCAAGATTGCTTGAGTCGAGCATGTTGCTCAACATTCAACAACCCTTCTCCAAGATGGAAAACACCATCCTGATCCCAGCGTCGCCTGAAAAGGTACGTGGATAGAACTACATGATTATAACTAAAAGTAGAAGAGACAGACTGCAGTGATGTAAAGAACTTTTATCCCAGAGAGAAAATGTATTTTCCACTCGTCTGCCAGAGAAGCGTTTACAGTTTGCCTCTCTAATGACGCCTGTCCCTCTCCCGTCAGGATGACTCATGTCAGGATGACCTCAGCACGCTGGCAAATGTTGTGACATCCCTCGCCCACCTCAACAAGACCAGGGAGGCGAGTGACAGCGGCAACGACCTGATGGGAGTTGAGACGCTTAGCAACGGCGAAGGCTCGATGACGGACATGCAAGGAGACGAGCAAACTGCCAGCGATATCACACGGTGAGGGAGCCGTCATGTCACAGAGTCCAGAGGCTTTGAACCCGTCCAGTAGCTTTAAAGGTTAATAAATATAGACCTACAGGAGCACGGGGGACTTTATTCTGAAGGTCACAAAGCTCTAATAGAATTTCCTGCAGGGCCATGTGGTTTCTAAATCAGCTCTTAAGGACTTAATTAGATCGGCTACTAGTCAGTCCAAACTGTGCCATCTCAGCCGACTGTCATGGGGACCTGGAGTCACGTCCCGTTCTCCCATATGTCTGTGTGTGATGTAATCATCAAGAAGAAGCCTTTTGATGAGCAACATGTTTGTGTTTGTCCCCAGAGCGTTTGACACTCTGGCTAAGGTCCTGAACCCCGGTGACGGCTCAACCGGAGAATCCTTAGAGGCCACGATGCAGCTCATGTCAGGGGACCAGTCCGGTCCTGTGGTGGAGCTGGAGGGACCCATACTCTCTGATGGACACATCCCTTTCAAGGTAAACGGCACCGGCCTCTGACCCGGATCCTGATGCTGCAGGATCAGGGTCCTCTGCTCACAGTCCACAGCTCACTGTCTTCACTCACGCTCTCCTCCTCTCCACTCGTTTCCTTCAGCTCATGATGCCTTTGCCTGTGCCCGAGTACCTCAATGTCAACTACATCTGTGAGTCGGCGTCTCGTCTGCTGTTCCTCTCTATGCACTGGGCTCGCTCCATACCTGCCTTTCAAGCCCTGGGGTGAGTCATTACATCAGCACACTCTTTCAGATACTGATGTGTGTGTTATTACACAACAGTTATGAAACGAGTGTAATGTGGTTTCTCTTGTGGTTTTCCCTTCTGTCATTAGTAAAAATTAAACTTAATTTCTTTTCCAGTGGTGAAGACAATGATATCAACCTGATGAAGGCCTGCTGGAATGAGCTGTTTGCTCTGGGTCTGGCTCAGTGCTCCAACGTCATGAATGTTGGGACCATCCTAAGTGCCATTATCAACCATCTGCAGACCAGCTTACAGGAAGGTAGGAGGGCTCTGCTGCCGGCCCCCGCAGGCAGAACACACTTAACACACTCTCACCACACCAGAGCAGTAACAGTAACAGCTCTCCTGGTTTCACTTGTGCTCTTTCTGTTTTTCCTCTGATGTCATTGTTTCTTCTGAACCGCTCCGTTTTTTTTGTCCCCCAAAGACAAACTGTCCCCAGACCGAGTGAAGATAGTCATGGAACACATCTGGAGGATGCAGGAGTTCTGTAACAGCATGTCCAAGCTGTCTCCAGACTCTTATGAATATGCCTACCTCAAAGCCGTCATTCTCTTCAGTCCTGGTGCGTGGATCAATCTACACGGCTTACTGAAGTTCCTGAAATGTTGTAAATATGCTAAAACTCTGACTCGCATGTTCTAGATCACCCGGGCATAGATAACACCCAGCAGATCGAGAGGTTCCAGGAGAAAGCCTACATGGAGCTGCAGGACTACGTAACTAGGACGTACCCAGAGGACTCCTATAGGTGAGCGGTGACATCATGCTCGCTCACAAAGAGAATTGCTGCATTTGTGTGGTTTGGGTTGATATCTTTCCTGCCTTTATTCCACTCCACCTTCTCCTCCCTCTGTGGTTGCTCTCAGGTTATCCAAGCTGCTGCTGCGTCTCCCCGCCCTCAGGCTGATGAGCGCCGCAGTCACAGAGGAGCTCTTCTTCGCGGGGCTCATTGGCAACGTGCAGATCGACAGCATCATCCCTTACATCCTCAAGATGGAGTCCACCGATTACAACAGTCAAGTGGTCTCCGGGGTGTGACGCGGACACACTTGGCTCTGTGTCGTGTGCGACGGCAACATTGGACTTTGAGGACTTTAAAGCCAGTGAGAGAACGCGGCAGCAGCCTGTGTGAATTTTAATATTTCCCCTCTTTGCTTCTACTCGTTGGAATCCGGAGACGCCTCACTTTCCAGTCAGCTCAGCTCAGCACGGCTGGGGTACGGACGCCGGCGGCACCGACGCCTACTGGCAAAACCTGCTGATTGATCAGGAACAAACTCTTTAAACCTGCTTGTGCTTTTTATTGTATAAAGTATTCCTAGCCTCCAAGCCTCCAAACCCTCCTGTTCTGCACATCATGTTTGTATTTTGAAAGGATCGTTTGTTTTCCACTGCTTTCTCATCTGATGATACTTTTTATTGTTTTCTAATTGTGATAAGGAAAAAGCGTGGCAAAGCCGACCTGTCAGGTGTTAAAAGGTCATTACCATTATAATATTATTTCTCCCCAATCCAAAGGATAGGGTGATTGCATTGCATGTCAAAAATTGACATTAGGAGCTGAAGTTCATATGTATATACATGTATGTGTATATAGGCCACACCCACACGGCTCCATGGAGCGAGAGGTGATTTGTTAATTCCATCTGTTGGACAAATTATTGTAGATGGAAAGGTGTTATGTCATTTGAAAATAAAACCATATTTCATTTATTTATGTCCTCCTCATATTATTATTATTATTGCCACATTTTGATTGACAGTGAGCCGGGGATGTCAGTGTCCAATCAGAGAGCTAGAAGGTGGACGGTGTTGAACAGGAGCTGAGACTCAAATGTGCAGTTTACAGTGTGTGTTGGTACCCATGTGAGGAAGAGTGGAGAGGTGTGTTTGGAGGTGCGTAGGCTAACATGTCATAAACACACCATCTAAAATAAAACAAGGGAAAAAGTAAGTTAGAGAGATCAGCTGCTTCAACAGAGCATTCACAGAAATAAGAGGATAAACATTCTTCAGTTAACAAATACAACAAGCCAATCAACCTTTGACCTTTGCCAGTCACATCCCTTTATAACAGCCGGGAGATAATCTGGTGTTTGTAAGCAGCTTCACACATCGGTGCCAATGATCCACAGGTTGGTATGATCCTGTGGCAAGCACGGCGAGGCTTTTCCCTCATCTGACCTGCACTCCCTCTGTCTGTGTGTGTGTGTGTGTGTGTGTGTCAGCCCACCTGCTGCTATAATCAGTAGATTGTTTACATGTCCCTCTTGAATTAATAATGCAAAATCTGTATCCTTCCTGTTGTGTTTGGTGTGGGATGACGTGGAGGTGGAAGCGTTGCGGGGACGAGACGTTATTATGCCATCAATGTTTCATTAGGGTGGACAGAGGACGGCGACCGTGCGCTTTCTTTTCCTGTAGTTACCCAGTGAATGAATCGGGGCTAATTAAAGGCACTGACACAGCATTAAAGCTTGATGAGCAGGAGAACGGGATCGGCTACTGCTGTTTTTAGACGTCCATTGTCTGGTGACCAGTAGCTTCATTATGTAACTCAGGACTCTCACATCACCGCCTCGCTCCACCTCACTAAGGTTCATGAACCACCATCTACAGCGTAGAGTCTTAGCGTGTGTGTTAGGAAACCTCACCAGCGATCTGCCACGGCAACAACAAGCACTGGTTGCGTCCGTTGAGCAACTTGTGATGCAACATGGGCTTTGTGTTTACAGCTGGATGGATCAGACGCAGGATTCATGTTTTTGTATTTTCTATGCTACTATAATTGGAGGAAGTGTTGTGAGTATGTACTGTGTATGTGTGTATGTATGTACGTCAATACAGTGTCCACCGTTCCTCCAAACTTGCCCAAAGCGTTGCTCAGGGGTCCAGCATGAGCACGGGGCAGTTCTTAATGACATCATGAATGGCGTCAGAGTTGACACACACACGCACAAACACGCACCACCTTGAGAACACGTTGGAGAACATCTCTAAAGCGAAAAACAAGTTTCCATAGCTCAACCATTTGCATTGCGCCAAAGAAGAAGCGCCAGTCACGGTAGCGAGGCCCGATGCAAAGCGCCACCGATTGGCACAAGCAAATGAATCTCCATCAAAGTCAGGCAACAATTATCTACGTACAGGATGAGGCTGGAAAGAAGGGGGAAGATGGTTTGTTGTTCGTGTAGAGCACCATCAGCAAGAATGATGCGGTGTCCCTGTCAGGCTAATCCATTAATAAAGGTCAGGGGTCAAGAGCAAGAGTTGGCATCTACCTTTCTGAGCCTGTGTTCGCTGACGGCCGTGCGACACACAGCCAAGAAGGCTGTGTGTGAGGCTCTCGTGTGAAAGGACGGGCCGGTTGGTTTGCCTCTTTGTCTTTGTCTCGACTGATACTGCCTCAGGGGAATCTGCTTAGAACTGTTTAGAGAAGATGATGTCGCCTGCAGAAGAAAGCAATAACAGTAGTAATAAGTGTCATCAAAGTGGTGTTTTACATGAATATATGTAGTATTTTTATACCGTTGGATTGTTTACATGTGCTTGTCTTTGTCCACTTGACATGAATGTACTTTAATGTTGCACAGTCCCTGTTTATATAAACTATAAGATATAAATGAAAATACATATTTAATCTTAAACATAAAATGACGAGCAGATGATTGTAATAATAGGAACATTCCTGTAATCCTTCTCTGTTATTAAAGCTTCGTTATTAAGCACGTGTGTTGAAAGAGTTAAACCCTCCTCATCCTGCCTGCCTACAGACACGCAGGGGCGGAGTTTAGAGTCCACACACAGTTTTTCGTGTTACATATTGGGGCGAGTAGCCGGTGTGTGTGCGTGTGTATGTGTATGTGTGTGTGTGAGTGTATGTGTGAGAGAGCGATAGAGGGACTCCGGGTAAACATGGATACGAGATTACGCGTCAGTAGTAAAGTACCGTGAACACACCGCCGGTTCTCCTCTGAAAAGCGACCCGATCTCGAGCTCCGAGGCCCGGCGAGGATTATGCCCGGCAGCGTCCCGTTGTCGGTGCGAAGTTTATCCGAAGAAGAGAAACACCTGAGCGGCCGAATGGTGAGTATGTGTGTGTATCATGTCAGATCTGCACTATCTGCTCATCTGCCCGTCATGTGAAACCGCCACCTGCTGCTGCGAGATGAGGCGACTGAGATCTGAGCGACATGAGGCGAATATCAGCAACTTATACACATGTGGGGAGGAAGAAGTCATGAAGTTTGAAGTTGGTGCGTCCAGAAGTGGATCGGAAGGCGGACTTGAGCGGAGACTCAACCTACCAACCTCTCCACGCTGCGTTCACATGAGCTATACACTCACGCGTCGTTCAACCGGCTTAAATGTAATTTTCTACATATTTTTAGTGGCGTGATCACAACGTCTGTCTGACCCAGTTTCAATTATACCAAAAAAATGGTTGAAAAAAACTTAAATTCCTTAAAATGTAGCCGAGTCTTCTCTGAACATAAACTCGTCTAAATTAATGAGTTTGTTTACACGCAGTGAAGTACAGGAGCTCAATCTGCTGCACGTTAAGTGAATAAATAATGCGCCGGTGCTCTTTAAATATGAATTCCGTGCCTCCAGCAGTTCAGCCGGATAGATTACATTAGTCCATGTGGATTGTGTATCTTGTTGTATATCGATGTGAAGCTGTCAAAACTTCATCTGCTGAACGAAACTGAAGAAACAAACAAGCTTGAGGGGAAAAACCAACAACCAACCAGCCAAGCAGCCTCACTAATGAATAATATTCAGAGATAAAGCTCAGTTGCTTTCTGTTGGTGACATGGTGCAGTGGAATGTGTGTGTGTGCCTGTGTGTGTGAGAGAGAGTCCTGAGTCCTGTGCAACCAGAAATTCAATCAAGTTTCAGCAGGATGTGCAGGAAGTATTCAAGTGAGCCACCAGCCTGTTTGGTGACTTGAGATGATGTCATGCTTGTGTGATCTACCTACTATAATAGTCTCATGTAGAAATGAAACTATATCAGGTCTTCCCCTGTTTAACGGGATACTTCAGCAAGTTTAATAAATTTAATTATTAAAGGGGAAATGGGTCTAAACTAGGTCACATATGGGTCACATGTTTACAGGCCTGTACTTGGACCTGAATGGGGCCACAGAATGATATCCATAGCATGTATGTAAGCCTCTAAAAGTTGCTCTATACGACCTCAGAGAGTGCTTTTTATATGACATTTTAACCTAAAGTTGTACCTACATTAACTTTCCAGGCGCCTTCTCACATCAGTTCACTGCTTGTGAGGTGTCGTCCCATAACGGGAAGTAGTGTTGATGTATAGATGGTACTGGGAGGAGGAGTAGGAAATCTATGTAACAAGGTGTTAACGCTATAACAGCACAACACAGGTCTATTGTTGCTTATATTGATGCGTGCATGACCTCTATTGTTCCATAAGGATCCATAAGGGTCCATTCAAAGGTCACGTATTGTCAAAACACTATGGGTGACCGTGTGCAGAGTGAGTCTTTCCCTGAAAATCATTACATTTTGTCAAATTGCTGGATTGTCACTTTAAAGGATAGAAACGATGGCGAGCCAAAGCAGATGACCTTTGTCACACTTTGCCCCCTTTTCCCTGCAAAACTCTGGAGTTACTATCAGTGCAGCCTAACACAGTTACAGATATGTTGACCTTTTATTGTTGCATGCATGACTTCTCCCCTCGGCCCGGTGGAGAGCACACAGACCTGCAGAGGGAAGTGCAAATATCACCCAAAAAGCTTAAGCTCCTCTAACAAAGAGCCTCCACTGACCCAGTTTGAGTGCAATTTCCCCCCGAATATCATTACATTTTGTAAGAAGCCTGTATCACTTTAAATCTTAAACTCTTAATCTTAAATCCACTCTCTCAACTTTGTTATTTGGCCACAGCTTGCGGCTGATCTGCCCGGTAAATCCAAAAGGAACAGGACGTCTAACATGCAGGATGCTTTCTTATCACCTGACTCTATCTTCCTGCTTCCTTACTCGATTCTCGCCGTTTATAACTTTGCGTCTTGCACTTGAAAAAGCCATTATGCAGCAAATACAGTGGGTTAGAGGCCAGCGATGACGCAACACCTCAGTTTGAGAGGCTTAATGCAGCTCTGTGAGCCTATTCACTGCGTCCGTCCTTACGTGAACCTCTCCTTACTTATAGACCCTCAGTAACATTCATGTCGTCACAGTCACATTGTTGGTAATTTGTGTGATTAGCCTTATTAGCCGTCACATGTCTGTAAAATGGCCCTGGTGAATAAGCTGACCACACACACACATGTGGCTGACTCCAGTCCCTGTCTCTCACTTTGAGTCGGTACATTAACCATAGCTGCCTCCATATTTATCTTAATTGAATCCCATTCAATCCCCTCCCAGTCCACCGGGGCCAGCAGATGCTGTGAGTGTTAATGGGCTATTGATTCAGCTGGGCCGGCCTGTCTGTTGGAGATAATGGAGAATACGTCTCAACTCATTCAGCCCACGGTGAAACTTAAGACTTCAAACTGTTGTCTCTAGTTTTGTTTCTCCTTTTCATTCTGATGAGCCTTCTCGCTCGACCTCTGGAGAGGTGGTGTTGCAATCAGAGCGAGGCAGCACAGACAGCTGTGGGACGCAGATGAGAGGAGGAGGAGGAGGAGATGTGGGGTCAGCTTTCTTCCTTACAATCAAAGATGTCTCCCCATTGCTCTCTCTCTCTGTCCTTCTCTCCTTCTCTACTTCTCTCCCCCTCTCTCTCTTTCCCATTTCCCTGTGTGAGCCCGGAGAGGAAGAGTGTATGCATCCATGAGGATCAGCTGGAGGGAATACCAATAAGCCCCGCAGGCTTCTTCCTCTCTGTGGCTCTGTGCTGTGCTGAAGGGACGGTTTTGTTCCATCTCAGCTCAGTGTGCCAGCACTGTGGCTCTGTTGATGTGTGTGTGAGTTTTCTTAAAGGGAACAAACACAGAAAGAGGACACCAAACAAGCGCCAATCCTCAAATGTGTGTGTGTGTGTGTGTGTGTGTGTGTGTGTGTGTGTGTGTGTGTGTGTGTGTGTGTGTGTGTGTGTGTGTGTGTGTGTGTGTGTGTGTGTGTGTGTGTGTGTGTGTGTGTGTGTGTGTGTGTGTGTGTGTGTGTGTGTGTGTGTGTGTGTGTTCATCCCTACAGCCCCGTTTGCTCAGATAATTGCAAACATTTGTGCTTTTCTGTCTCTACGTGAATCGCTTTGATCTTCGACTCTGATGCCTGACAGCTTCACTCGATGACATCGTCTGTTTCTGGAACTTGACTCCCTCATGATAAACCTTCCCGCCTTTGTGTACGAAAATGTGCGTGTTGTTCCAATGACACCCCGAACTAGGGTGGGACGGCAATTGAATCTGGAAACAGGATCAGTGTGTTTACTTTCTGCGAGTCTCTGCAAATATTACTCCACAAACACGGCTCATTGTCTGGAACACACCCACTGCAGGCTCAGTCCTAAATAAACTCACTAAGTAAGTCATTAGTTGTGGCTCGGGGACATTATGCTGATTTTGGCTGGGTTCGCAGCTCATGTGATCGTTTCCTGCGATGCTGCGTCGCCCATTTGAGCATAAATAAATAGTTTCTCCACTGCAAATCGAACTTCCCTCCACCACGTCATTGACCTGAGGGAGCAGGAAGTGTTTTGAGATAAGCAGCTGCCTGTGAGATCTCTTCATCAGCTCCGTGACTTCCCCCCCATTTACAATGAAACCTCACAGCTGAGTCCGTCCGGGTGAAGATGGATCTGCTGAGGTGGGAGCACATTAAGTGAGTCGTGTGTGTGTGTCTGTCCGTGCACCCTCCTCCAGATGCCTCTTTTGCAAACATGATCCAGAGGAGCAACCTGACTTTGTCTCTGCTCCTTTGATGATATCTCTATGGTTCTTGGCTTCTCTCTCTCTCTCTATCCCATCACTCACATCACTAAGTGAGTCATGGGACAGTAACTGCTGATATTTACGACGTCCTTCCTTCTTTCCAACACGTCAGGTTTTGAGAAATCTGACACGTGTTTGTGTTTTAATAGATGTTCTTGTTTGTGCTGATGGACTCAATTTATGACCGCAGCTTTCAGTCCCTAAGAAACTAAAGCTGTGGAACACAAACGGGTTTCAGAGGCTCCATCTAAACTGCTGGACTTCATTTCTCCCAGTTCTTCCCCCTTGATGACCCCTCCCTTTAATCATATCCAGAACCTTCCCAAATCATTTTTCTACTCAAATCCTGACCCTCGTGGGAGTGAAAGGCTTGGGAGGAGAGCTGGGGAGAGGAACAGGGGGTGAAACGCAGGGCAGCTCCTCTGCAAATCTGCGAGGACATTTTCATCAGCGTGAGGCTAATTCATTTAGCGGAGCCACTCGTTCACACAGACCTTTAGATTGCCACAGACCGCTGAGTCACCGCGGGAAGGAAACGGCCTGGCCGGTGGCAGCAGAGCAGACTTGTATGTGTGTCATGGTGAGGAAACTGTCGCACGTCATTTTTGATTTCAGTAGAACAATCATCTGGGTCACATCTGGGTTGCGTTATTGTGTCATACGAGCCGGATCTCCTGAATGTGGCTGCTCGGGCATTCGACTCCCTCCTCCCCAGCCGTGTAATGCGAGTTTGGCTCCTGCTTGAACATTCAGCTCCAGATGCATCAGTGCGAATGTGGATGTTGAAGAGATTCCAAACATCTCCCACTCACGTCAGAGAGCTGCGTCCCCTGCAGGCCCCAGACGTGATTCATCAATGGAGCGACGAGGCAGCAGCTCTTTGATGTGTTTTTATCTCTGATTGAAGCAATAATCAATACTCCTGCGCCCCATATTTGCCCCCAGAGGCTTCATACATTAAGGAAGAATATTGAGTGGTTTTCAAAGACGTGCTTGGCGGTGTGTGTGAGTCCCTGGTAAGCTTAGTGTGCAGCCCGAGTCCCAAACAGGCAGCTCATTGTGTTCGCCACCCAAAAACTAAAAAGGCGGTGTAATGCGAGCAACCTTAAGGCCGTTCCTCCCTACACTTCCTCATAAAGAAGGAAGGTATCGCACTGTTCTTTCATCCCACAAACAGGTTTGACAAAAGGGCTGAGTTAGTGTGTGTGTGTGTGTGTGTGTGTGTGTGTGTGCGAACCTTGGCAAACCGGCATGATCGCATAAGCGCCGTGGACCAGAGCTGGCTCCTGATTGGACGCGGCGCTCCTCGGCCTATACGTCAGGCCAGCGAATCCATATGCAGTAACTCTGGTGGCCAGCGCGGCCGCAGACAAAGCAGAGGTAGGACGCTGACAAAGTGCTCCTTTTACTCCGCAGAGAAAGAGTCCTGTGTCCAAGAAGGACACACAGGCCGGGGAGGGGGAGAGGGCGGAATGAGGATGAGGTCCAAATGCCTCGTCGGGAGAGGCGTGACATTTGTCCATTATGCAGCACACACATACGTTGGTGTGTAGCGTGTGGAGCATCATTCTAGCCGCATGAAGACTAATACAAGTACATTTCGTTCTCTGATTCTTTGACTCACTGATTGAGCGAGAGGGCAAACAGACTCGCAGCACTTTGTAAACAGGACTCTATGGGTGTGTGTGTGTGTTGCATCAGTGTGTTTGGGTGTTTGTCTCGCTGTGCAGTAAGCGTAATGTAAACCCTCTCATGGTCCACCTGACAGTCATGTGTGGAGGAGCGTCCGTGCGTGGGGAAACTATGCAGCGGCTCCAGATACTTAGACATGCTGCTGGTGTGTGTGTGTTTGAGCGCTCCACGCCTGTGTGGAAACGCTAAGCGGGATTGAAACTTAAATCCTTCTTGAGTCTCTGTGGTGTGTTTACATACTTTGACCCCTCAGCAGTTACATTTATGAAGGATTAGCCCAACGTCTCGCTGCACATTTGTAAGCCGCCTTTACCGCTCACACCTCCTATCTTTAGATTAGTGCTGTTTGGTGAACATCCTCTTAGATTTCATGGCTTAAGTTTTGTTTCTTAAAATGCTCTGCAGAACTTCTTCTTCCAGTTTGGTTCCTCTGTTATTCTTGCTCATGCTACGTTTATCATTTCCTTCTGTTTCACTTCCTCAGTGTCGACACGCAGAGGGACACAGAAAGTCCAGCGTGGCGACTCGTTGACCTTCATGTTGAACTATAAGTCAGTTCATTGACTTGAAAGTCTGGAGAAATGATTTCTGTTGCGCTGGCGTCTGGATCATTATGACTTTGGTTCCATTTGCATGCTCCACTTCTGTCACACACATATTAATGGCCCTGACTCGCACGTTCATCTGTGTCATCTCTCTGCTGTTACATGAGCAAACATGATTAAATTCTGTCTCCTAAAATGTAACAGATGTGCCAATTAAAGCATTTACATACACGCCCAGATGGTCGCACGGCGGTAGAGAAGCAGAACAGCGCAGAGACAGGGAGTCACTGTGCATAAATTAGCTGCATGCAGAGTGAATGCAGACATAAAGGGAAGATATGAGGAGATGAAGATCAATAGATCATCAGTGGAAATGTTGAACATAGTAGTAATCGGTTTAGATGCATTCACCTGCAATTTCACTGCCAATTAAAAGGCTTAGATGAAATGTTTATGTATAGAACCAATACTTCCCAGTGTAAAGTAGGACTTGAAAGCACCACCAAAACTCTATCAGATAACAAGCTTATGAATAAAGCCCACTACTATAAAAGTGTGTGTGTGTGTGTGTGTGCGTGTGTGTGTGTGTGTGTGTGTGTGTGTGTGTGTGTGTGTGTGTGTGTGTGTGCGTGTGTGTGTGTGTGTGTGTGTGTGTGTGTGTGTGTGTGTGTGTGTGTGTGTGTGTGTGTGTGTGTGTGTGTGTGTGTGTGTGTGTGTGTGTGTGTGTGTGTACGTCAATACAACAAGCAGCATTCCTACAATTGCCTCCAGACTTGTTCAGGGTCCCAGCATCTACATAAAGACGAGTGAAGTCACAGCTGTTGGTGACATCACTCGCGATGTCATATGAAAGATGTCACAGACAAGATGACGAAAACTACAAAACAAGACCCAGTGTGTTGCAAAAATCTGTTCAATGTAATCTGTTAGCGATTAAACACATTTCCATGGTAACAGCCTGTACTTGGTGTTTCTTTCCAGAGTTGTGATGTTGTTTTCTCCTCTCGTCCAGATGGACCAAAGTAGCGACGGCAGCTTCCTGAGCATCCCAGGGTCGATCCGTCGGGGCTCCTCAGACTACAACCTGGATCTGGACCTGAGCGATCCCGGTCGTGGCCTGGGCCTGGATCTCCAGCGTAGCCGCTCTTCCCTGGATAACCTCCAGCAGAAGATGCTGAAAGTGACGGAGCAGCTGAAGATCGAGCAGACGGCGCGAGATGAGAACGTAGCCGAGTATCTGAAGTTGATGAACAGCGCCGACAAGCAGCAGGTGGGGCGCATCAAGCAGGTGTTTGAGAAGAAGAACCAGAAATCAGCACAAAACATCGCCTCAATGCAGAAGAAGCTGGAGCAGTACCATCGCAAGATAAGAGACAATGAAATCCTGTGCAGCCCACCTTCTCACCCATCACCCGTCAAACACACCACCTTACCCAGGGAATCGCCCAAACAGCTGCTGAGGGACATAACTGGCAGTGGCCGGCACCCGACCATGGACAAGATCAAGACCATCGGACCTGGAGTTTCCCTCTCTCCTCCTTTCTTCTTCAGCAAGCCAAGAGAGTTTGCCAACCTTATCAGGAACAAGTTTGGCAGCGCGGACAACATCGCTCACTTCAAGAACACCCTGGAGTCTCCCTCCACACTGCCCTCTGAAAGTGCAGCCAAGGGACTGAGCAGCAGCTCCACAATGGTGGGCAAGCCCAAGTATCCCAGCGATGACGATTGCTCCTCAGGGAGCGCTTCCATCTCTGCAGACAGTAATGGGCATCCATTGGGGGTTGGAGCACCAGCAGGGCAGGCACAGAGCCAAGTCCAGAGCCAGGGGAAGGAGGCCGGGGGAGACGGCCAGAGCAGCTTGGCTCTGTGCCTGGATGAGGTGAGGGAGATCAAGGATGTCCAGAGCCAGCTGGAGGAAGATCTGGAGGAGCTGAAGACCCACTTGAAGACAGAATATGGCATTATTAACCAAACTCTGCAGGAGGAGAGATACAGGTCTGCTTTATACTACATCTGTCTGAGCTTTCCTGCTTCCTATGAAAACATTCATTAAAGTTAGATACAATGAAATTGTTGTAAAAATTGTCACATGAAACAAGAAAAACACAAAGCAGCTCTTGATACTATTCTATTCTGCTCATACTGTTGACTAATCGTGCTGCGTCCTGCATTGACTGACAGGTTTGAGCGTTTGGAGGACCAACTGAATGACCTGACGGAGCTTCACCAACATGAGATGTCCAATCTGAAGCAGGAGCTGGCCAGCATCGAGGAGAGGGTGGCCTACCAGGCCTGTGAGAGGGCCAGAGACATACAGGTGCGCAGTGATCACATGATCTAGTGAGGACACATCTGCCTGCTTTGCATTCAGACTCACAAAACCTCTTCTCCATCCTTCTCAGGAGGTCCTGGAGTCCTGTCAGACCCGAGTGTCCAAGCTGGAGCTCCAGCAGCAGCAGCAGCAGACGGTGCAGCTGGAAAGCCGCGACGCCAGAGTCTTGTTGGGGAAGACCATCAACATCATGCTGGCCATCATCACCGTCATCCTGGTGTGCGTCTCCACCGCCGCAAAGTTTGCGGCGCCGCTGATGAGGAGCCGGTACCACGTGATGGCCACCGTCCTGGCCGTGTGTTGTTTCACCGTGTTCTGGAAGAACTGGGACCGGTTGCAGTGTGCCATAGACCGGGTGCTGGTACTTGCCTGAGGGCGAGGGAAGGAAGGATGGGACCACGCTGAAACATGCTTACAGAACACGGACAGGACCGTTGAAGAGGATTGGTTGTACAATCGTCAGACGACGCGATCGCCGGCCCGTCTTAGAGGTCCCCGTTATTAAAGTCGGACTGAAATGTGACTGTGACTTTGAGACCTTGAGTATGTTGATAACAAATCCAGATTATATATATCAAAGATTATTTTGTGATCCTCCATCCCCTTAACTTTGAAACGATCACTTAAAACTTAAGAAATAGGATAAAGACGAGCAACACAGCAAACGTTCCATAGGTAGATTTGACTCATATTAATATTGGGCAGATGATTATTCACGTTGTGTTTTCAGTCCGACTTTTAACATTTATCAGACCGAAACAGCATGCATACACACAGACACACACACACACACAAGCAACCTCAACCTCTACGTACGCAGCTACGTGAAGCCGCCGCCTGGGGTGACAGTCAGACTGAAGCAGGCGGCGGACGTCTTTGTCTTACGTGTTTGATGAGGCGGCGTGTCTCAGTCCTCGTCGCCTCGTCGTCGCCGTTCTCTACGTCTTAAAAACTTTTTTGTGTTTACTCTTACCAATTTTTAAAGTGCAATATGTTTGACTTCTACGACCACTGTTTTTAAAGCAAGATGTTTATTCCGAGGGTGGACTGTGGGGTGTTTGGGTGGGACTGGAGGGGGGAGGGGAGGGGAGGGAGGATCCATAACCACTGAAACCACTGTCAGACTGTGATAAGACCAGCTGTCTCCTCTCTCAAGGGCCAAAAATCAATCCAACTACATTACCATTCTGTCCGCTCTGCGTTATCAACACGAGCCACTCTACAGAGCCCACACACACACAAACAGACACACACACAGTGCGCTATTCCACAAAAGAACCTACTCAAACATGGAGTCTGTTACTTGGTTCTTTGAATCTACATGTCTTGTTCAGTTTGACGGTTGTTTTTGTTTGTTGGTTTGTTTGTTTGTTTTTGTACTAATAATGTGATGAAGAGTTTATACTGTGATTTTAAAAAACAAATAAAAAGGTCTTTCTTTTGCTAAGAAGAAGAAGAAACGAGCGGCCCTCAAGACTCTAATGATGACGTTAGCACAGGAGCTAAGCTAGGCTAGGCTAAGCTAGGATCGTCCCTCTCTGAGCATCATGTGTATCTTAACGCCCGTCTGCCATATTAACTAGTTCTCCGTCTCTCTCACTCTCTCTCTTATGTTCTTGTTCCTGTTTTGACACATTGAAGGAAGTGTTTGTGTCCCAGCAGAAGCGAGTATCTTAGTTTACATGAGCGCTCCCTCGCTGAGCGGCTCTGTCCTCTTCTCTGTGCATTATGTGCCTTGTCTGACAAATCTGTTAAATTAAACAAACCTTTTTAATCAGCCGGTGTTTGGAACTGGGAGTTTTTCTTTGTATTATTTATCACGATGATGAATTCAACTCTACCGGTCCATCTGGAAACGGAAAAGAACATGTATATTATTTATTTGGAATGTATAAATATAAACACTGAGGTCACAGCTAAAGCCTGTAAACACTTTATATCAAACGTCATTATTGTTGACGTAGCTGCTTGTTGCTCTCATGCTTGTTGCTCTCTTCACGGCCACTAGAGGGCGCAGGTGGTGCACAATTAACAAGAGCAAAGCCAAAACTGCAGAAAGGTTCCTGCTCGTCTCTGCTCCTCCTCTTCTCCTCCTCTCCTCTATGATTTTATGCGTGTTTTATATGTAAATTATTCAGCGCCACCTTGTCGTAATCGATTCCGGTTACTCACGCAAACAGATTCGAATATCACGAGAGAGAGAGAGAGAGAGAGAGAGGGTCCTTGAACTCGCACCGCCTGAGTGTGTGTGCGTGCGTGTGTATAAAGTAGCTCCCTCTGCTCTTGTGACGCACCAACATCTATCAACTACTGCATTTCTACTGTAGTTGAAGTGTTTTCGGCATCTGAGACCGCGCGCACACCTGACTCACGCACGCGCACGCATGCTGAACGTCGTCAGTCAATGCTGCGCTCGTACCTGCGACTCAGCGGTGGGGTCTGAACAAAGGTGGGGCTCGTTTATCTCACTGCTGCTCAGCAGAGAGGAACGCATATAGACGCAGGGAAGCACACACTTGTCACACACTTGTCACACACACACACACACACACACACAGTGGAATATGGGTCACCTGGCACAGCGGAGTGCGTGGTTCCAGCTCGCCTGCCTGCCTCTCTGCCTCTCTGCGTGCCAGGAGACCCGCAGAGAGGCAGGGAGGTGGGAAGACGCCAGGAGAGGAGGACGGGAAAGCTCGCTCCTTTTATTTTAGGAGAGAGCGTTTAAAGCGTAGAAGAGTTGTGTGTGGGTGTGTGTGTGTGTGTGCGTGTGTATGTGCATATGTCTGTGTGTGTGCATATGTCTTGCTGTGTGTGTGTGAGTGTGTGAGTGTGTGTGTAGGAGGACTGGCTGTGTTTCATGGTGTTTTGCGAGCCACTAAGTCCTCTAGGGAAGAGAGAGAGAGAAAACAACAACTCAGATGTGTGTGTGATGCAGACAAACACACACACACACACACACACACACACACACACACACACACACACACACACACACACACATGCATCCAGCCACCCTCCCACACACACAAACACTAAAACGGCGGATTAAAAATGGGGATTATGAGCTATATTTGTAGGTGTGAATGTAGAGCGTCCCTCAGCTCGCTCTGTTGTGTGATCAATAGAGCGACCGCTTCCCTTTGATGTGGGCCCTGATCCTCTGTTCCCACTCTGCTCTCCCTCGCCCGGCCGCCCTATTCTGTGGGCTCCGTAATGAGCTGCTAATTATCCCGGGACCTCATCAATTCTCAACGGGCCCCGCAGCTAAGCCTCCTCCTTCTCACGCAGGTTGGCATGGCGACTGCAGGGGACGTGGACGGGACCCGGAGGGACCCAGAAGAAAGGGGCCGAGCCGGCTTCATCTGTGTCCTCCTCCTGCTGAGTGGGGAGGGACAAAGGAGAGCGGGACGCATGAAGGTAGAATTTGAATGCAATTGATGTTTGTGTGTGTGTGTGTGTGCGTGTGTGTGTGTGTGTGCGTGTGTGTGTGTGACGGTCATGAATTTATATTCTGGGAAAGTTATGACCCCTCCTGCTACTTCCACGCTGATTTAGAGTCCTGTGACAGCTCGGGGCCCTTCCCATTTCCTGTTTACAGCGTCATGGAAACACGCCATGTTCCCTTCCTCTTGCTTTGGCACTATAACATAAAAATATACCCTGAACCTGATACCCGGCAGAGCGGCGAGCGGCTCTGTTAGCCTCCGATATCTGTGAGCGGAATTAGATTAGCCAAGGACGAGTATAAATGGAAACCACTCGCAGAAACTTCCATATTTATGGCCACATTTATCATCAAGGTCTTCATATAAAGCACCCCCTAAAAAACGCTGTAATTCAAAGGCACCTCCAATTCCCTTTTGTTGCCTAGCAACCCACAGAGCGCCCGGGTGATGCTCGGAGTTAGAGGCTGGCAGCCCGGTGGTGCAGAGTGGATCGTGGGGTGAATCACCGTCTCTTACAGCTCAGAGGTCCTGACTGACACACATGATACACTGTCGCTCTGGAGTCATTACACAGGCCGCTGAGCCCTCTGCCGCTCTGGACAGTAGAGCAGCTGGTGAGGCGTGAAAACACCTCAACGACAAAGTTAAACATCATTTACATACAGTGTGTGTGTGTGTGAGCTGGGAGGGATGGATAGACTTCACTAAACACACACAGTCAGGCCAGACTGCACAACAATACTGCTTCATAGTCGCACAACCACAGATACGCATTGCAAATACGTGTGTGTGTGTGTGTGTGTGTGTGTGTGTGTGTGTGTGTGTGTTACATGTCAGACCAGGGCCAACATTCCTCCGGCTCATAGCCGTGGGCGTCACGCGTACGACTGGATCAATCTGGCCAAACAAAGACGGGCGATGTGAGCGGGGCGGCGAGATTCCCTGCTTTATGACCCGACGCTCTGTTGCTCTGCTCTGTAACAGAACAAACAGCACGTCTCCAACACGCCCGCTCTGCTCCCACGCCACTCTGCGTGCTCAGATGAGTTTAATGTAAAAGTTAACGCACACACACACACACACACTCTCCTGTTTCGGGGATTTGGGATTGCAGCAATTAAAAGCTGGAGTGATTGCCAGAGAGCAAACTTTTCCCTGGCAGAGCGTTGAGTGGAGTTTGCCCTGGAGCAGTCACGTCTCACCCATCTGGTTCACAGAGCGACTCTTCATCAAACTGGTCTTCCAGATAGAGCGTCAGTGTAACGGTTCCCTCTGTGCCCAGCACGAACATGGAGACCAGCCAGACACTGTCAGCTCGTTATCAGCACCTTGTCGGCCAGCTCACTCCACTGCTCTGCGTCCTCTGTCTTTCTGTGTGTGTGTGTGTGTGTGTGTGTGTGTGTGTGTGTGTGTGGGGACAGAGCTTCACGGTGAAAGAATTTCTCCTCACTCCTTTTCTGGGAACTGCAGCTGCCTGGGTTGTAAATGTTAGAGCTCATAACTGTGCATCAAGCTTGTGCTAAATCAGGTGCAACCTCTCTCTCTCACACACACACACACACACACACACACACACACACGCACATACGCACACACGCACAATTCTGTTTTCTATTTCCGTTTGACAAACTTCTGTTTTTTTCCATCGTTTCCTCTTTCAGATGCAACCAGTGCTGCATGATTGATATGAGGTTGTGTGTGTAGGTGTGTGTGTGTGTGTGTGTGTGTGTGTGTGTGTGTGTGTGTGTGTGTGTGTGAGAGAGTGTGAGAGTGTGAGTGTGTGCTTCCTGCTCTGTGACACTGCTGGGATAGGAGTATCCTCTGACTGGGCAGCCGGTGGTTCAGCCCGGCCCACCTTTCCCCTCGTTTTCCTCCCTCTGCTCTCACACAGTTGTGACTTTTCCGCGACACACCTCACATAGCTGCCTGCTTACGACACACACACACACGCGCACACACACTTGCTGCCAGATGTGACACAGGCCGAAACTGAGAGAGAGAGAGAGAGAGAGAGAGAGAGAGAGAGAGAGAGAGAGAGAGAGAGAGAGAGAGAGGTGTGTGGAGGGGGGGTGGGTGTTTCGGATGTTGTTTATAGCATAAAAGCCGATGTTCGTCTGCAGTAAACAGCAGACACACACACACACACACACACACACACACACACACACACACACACACACACACACACACACACACACACACACAGCAAAAGGGTAGAGAGAGAATAAGGAGGAAATGAACAATGCAGAGGAAATGATCAGTAATCTGCAGACAGCACGTCTGGATCTCATTATAGGTAAATGTGTTTAGCTCAGAGGCTGTGTGTGCATGTGTGTGTGTGTGTGTGCATGTGTGTGTGTAAGAGTGTGTGTGGGTGTGTGTGTCTAAGAGTGTGTGCAATGCTTGTGTGTGAAAGAGCAAAGAAGCTTCAGTGAAAAGGGGGAAGAAGTTGAAAGAGAGCGAGCAGAAATAGTAGACAGAGAAGAGAGCAATCTGGCAAAGAGAGGGAGAGAGAGAGAGAGAGGGAGAGGTTTGTGCATGGGGAGAGAGAGAGAGAGGGGGAGAGGGAGAGAGAGGTTTGTGCATGGGGAGAGAGAG
>NW_027466829.1:3857500-3860000 GCF_046128005.1 Genypterus blacodes
GTCGCCCCCTAAAGGTCGTTGATTATTCAGGCCGTTTGTCATTCTAGTTTGTATTGACCTTTGACCTGCTGAAATAGAACCAGCACAGGGACCCATAAGGGGCATATTCAAGTGCCAGATGTCTCCAATGATGCCCCAATGTATAATAAACAAAGAAAAACAGGTCAGAGATGAAGTTTGGACATAATGTTCCATAAAACAGCCGGACGAGCTGTAAACGTCCACACAGCGTTTATTTACCATATAAAGCTGCGACTGATCAGCTGCAGTTTGCGTCCGTGCGGAGGACAGAAATAGATCACCTGAGCAGCCGAGCTTATGACACCCCGAGGTGCTGTCACGGTGAAGAGTTTGGAGGTGAGTGATATTTAGCAGGAGGCCTCTTCGTCTCCCGCTGGCTCTCTGTCCCGGCTCCTTTATGACCGACTCATTACAGCGCCATCAATGTTTAATGAGAAAACGCTCCAGAATCGCACACGCGCTACAAACCAGGCGCACATGTGATGGAGACACAACGGGGGTGGGGAGGGGGAGGGGGAGGGGGGGACGGGGTGCTTTTCTTATGATGGAAAACTTTACATCTCGGAAGTAGAACAACAAGGCAAAGAATTAATTATTACCACAAGCCACTGAGGAGGAAGAGGAAGAGGAGGAGGAGGAAGGTCCCCTGTGTGATGGTCCCTCCTTAATTAGTCAGATCTTTATTTAAACGCTTCACTCTCTCCCCTGCTGCAGCTCTGTGGTCCTTACATCTCTCTGTCTCCTCCCAGCAAACATCTTCCCCTCTCTCACACACTCTCTGTACTGCACTGCACTCTCACAAGTACAATCAGCTGTTCTGTTGCACTCTGAAGAACATAAAGTCTGCAGGCACGTATGGGTTTGTTTGTGAGCCGGGCTGTGACCCCTGAGGGACGCCTGCAGACAGCAGGGCCGCTGGGCTGGAATGAGTGAAAACAAACAAGGAGGTCTGAGAGCTTCTCACTCGGCCTTCTTCTGAGAGAGAGAGAGAGAGAGAGAGAGAGAGAGAGAGAGAGAGAGAGAGAGAGAGAGAGAGAGAGACTTTCTTATCTCGTAGAACGTGACACCATCCTGTTGTCAACAACCTGCTGCCACCTCTACTCACCACTCGCACACACACACACACACACACACACACACACACACACACACACACACACACTCACAGTCCAGCTGATTGTTTCTGTGTGGCATCTCTTCTTTCTCTTGTGAATGGTGGCTTGTGTTGATTTGTGCAGCAATGCATAGCTGAGTGGTGAGTCAGAGTGATGGCCCCGCCCTCTCTCCCTCTCTCTCCCTCTCTCTCTCTCTCTCCCCTTCCTCTCTCCCTCCCTGCCTCTCCTGCAGTGTGTCAGCTAACTCACTCCCCCTGCTGGTGAGACATTTACAAGCTCAACAGTAAAGCTCGTGTCACTGAACACACATGCTGCACCATGGAGTGTGTTTAGAAAATGTCAGAAATGTCATTAAACACTTCTGGATGTTCCTGATTGATGTCGTCTCACAGTTTGACATGTTGGGAGTGAAATCAGCTGCGTTGGTCTCTGAGGGAGCTCTTGCATGTTTCCATCCTGACAGTCAGTCGTTCTCCTGAGAGGCTCATTAGTTATTTTTGCATTGTGAAAGTAAAAATAAGATGTGTGTGAAATGAAGCTTCAGCCTGTGGTTCAGCTTCACTCACAAGATGGTGCTGTTGATTCAAAGGAGATCAGTCAGTGTCTCAGCATGACTGAACTCAGGAGATAAGATAAATGTGTAAATGTGTGTCCCTCGTCTCTTCGCCTGTCGCTCTCTCCCGTCTAATCATGTCCCCTGTTGTCCCCCTTTGTCCCCCTGTTGTCCCTCCTGCAGATGACCTTTGCGATCTGAAAGCCGAGAGCAGCCCAGCGACCGACAACGAGATAACAGCGAAGGAGAGAGGAGTCCTGGAGAACAACGAGAAGGAGGAGATGGACCAGGAGAGATCTCGCGAGGAGGGGGAGGAGGAAGAGGAGGGAGGACAGAAGCTGAAGGAGGAACAAGGAGAAGATGAGGAAGCGGAGGAGAAGAGGAGGAAGGAGAATCTGGACCTGGAGGCGACAGAGGAGGAGCAGGAGCTGGAGGAGCTCCGGGCCCAAGTGCTGCAACTGCTGCTGGAGCTGGACGACGCCAGAGAGACGTCCAACAAACACCAGGAGACCTTCCACGAGCTGCAAGGTGTGTGTGTATGTGTGTGTGTGTGTGTGTGTGTGTGTGTGTGTGTGTGTGTGTGTGTGTGTGTGAGAGAGAGGCGCAGCAGTGGCAAAGGCTCCATCACCGCGGACTCTGTGCTTTGAGGTGGTAATGGGGGTGAGAGGAGGTGGAGGAGGAGCTGATCTGAGGCGGCAGACAGGCAGGCGGGGGAGCGAGGAACAGGCGGGGCACAGGTGACAGAGAGCTTTGCAGGTGATAAGTAGAATCTGAAACTGAATTGTCTCGGCTGAATTGGGAGCCGGTGGAG
>NW_027466829.1:3862500-3895000 GCF_046128005.1 Genypterus blacodes
ACCCACACATCCACATGAAAACAGCTCACCATCACCTCCTCCTCCTCCTCCTCCTCCTCTTCCTCCCTACAGCTCAGCTTCGCTCTGTGCAAGAGGAGATCGACAGCCTGGAGGAGGAGAAGGAGAGCGAGCTGGCCGAGGCCCAGGAGGAGCTGCGCGTGGCTCAGGAGGAGGTGATTCTCCTCCAGCAGGCGGCGGAGGAGGCGGCAGCCGAGCGGGAGAACGACATCGCCTCCCTGCAGGAGGAGCTGTGCCGCCGACGGGCCGAGCTGCAGCGGCTCAGCGAGGAGACGCAGGAGTACGAGCAGGAGATCACAACGCTGAGGGCCGAGATCAGCATGAAGAGCCAGAGGAGGGAGGCGGAGAGGAGAGAGGGTGAGAGAGAGAGGAGGAGGGAGGAAGAGAACCAGCACGAAGCCTGGACTCCATTTGAACAAATAAATTATTGTTCCAGCCTCTATACATCACACTGAGAACATATTGACTCTTGGCTTTGCTCTTCATCGTCTCGCATTATGTAAACAGGCCTGAGTGAGGAAGATCACAAACAGCATTAAGGCCTCGTGTCTCTGCTGCTGCTGCTGCTGTGTAATTTATAGCCACTAAGTGTCCACTTCACCCACAGCAGCAGAGCGGCGGCGGTGGTGAGCGTGTGTGAGTGTGTGTGAGCGTGTGTGAGCTCATGAACCCGCGGCAGGAGGCGGTGCTCGCTCTTATAGCGCCCTCACATCATGTTAGCGCCCCACAGTCAAGCACATAAATCCATCTTGGGCTTTAATAAATGTAACAAATGCGTTTGCACTGCCGGGTGCTGGAAAGGGGAGTGGTGTGTGCGTGTGTGCGTGTGTGCATGTGTGTGTGTGTGTGTGTGTGTGTGTGTGTGTGTGTGTGTGTGTGTGTGTGTGTGTGTGTCTGTGTGTGTCTGTGTGCATGTAATGATACCAGGGATGTGAAGTCATAAAGTCGTGAGTGAGAGTTACTGTGTGATATCACGAGCTCAGCCTGTGGAGAGATAGAGAGAGAGACAGAGAAGGGGACAGAGGGAGGGGAAGAGGGAGGGACAGAGGGAGGGACACAGCTGGACATCTCGACCTCTCCATGATGTTTGGTAACGTTCTGCAGCATGTTGTAATCACCTGTGCTGGTCCCTGCTCTGTCAGGTGACGTGGACCTGCTGAAGGAGGAGTGTCGCACCCTGAGGGACGAGTGTGAGACCCTGAAGGAGGACAACAGGCGTCTCACCGAGAGGCTGCAGCTGCTGCAGAGACAGAGGACAGGGTGAGAGCTGCACCTACTGTACCAGCTGAGGGGGGGAGGGGAGACACACACACACAGGCCCCTGCTCTCATACACATACATGTAGAAAGGGGGCGTGGCCATCTTGTGACATTATATGAAGAGAAAACACTGGAAGAATTGTTACTATAATCATATAAATGTGTGTGTGTGTGTGTGTGTGTGTGTGTGTGTGTGTGTGTGTGTGTCTCTCCTCACAGCTCCCACAGCATTTATCTGTCTCTAAAGGAGGAGGACGACGTGGTGGAGGCCACACAGGTGAAGGACATGGAGACGGGCTCAGACGAGGTCATGTCTGAGAGCTACATGACCATGGCCCAATCAGACGGCACCAACTGTCGCCGGGCGGACGCCTCCATCCAGAAGAACATCTCCTTTGACGGGAAGCCCATCACGCCCAGCAGCTGGACCGGGGGCATGGGGGAGATCTTCTCCCTGAGGGACCAGCTGAAGCAGGCGGAGGAGAAGGCCTCACAGGTCCAGAGAGAGGTAGAGTGTGATGATGAAAGTTTAATATGACACCAAACGCTGCAAAGACCCAGTCAGATACATGCGTTTCACCCCCTTTTGTCCTCCAGTGTGACGTTCTGAAGACGGAGCTGCAGGAGCTTCAGGTCCTGTACGACTGCAGCCAGAGGGAGCGAGCGGAGCTGGAGGAGGAGCTGCAGCGCTGCAAGGCAGAGCTGGAGAAGCTCTCTGAGGGGGCTCAGGTGAGGGAGCACAGGGGGAGGAGGAGGAGGAGAGGGATGATAATGAAAGAGGTCATGATGAGAAATCCCTCCACAGCTTCTTAAGTTTCCTTCATGGCTCCTGAAGAACCTGCAGGCCAGATGTTGATGTTCTCTTCATGCATCTGTGTTATTGAATGAAAAATGAATGAATTTTCGTGATCTGCTGCTACTGAAAGAAACATGAAGCTTCTACTCTGCACACACTTTACACCCCCCCATACACACACACCTACACACACACACGACACCTACTGTATCCTGTGTGTCTGTTGTGTCCACTTTGTATGTGTGTGTTTGTGTCTTAGTCGCGTACAGCAGTATATGTTTGGGCTCTTATTGCCCCTCACTGTGTGTGTGTGTGAGTGTGTGTGTGTGTATGTGTGTGTGTGTGTGTCCTGGACTGTGTGTGTGTGACATCAAAGCCTCCATAACTGCTGTTGGACCAAAATCAAGCAAATTCAATAATGCCTTTCAGTGATCAGGAAAACAAACAGATCTGGGCTGTAATCTCCCAGGTTTCAGCTCATTTAGTACTAAATGTCCTTCAAGTTGCTCTGCTGCGGTCATTTCCCAAAGCAAACTGTGCTGCTGTCGATTCTGCTTTAATGCTTCCCGTCTCTATTCCTCCATTTCTGGTTCTGTCCGTCTCACTGTGTTGTGTGTTCATCAGCTGAAAGCGTGAAGTCTGCTTTGGGCTTTGTTTGCTTTACAGATAAAATCAAAGTGCTTTTATTACTTTACTTCAGATCATTTTTACGCCTTAAAAAACATATTTGATTGATCTTCCTCATATCTCCACGATTCAGACTCGACAAGTTGATGTTCACGCAGTATGAAATGATCAGAAGATGGGAAAATGGTTGCAGCAATTTGCATAAATAGGCTAAAACACCCCAGTCGCCTTTAATGTCTGTAAGCGATCTGGTGGCTGTGTGCCGTTTAGTGTGTAGGAGAGATACACAAACACACACACACACACTGACACTGTACGTCTGCGTGTTTTGTCTGCAACGGTGATGCAGAAATGTCTCCTGTCAAACTGTCCACTCGTGCCTGTCTCTGATCCTGTCCTTGTTCTCTGAATGTCCATGACCTCAAGCACAAACAAAGCTGCAACCAAACGAGCACAGTCCAGAGGAAAACACACATCTGTATGGAATGACATCATTTCTGTTACTTTGTTTTATAAACTATGACTCCCTCCCTCATCAGAGCACCTCAGCCTCATGCTTCATGTGTCCTTTTGTTGTGTTTATGATTTGCTGCAGTCATCCGTCCGTCTCATCCGTCTCATCCGTCCCCTTCATCCCCACCGCCCCCCCTTGTGTTTCCCTCCCCAGAGCTTCATCCATCCATCTGAGCACCCTGTTCTCTCCATCCCCTTCATAGGAATGATTGTAATAGTGGCTGTGGTCTGGTGCTGGTTGTCGGAGCTGGCGTCCCAGAGAGCAAGGTAATGGAGGAGGACACACTCACCTGTGTCTTATACACTGATTACAGGTAAAGCACCGGGCGCCGTCACTGCTCCAGGACTCTCTCTCTCTCTCTCTCTCTCTCTCTCTCTCTCTCTGTTAGAATGGATAATGGTGTTTTAGCGAGCAGGGGAGACGGACGAGGGACGGGTGGGCAGTTTGGCAGATTGCTGTGTGATAGTGAAACATTCCATAGACAGACACTGAATGGTTTGAAAGTCCTCAATGTTCATTTATGAGAGACACGGAGACAAAATGAGCTCCGTGCCACCAATGCGTGTTTTGTCCACGAAATGATGAAGAAAGCTGAAATACAAACTGTCTCTTGGCCATCTTGTGGACAAAATCATGATGAAAGTCTCAAATGTGGACATCCTTAAGAGTTCCCTGTAATAACCTACTACCTGTACTCCCACTTGACTCGCCGTCTCCCTCTCTTCCCCCTCAGGAGAGTGAGGTAGTGTGGAACTCCATTTTGACTGTCACTGCAGCCACGGCGGTGCTGCTAATGATGACAAGCTTGCTGAGAGCTTTTGTCCGATATTGATTGGATGGTGGAGACAACTGCACAGGGACGGCTGGACGGGCGTCTGCTTCAGAACCGGAACCTCCTCAGTCTCTCCAGCTAACGTCTGCAGACTGAACCCTGGAAAATATATAATAGATATAGGTGTGATAGAGCTGACAGAAGCCCCCCGACGGAGGGGGAGGAAGGAGAGGTACGAGACGGGATGATGAGGGCGATGAACTCAATCTCTTTTTCGGGGAGTGTGATGGTGATGAGTTGACCTGCAGAGAGCTTCACGTGAGGGCCGACGCTCTCCCGCTTAATGTGTCCTTCATCCCTCCATCCTCTTCCTCTCCCGCGTCTGTGAATCTGTGACTCGTCTCCTCATTTAGCCGACAATGTGACAAACTCCTGCACCGAACCCCTCCCTCTTTTAATTAGACGTTTATTTATTTATTTGTTGAAATGTGTTTGTTTCCTCTTCCATGTGGGGATAATGTGACGATGTAATGCACTGAGTTAATGCCACTGCTATTTGTTGCCCTTTTAAAACATTCAAAGATGGATCGACGTCTATTTTCTGCTCCAGTTAATCTGCTGCTCGCTCTGGATGATCTGTGTGTGTTCCTCCCCTAAAACATCCCTCAATCAAAACAGAAAAACTGTAAAGGAAACGTGGAGAAATCAGATCAATCATCATTAACCGTAACAACACTGCTGCTAATTAGCCGGCGGCAGCAACCCGACCAGAGGAGATATGTGACTTAACTAAGCAGCTGTCACTCCAGGTTGCTTCTTCTCAGTGTTGTGTGTTGCGCGGTGTGTTGCCCGGGGCTGCGTCACTTCGCCCGGTAAAAAACACTCCCACATCCCCTGTTTAATTACCAGCTAGCCGGCGGGGCCCTGGCATGCTTTGAGATTACCTGTAATCTCAAATCTGAACACCCACAGGTGCTCGTTTCTTGTTTTGGTCTCTGGCAGCAAAATTCTGGCGCCGACGACGTCTTGTCTCCCAAACTTTTCTTGGATTTGTAACTCTCCATTCGTACGTGTGTGCAAAACGCTCTAAACGGTCTGCAGCGACTCCAGGTTTGATCCGGGTACACGTCACCGGGAATGTGGACGCTCCGCATTCCCCCGGCGGGGTCACGCCAGAGGCCGCTGATCTGATCGAGCGAGGGCGGAGCTTGTTTTGCATTTTTGAGATTCATATTCCGAGCGGATGCAGGTCAAAGGTCTGTAAATATGAGCGTCACATGTGTCATTGTTGTCATCAGTTACAAATATAATCAGTATATTTACTAAATGTGGAAGGATTCCCATCTTTGTTTACAATTGTGAAGTGTTATTTTTGTGATTTAGTAAAGGTTGTTTGGAACTGAATTAGCATGCTACAATCCCTATAGAAGCACAATATTTAAGTTGTGTGTTTATGTTGTTCCTCCTGTGTTTCTCCTGTACATAGACGTGACTCACAGTACGATGGCAGACATGTTTCTTACATCCATTTGTACTCTACGCTTTGTAGAAAGTTGATCCTCTATTTTGAAAGAGCCGTGTATATTTGATAGCCCAGATGATATATAGATGTTTATTTATGGTGGCATTTGCATTACTAACCACTTTGGGGGAAACCTGTAACTATTTAAAGGTGATGTCATCACTGCATGCAGATAGATTTGACACGGGTCAAAGCAAAAATTACTCCTGAACCTTTTGTCATCATTTTCAATCAGCTGTACACTTTCCACATAATGAAACGCACCATTGGACTGCAACTGTTGTCGGCGTCTGTTTAGTACTGGAGCAGTTTGCAGTAGAGATGAATTCCCTCACTGACTGCAGTAGAACACGTGAATGTCGTCATCCTAACCTTCAGCTTGTTTGGTTGAGAGTCTTTATCGCTCAGTATTCCTCCGCTTGCTGCTTTTACTTATCGCGTTGCTATAGCGTCGTTGTTTTCGATATAGCCGTGGCTATTTTGTTACCTGGAGGTCTATTTTGTACTGAATATGACTTGAGAAAATAAATATAGTCGCCCCACATGATGTCTGAGAGTTTTCTTTTCTAAGGAGCCGACCTCACCGGCTATCAACGCCTCGGGGGGGTCAAAGGTAACGAGGAATCCCATTCACGAAGGAAATCAGAAGCTGCGTGGCGTGGCGGCGTCGCGTTACATGAGTTGTACGGTTATTTATAACGTCACGACGCAGACGTGACATAAACCTCTCCACGCAGAGATTCTTTTTAGGAACGCAGCAAACTCAGCTGTCAAGACTCATCGTTTACCGGAGCTTAAGCCTGGGGGACACACGGGAACCAATGAACTTAATGATCTCTGAGACAGTTTGCTAACATCTGAAAGGCTTAAATAAGGAAGTTTTAGAGAAGAAAGTGTGTAAGCCTTCAATATGTGCGGCAAACAAATCATCCCAATCTTCACTTTAGCAGATAGATTGAGCATCAGGTCCTGGACTCTAATCAGCTGCCCCGTGTCCCTGTGTCCTCGGGCATGTTTGTCCACCCTGGACTCACCAAAGCTCTTGATTAATATTTCATGTTTTCCACAGACTGACTGAGGGGAGGAGAGCAGTAATTGGAAAAAATGGAAGCTTTGCCCCGTGGGAGCGGCTGTGGGTGTTTTATGGGGATATGGAAATTTTGTTCTCCAATATGAAAAAAAAAAGCGATGTTGCTGGAGATAACACACACACACACACACACACACACACACACACACACACACACACACACAGTCTGTAGAATAGATTAATATATTGGGTGTGATTCCATAAGTAGAATCTGGAGGAATATTCTCTCTCACGATAAAGTGAGAAATGAATTTATGAGCCCAATGAATTCAGAATGTGGAGAAATTGACTGCAGGGATCCATTTTGTATTAGGAGCTATGAGCTGTTTGGGTGCCTGGACGCCTCAGAACTAAAGAAGTGCTTACTGGAAGTCTTTTTACAAGCGATGAGATCATGGTGGGGACCCCTGGCTCAGTCCAGACGGAGAGCCAGTATAGCCTCGGCATGCCTTCTGCGTGTGTCAGGAGTTATTCTTTGCCTCCTACTACTCCATCAAGGACAGCAGTGGCGTCTGGTGTCACCGCCGTGTCACCCAGTGCTGAGTCACAACAGCACAAGTCAGCGCACCTGAAAACAAACACAAACAGATCTGAGGTCATCTCATCAACATGTACATATGATCGATAATAGATTGGTGAAAACATCGTCACACACACTATTATTAGAGTATTCAATCAGTATAGAAGTATTCAATCTAACACTGATTTTAAAAGAAAAACAAGGGGACATTCGGTGGAAATCACATCTTTTCATTTACTGTCCTTATTTCCAGTGTCACAGTACCATCAGCAGGCCAGTGTCATATAATGAGCCTGGGAGATCCTGCAGACCATGAAGGCATCACTGTAACAGACTCTGGGCTTGTGTTGTGTTGACCTTTGCGTGCTTACATGGAAAAAAATGAGGGAAATTTCGCCCAGGGGTGCCAGATTATTGTGAAACACACGTAATGCACTTGCTTCATCTCCACCAGTTTGACCTCAGACACACACACACTCCCTCTGGAGCCTCACTGAGGGGATCCAGAGTCTAAACCAGCACTTTTCTGACATTTACGTCACATTTCGACACAAACTACACAAACTACACACACACCTCTCACTTTCCTTTCCTAGCCTGATTGTTCAGCCTCAGCATGACACAACTGTACAATAATCAGTAACTCACAGCCCCCCCCCCCCCCCCCCCCCTCCTCACCCCAGCACCCAAATAGGAGCGCCTAAAAATAAAGTTGCATGCCACAACTGTTGCGCTGCCTGCGGGTCTGACCAATCCAGCCTCCCGCTGCCTGATCCTCCTGACTCCCGAGGGGCTCACCGGTTAGCAAATAGCCTCTGATCACAGCTGGTGTGTGTGTGTGTGTGTGTGTGTGGGTGTGGGTGTGTGTGGGTGTGTGTGACGCGGCCCGGGCTCCTTTATATACGCGTGTCTCTCCGCTCTCAGCACTCAAAGTTGAACACACTGGACTGCGCCGCTCACCTGCCACCAAACTCCATATTTCAAAAAGCCACATTCTTCTCGGGGCCATATTAGAGAAGAGCGCATCTGGCACCAGGGTGCCAATTGGAAAAACGGACGACCAGCTGCCTTGCACGTTGTAAATCGGATCATTTAATCCATCACTGTCCTGACACAAGAGGACTTCTTCGCAAGTACATCCGAAAAAATCTCCGGCTTGCTCCTCAAACTCTTCCAAGTAAAAAAACCTTCCTCCGCGGGAGCGCGCTTCCCATCGACCCGCTAAACTTCCCCGCTGTGCCGAGCGCACAATTCCAACACATAAGTGTCACCGAGGTATAAAAGTGGAGGCGGAAAAGGCCACCATGATGAGCAACAACTACAGCGACGACCAGCTGCCAGCACAGTACTACCAGGGCACAGAGTTTGGGGAAGAGGAGGACGACGAGATGCCGGCCACGGAGAAGGACCTCGCCGAGGACGCGCCCTGGAAGAAGATCCAGCAGAACACCTTCACCAGGTGGTGCAACGAGCACCTCAAGTGCGTCAACAAGACGGTCCTGGACCTGCAGAAGGATTTTAGTGACGGGCTGAAGCTCATCTCGCTGCTGGAGGTCCTGAGCCAGAAGAAGATGTACAGGAAGTATCACGTCAGGCCAAACTTCAGACAGATGAAGCTGGAGAACGTTTCAGTGGCGCTGGAGTTCCTGGACAGAGAACACATCAAACTGGTCTCCATAGGTAAGATGGTCTGGGAAACTTGGTAGATACATTTAAAGGAAAGATGTTGAATTTATATCATCTAACAAATCAGCTCATAACACTTAAAGTGCATGATCAAATATTAATACGGTCACATAAACAGATCAGCTGTTGTTGGTTGGTTGTTGTGTCTTTATGGAAACACTGGGAGGCATTAAACTGAGGTCACCAGCTCATTGGAAACTTGCAGCCCAGGTGTCAGTGAGGTCATCATGGGTCAGCGCCAAGGCCCGCCGGGTCCATAACATACTTTGGTTTAGTCCTACTGGAGCAGCCAGATAAGCTATGGGCTGGAAATTCACGAGGACTGTGCTAATGAAAATGACACAATTTATGTATGTGGACAGTGGTCACACACAGACACACACAGACACACACAGACACACACAGGCACACACACACACACACACACACACACACAGACACACACAGTCTGATCTGAGGTCACAGTGATTGACAGGAGCGCCTCAGCTTGTGATCACAGCTGCCATCTCCGATTTCAGTTCCGATTGTGGCTCATTAAATTGTTGTGGATTTGTGGACTTTGTGCCACATCCTCATTAATGCAGGACATGGCCTCCAAACACACGTCTCGGAAAATCAGGAGGAAGTAGTTGCATGTGTGTGTGAGTCAGCCAAACCCCCCAGACGCATATTTCATACAGAATAGTTATTAAAGTTTTGACAGAGCATTTTTGTGTTTTGGTGACTAATGACCCGGCCACACACTCGGGTGAAATTCCAGGCATGGTTGAGGCTTTGGCCGGGGGGCTGTGAAGGTCGCAGAGCGTCCACCTGGACACGCGGCGAGCAGTGATTATGTGTGCGGGGATGGCCGGGCCCGCAGGAGGGGCGATGGTCATGAAAGCAAAATTCCACCTGAAAGCGAGCCCGTCGTGTGTGAGGGAGTGTGTGTGTGTGTTCCAGACGCACAGTAGGTCGAGTTGCTTTGACAGAAACAGGACGCGATAATTGAAGCCCTGGCATTTTATTTCTAGCACCCTGTCACTGCATGCAGCTGTAGTGGGTCAGTGCAGCCCTCTTAAGATAATGTCTCATTACACTGACCCACACACACACACACACACACACACACACACACACACACAGTATAATCACCTCAGACTATGTGCTCATGTATCACGCTGTGTAGCTGCGGCCTGTTTGATGGATGCGTTTGACCCACGAGTTGTCCCTAAACGCAGCGATGGCAGGATCACAAACACGCTGAGCTACATTGTGGCACCTGCCTGTGCCAGTCACACCGTGACAGATCAAACATCACAAACATCTGCGCTGTGATCAGAGCGGCTGACCTATAAAAAGAGAGACAGGCTCCATGTTGGACTGCAGGCATCAGCTCTCATTCTAGTCCTGTTCAATTCATTGCAGATGATGATGGCAGATTTAAATCTGATGATCAGATATGAGCCTTTGATTCTGCGTATAGATTTATAATAGAGAAAAAATATCTGGAAATGAGCTGCATGCTTACTGTCAATGATGTTTGATTTATGCTTTTGCAGAGACAAACATTTTCAAATGACTCCGGGTAATTGTAATCCAAATGGCATTTATGCAGAGGGATCTACTTCCACACACCCTCAGCTGTCACTGTCTTCAGAGTCCCATTGTGAACGGATGACAGATTGTGAGGGGTCCTCAGCCAGACGCCTGTCTGGGGCCTGGGGGAAGCAGTGAGGAGTGTTAGATTCCTGTCTCCTCCACAATCAATCATCCATGTTTGTTTCTATTCAGAATACTCAGTTCAACCCTGCAGAGAAAAAACTATATTGATGTATTTTTATTGTTTTACGTTTCTCTTCATTCAACTGATTAAAGTTTTATCTTTGGATTGTTCTCCTCTACAGGAGCCAAACTATTAGCTGGAAGGTTCAGTTAACCAGTTTAGCTCCACATTGTGACACTCTATGTAAATTGTAACTTCTCATAAACTTTCCTGTCTTTCCTGTTCAACTCCAGACAGCAAAGCCATCGTGGACGGGAACCTGAAGCTCATCCTGGGTCTCATCTGGACTCTCATCCTTCACTACTCCATCTCCATGCCCATGTGGGACGATGAGGATGATGAGGATATAAAGAAGCAGACCCCCAAACAGCGCCTGCTGGGCTGGATCCAGAACAAGGTGCCCCAGCTGCCCATCACCAACTTCCACCGTGACTGGAGGGACGGCAAAGCCCTGGGAGCCCTGGTGGATAACTGTGCCCCCGGTAAGAATCCATCTGACTCGCTGAGCTAAACTGATGAGGTGCTGAGTCACAGTCAGTGCCGTGCTCATTGAGAGGCTGAGTGTGTGTGCGGTAGTTTTCCTGGTTGCTATGGATGTTGGGGTCAAGTATGTGCATCTGATACAATCACCTCCTCGGGAGAATTTGTCTCCTTCTCTTCTTATGTACAAATGAGGGCTGTATGTCTCTCAGACATTCTGGAGTGTGTGTGTGTGTGCGTCTACACACACACACACACATCCAGATTCTGATGTCAGCCAGTGTAATCTGTCTCTGGAGAGCAGGTAGTGTCAGTGGGTTGTTGGGCCCGCTGATGGCCGGAGGACGTCCCTGCCAGCTGTCCTGCTCTGACTGAAGCTTTCGCTCTCACTGTCTCTGGCCCTGAGGCCCGAGCCTGCCTTTAATGTTTATAGCCTCGCTGCCGCACAACACCTCCAAATTTGGGCACCATTCCTCCTCTTCTGTCAAGGGGGATGCTTGGCGTCACATCAAAATGCAGAGTGTTCTGTCACATGGAGGAGCCTAAGCCACAGATCGGAGGACCGCAAGGCCACACTTTGAGTCACTGCCAGTGGAAGCTTGTGCTCCCAATGAACATCAGAGATTCGGCTGTCAGATTTGCGAGAGGACACAGAGTGAAAGGTGGCGGAGAGGCAAGAGGGGGGAAGAACACTGTGTTTAACTGTGTTTATAGGAAGGATTGATCTGAAGAGAAGCGTCTTTCAAACAGTGCAGCCACACACACCATACAAGGCTGTGCTGTTCCTCTGGCATGTCACAGGCAGCAGCAATAGCCAGGAAACTCACCAAAGCAGAAACAGAGACGCTCCTCTCTCAGTTAGACAATTCAAATGATTCAATAATTAGAAATGTGTCTATAAATACAAATTTCCATATATCAGTGAGCTTGGCCTCATTCTAAACTCACTCAGGCGCTTTGTGAGATAGAAAAACTAACATCTCAGCCGACGCCAGGAGCTGCTGCTGCTGCTGCAGGTCCTCTGCCATCTGGTCGGACATGTGGTCGCCTCAATAGCTGCTAGGGCCTCTTTTTATAGCCGACTACACAGATACACTGCATCCTCCTCACAACAATACAAACATCGCAGGATTGTTTCAAAATTCTGCATCGACCTCAATCTCTTAACAGTCTCATTTCCAGGCTGGGATCGTTGCAAACTGGTCGGTTTGACACTCACAGGAGGTTAATGTGGCTGCAGACACATTTGGGTCTTGAGGGACCTGTTGGTTCTTGGTTATAGTCTTCCTGAGGAATGAGCGAGGTCTCAGGTCACGATGGGAGCCAGAGAAAGCCGAGCTACCTAACGAGGCTGTAATGTGTTTGATCAATCATTCATACACATTGGTTCATTAAAATGAGGAGTTCATTCATCAGGGTTTATTACATTATAGTCAGTTACACAGAGGCCATGCTGTCCCTGCTTCCTCCCTGTGCTGCCTCATGCAGCTGACGGAGCCTAATATGCTCCCGTTTCCTCCCAGCCCACATCTACAGTATATGACATCACACCTTACAGAAGGACGTTAACTACGTCTCACTGACACTGCGACTCCCTCGTCTTGTCTGTATTAACCAGATAATGGCGGTCTATGCTGTGCCCGGGTCTTCTAAGTGAGTGGCCCACACTTCATTGCCAAGTCTAATCCAATTTAGGCATTAGCAACACGCAGGCGTGGAGCTTCATCCGCCGTGAAAGTGCAGCAGCAACTGTTGAGCTTTATTCCTTTTAACAATCCCACATTGCTGAGCCAGACGTCGATTGTCACACGTTCCCGTTTCACAGGAGAGCAGTAATGTGAGTAAGGTCATGCCGCGCTGTAGCTGGAGGTGTTTTAGAGATAGCAGTGACAGGCCAAGTGGTCCTATTATAGCAGCCAGCGTTCTGCCACGTCTGCTTTAAGCCCGCACAGAAATGTCTCATCTCCGTCTGTCTCCTCTGCGTCCTGTTAGGTCTGTGTCCCGACTGGGCTGAGTGGGACCCCAACAAGCCTGTGCAGAATGCCAGGGAAGCCATGCAACAGGCGGACGACTGGCTGGGCGTGCCTCAGGTGAGAGCGCTGATTCGTCACAGCGGGAGGAAACTGTACTAACACTATTCTGAGCGCAACAGGAATAGAAGGTAAGAATGTGGAAATGTGGAGGAAAGTCTAGCAGGCAGAACTCGCAAAAGCAGTTTAAATCAAGAACCTGGAAGGATGCCTCGCCAATCACACACACACCACACACACACACACGGACAAGACTCAGCCGAGAATAGACAGCATATGATGTGTTATGGGCCTGAGTTTGTGTATCCATGGAGCTCATACTGCAGGGTGTCATCAAATATTTATCATCAAACATCCCTCCATGTTCTTTATTGTAGCTCAGTAGGTGAGTGTGTGTAGGAGTTTTATTTGCTTAGATTCATGAATTTGTGGAGGTGCGAGATTTCTCAACACCTTCAGGCCCAAACAGGTGTAAATAAGCCTGTACTGCTCCACAACAACAACGTGAACACAGCAAGTACAATATGTGCCGCCGTGTTCTTTTCTTCCCCGTCTTTGCACTATGCAGCTTGTTTACTTGTTTACTTGTTTGTCTAAGACGCAGGGTGAGCCATCCTTCCATGAAGCTTAGCGTTGGTGAGATAGCCGGGGGGGGGCGTTTGTCATGTCATGGCTCTGTAGGCCTGGGGGGGAGAGAGTGGGGGAGGGGTAGATTCCAGCGGGGCGGCGTTAAGATGCGAGGGAGGTCTGGCTCAGGGTAAATCCCCCCTGGTTGGCTTATTGAGGGCAACAATCCTTAACCCGGCTGTCCTGCGGTTAAATATAACCAGCGTGGAGCCGAGCTTTGCGGCGCACAGTGATTGACAGGCAAACACGCACTGGGAGACAGAAGGGAATGAGGGAATAAATTGGAATATCATTCAATATACAGTCAACCTTCGCCATATCACGAATGACAATATATCCAGTTCAAACAGAGCGTTGACCTTTTCAGAGCGGGCCAGCTGTCAGGTTTAACCCTCGCCTGTTTGTCTGCTCTGTAGGTGATTGCCCCCGAGGAGATCGTGGACCCAGATGTGGATGAGCACTCGGTGATGACGTACCTGTCTCAGTTCCCCAAGTCCAAGCTGAAGCCTGGCGCTCCTGTCAAGGCCAAGCAGCTCTTCCCCGACAAAGCCAAAGCTTATGGACCTGGTGGGTTTCCGGAGAGAAACTATGAATATAGAAGCAGTTCCTGTTTGCTTTGCCTCCAGTTTGCTCATTACATCACCACGCTCTGAGCTCTGTCTGCTTATTTGCCTTTTAGGTATTGAGCCTCACGGCAACATGGTCCTCCAGCCGGCTGTGTTCACTGTGGAGACGTTGGAAGCTGGAAGTGGTGAGGTCCTGGTCTATGTTGAGGATCCTGAGGGACACAAAGAGGAGGTGAGCTAGAGCTGATGCATAATCAGGCTCAGATCATCGGAGTGCTGCTGATTAATTTTTAATCTAATACACTCTTACTCTGCCTGTCGCTGTTCCAGGCGAAGGTTAAGCCCAACAACGACAAAAACAGAACCTACACCGTCACATACGTCCCCAAAGTGGAGGGCGTCCACAAGGTGAGAAAGAAACGTCTTGATTCTGTCCTCATCTTAGAATATATCAGGACTGTAGCTTCACTCTTTCTCTCTTTCCTTTGCTCAGGTGAAAGTGTTGTTTGCTGGTCAGGACATCGATAAGAGCCCCTACACAGTCAATGTGGCCAAAGTCATGGGCGACCCCAGCAAGGTCCACGCCAGAGGCCCGGGTCTGGAGCCAACAGGCAACGTGGCCAACAAACCCACCTACTTTGACATCTACACCGCCGGTAAGTATGGAACCTAGAGGCCTTTAGGATGTGAGGCCATACAGAGCAACAACAGCTCTGTGATCATTCTGCTCCGTCAAAGCAGCTCTGACCGTTTCTCTCGTCACGTCCAGGTGCTGGTAACGGCGACGTCAGCGTGGTTATCGTGGATCCTCAAGGCAAAAAGGACACAGTGGAGCTCATCCTGGAGAATAAGGGCGACAGCGTCTTCCGCTGCACCTACCACCCCATGATGGAGGGTCCCCACACCATCCATGTGCTGTTTGCCGGCCAGGAGATCCCCAAGAGTCCTTTCACTGTCAACATCGCCGAGGGTGAGCAATCGGTCTGAGCTGCAAATTACTGTCGCACAAATCCGATTGCTTAGAGTGCTGATAGTATCAGGGTGACTATCCATCGTGATCTGCAGTCATCCTCAGTTTCCGTGGGAACAGCCGGTCAGTGTAGACCATAACCCCTCCTGTCTGTTATTTCTAGCTCCCCGTGTTGCTCCTCCCGTGCAGATAGTCCCTCAGTCAGTGCGCACCCCGCCTGGAGCAAAGGGTGCCAAAGGGGCTCAACCCCCAAAACCCGGCCGCCCAAGTTAGTATGGTCTGCTGCTCAGCCAGGCCCCGCCCCCCCTCCTCACGCCTCGCTCCGCCCCTAAATGCTTCCTCAGGGACGAGTCAGTCTCTGAGACTGTTCGCTGTGCTTCCTGTCCTGCTCTTTCTCCTCGTTTACTGCTGCCTTCATGACGTTCCAATGAATGAATTGGCTCTTAGATGACGACGCTGTTCAGATACGCTGTTGCATAAATCCTTCCGTTTGTTCCACTTTGCATTCCAATCTACTTTTTCGCTTTTAAATCTCTTCGCTTGATCTGTGGACATGATTGTTTTTTGTCGCAGCCAAATTTGCATAAGCTGGCATTCAGTTTTCTAAATGTGTTGTCGATGTTGTGGATGCTCTTAAATGTGTCATTGCCTCTCTTCAACACTCTGATTTGCTTATTGCTACAAAAAGCATTGTGTATAAGAGTAAGTAAGTAACTTGTCATTTTCAAACTCTGCCAGTCAACCTGCACCTATGAGGGATTTGATTTCAGTAGCATATTTATCCTGTATCTCTGCTGCCAAGCCTGCTGCCAGCTGCCGGCTGCTCTCAGCTGCTTCTAGCTTTGGAAAAAGAACATTGTCTGTTTTTACACTGGGGGTTCATCTTTACAGCCATGAGCCCTAATGCCTGCAGAGCCACGGGCAGAGGCCTTCAACCTAAAGGTGTCAGAGTGAAGGAGGTTGCTGACTTCAAAGTTTTCACCAAGGGAGCTGGCAGCGGATCACTGAGCGTCTCAGTCAAAGGACCAAGTGAGTCAGACACTTTCTCCTCTCTGCATCGCTCTCTGCCAGACTTTCTCCTCCATTATTATGTCTGTTTGCCGTTACTGTCTGCAGGGTTGCATTCACACACTGTTTGTCACATGATAAAGTTAATGATACTTGGAATGCCTTAAATAGAAATGTGTTAATTATTCATCCTCAGCTGGAGCAGAGGAGACGGTGAAAGTGCGCGATGCAGGAAACGGTGTGTATGAGTGTGATTATCTCCCCCTGAAGCCTGGTAAATACACTGTCAGCATCACCTGGGGAGGTCAGCCCATCCCACGCAGGTAACACCTTCACACTGCGTTTAGATAGAAAACACTTTACATTCAAAGTGAGGATATAGGATGTTATATATGTTTTGTGTTGTTGTGTGCTGCAGCCCCTTCGAGGTGGAGGTGGGCGTTGAGGCCGGCTTCCAGAAGGTGAGGGCCTGGGGTCCGGGGCTGAAGACCGGCAAGGTGGGCAAATCAGCTGACTTTGTGGTGGAGGCCATAGGCACTGAAGTTGGAACTCTGGGTAAGACCTGAACCACTGATATGACCAAGTCTTCACAAAGACATGGTGGGGTTTCTGAATGTGAGTGTGAAATCTAAACATGCTCATTCTCCCGATGTCCAGGCTTCTCCATTGAAGGCCCCTCTCAGGCTAAAATTGAGTGTGACGATAAAGGTGATGGCTCCTGTGATGTGCGCTACTGGCCCACTGAGCCCGGAGACTACGCTGTCCATGTAGTCTGTGATGATGAAGACATTAAGGACAGCCCCTTCATGGCTCACATCCTCCCTGCAGACAATGACGTGTTCCCTGAGAAGGTAGAGTCCACTCACTGCTGTGTTATAGACCGAGCAGGCCGTCATAATGGGTCAAATCTAAATAAATCCTCTTGTGCAGGTGAAAGCCTTTGGTCCAGGCCTGCAGCCCACGGGTGTCACTGTGAATAAAGCTACAGAGTTCACCATCGATGCCCGCATGGCTGGAAAGGCTCAACTGAAGATCTACGCACAGGTATGTGTCGTTTATTCACAGGAGTGCAGCGTTTCATATTGCATGTGAGTGCACAGAGTGGAGCTCACACGCGTTTGTATCGTCTAAGGATGCGGAGGGCGTCACTATCAACATCAAGATCACTGACAAGGGAGACGGCACTTTCCTGTGTGTCTACACACCTGCCAAGCCAATTAAGCACACAATCATCATCACCTGGGGAGAAGTGAACGTGCCCAACAGTCCCTTTCGGGTGAGACACACACACACACGCACACACAAGGCCGCACTTAGAACACATTTTAAATTAAATCTAATGGCACTTAACCTAATGAACGGAGAGAATGGCAGCAGTTGAACAGAAGCGTGTGTTTTCACCAGGTGCTGGTCGGTGAGGGCTCTCATCCAGAGAAAGTTAAGGTCTATGGCCCTGGAGTGGAGAAGACAGGCCTCAAGGCTAATGAGCCAACATACTTCACCGTGGACTGCACTGAGGCTGGCCAAGGTGAGTGTGTGTAAGGAGATGCAGTGGGTGGTTTAGACAAAAGAAGTACTTAGAGCTGAGCTGAAAGGCTGGAAAGGAAATGTGTGCATCTGAGGTGACAACCCTCATGAAGCTGTCAGCATTTTAAATGTATATAACACACAGAGAGAACCTCTGTATGTGTGTGTTGTGTTCTTTCATGACCTTTATGGACTGTGTGTGTTAGGGGACATCAGCATTGGAATCAAGTGTGCCCCAGGAGTGGTTGGCCCTGCTGAGGCAGACATCGACTTTGACATCATCAAGAATGACAATGACACCTTCACTGTCAAGTACACTCCCCCCGGGCCGGGCCGCTACACCATCATGGTGGTGTTTGCTGATCAGGTGGGAATGCGGTTTCCTGACTGATGGCTGGTGTTGCATCACATGTTGAATAATACATTTGCAAGTCTTGCGTAATTTTTTCATGATTTTTTTTTTTTTTCAATTGTTCTATCAGGAAATTCCTGTCAGTCCCTTTAAAGTGAAGGTCGATCCGTCCCATGATGCTGGGAAGGTGAGAGCAGAAGGCCCCGGACTCAACAAGACAGGTGGGAGAAGAGGCAATGGAAAAGAAATACAGTAATTAGCTTTGAGTTGGATTGGCAGGGCTGACAGGATGTGTGTGTGTGTGCGTGCGTGTGTTTCAGGAGTGGAAGTTGGCACTCCAACACACTTCACCATTTACACAAAGGGAGCAGGAAAGGCCAAGCCTGAGGTGCATTTCAAAGCTTCGGGCCCTGGAGAGGCTGTGCGTGACTTTGAGATAATTGATAACCACGATTACTCCTACACTGTCAAGTACACGGCACTTCTACAGGTACGCCAATATCTGAGACTCAGAGCCATTAACGGCCCAGCAGGGTGTGGATATTATCCCACACGAGTGTCAAATCCAATCAATATTCACTTTGCCTTGTCTTTTCAGGGGAACATGGCAATTTCAGTAACACATGGAGGAGATCCCATCCCTAAGAGCCCTTTTCACATCACGGTGGCTCCTCCTCTTGATATTGGCAAGGTCAAAGTGGAGGGACTAGACACCAGTAAGTAATCATGATACTAAACTGTTTCACTCGGTGTGTTTGGTAAATGTTTAGTCAAAGCTTTCGTCTGGAAATAAAATGTTTCTCAAGTGTTTCCTGTCCGCTTGACTCACAGAAGTGGAGGTCGGTAAGGACCAGGAGTTCACAGTGAACACTAAAGGTGCCGGTGGGCTCGGCAACGTGGGCGTTAAGATGACCTCGCCCTCAGGCCGACCAATCCCGTGCAAGCTGGAGTCCGACAAAGCCAAAGGCACTCACAATGTGAAGTACATTCCCCCAGAGGAGGGGCAGTACAAGGTCGATGTCAGCTACGATGGCAACCCGGTGATGGGAAGCCCCTTCGGCGTGGAAGCCGTGATGCCTGCTGACCCCTCAAAGGTGAAAGTTCATGAAATCTCTTTGTAGTTAACCCGCCTAATTTTGTCATAAATTGATTTTCAAAGTGCTTATTGATAAGTTTGACCCGCGTTGGTGACCTGTGTCTGTGTTGCATCACACGTTTAGGTGCGAGCCTTTGGCCCGGGGCTGAAGGGAGGCATTGTGGGAAAGCCAGCTCCGTTCTCTATCGACACTAAAGGAGCTGGTGCAGGTGGACTGGGCCTGACTGTGGAGGGTCCCTGCGAGGCCAAGATCGAGTGCCAGGACAACGGCGACGGCACATGCTCAGTGAACTACCTGCCCACCGAGCCCGGCGAGTACGCCATCAACATCCTGTTTGCAGAGCAGCACATCCCAGGCTCACCCTTCAAGGCTCAGGTGCGTCCGGCCTTTGACCCCAGCAAGGTGACGGCCAGCGGGCCCGGCCTGGAGAGAGCCAAGACGGGGGAACCGGCCACTTTCACCGTGGACTGTACCCGGGCCGGCGAAGGCGAGCTCACCATCGAGATCGTGTCAGAGACCGGGGCCAAGGCCGAAGTGCACATCCAGAAAACCGCAGAGGGAACCTTCTCTGTCACGTACATCCCTCCATTCCACGGCACACACACCATCACTATCAAATACGGGGGCAATGTCATTCCACAGTTTCCTAAGGTTCTTCAAGTTGAGCCGTCTGTGGACACCAGTGGGGTTCAGGTCTATGGACCTGGAGTGGAGCCCAGAGGTAAGACGACCTCATGTTCTTACTGAGCCTATATATATGTAATGTTTCTCTGCAGCAACAGTTTGTCCTCATGAGCATCTCTGTTTCCAGGAGTCCTCAGAGAGGTCACGACCCACTTCATCGTGGACGCCCGCGCCCTCAACAAGACAGGCGGAACCCATGTCAAGGCTCACATCATCAGCCCCTCCGGCACCAACACAGACACCTACATCACTGACAAGGGAGACGGAACCTACAGAGTGGAGTACACCGCGTTTGAAGACGGTGAGAGGATGAAGAACACTGTTACATTATTTTCTTTAACTCGGCAGAATAAATCCCAATTAAGACAAAGAGTGCAGACAGAGAGAGAAATCACTAACAGGTGGGCGCCATTTGGAAGTAAGAGAGAGAGGGGAGGGGGCGAGGGGGAGGAGGAGGAGGAGGAAGAAGAGGAGGGGGGTATAAATACAGAATGATGCAGTTGAGCAGTGATGTAAGGGGCAGATAGCAGGGAGGCAGACAGGCTCTGCTTTATAAATAGAGTGTTCTGGAACAGAAGCTCTTAACTAGGCAGGTATGTGTGCTAAAGGCTGCTTTCACACACCGGTGCAGCAGGAGGGGAATGACAGGGGATATTAATAGAGACCTATAACACAAAGCAAAGAGATCACAGCGCAACTCGCAGCCACCAGACGCACTCTAATATTACACCAGTGTGAGTGTGAGCGTGGCATATAGACCTACTGGGAGGCTGCTGTCAGAAAAGTGCTGTGGCAGAATAATGAATAGGGAGCAGCTGTAATGTCTCATACATTCAGCACATCTGTCTGCACGCTGGATGGCATCTTTCATAAATAAGCAGATGTTTATCTCCCTAAAAGGGGAAATGCTGTCTTGTAATTCATAGTAAGTGGCGTTAACAGAAAACATTCGCTCGCTGTGAGGGCTTTGCCCAAAGAGAAGTGACACACACACACTCACACACTCATACTCATACATCAGCCTGATTGATGTGTGTGTGTGTGTGCAGGCATGCATCTGATCGAGGTGCTGTACGACGACGTGGCCACGCCCAAGAGTCCCTTCAGGGTGTCGGTGGTGGAGGGATGTGATCCGACCCGGGTCCGCGCCTATGGACCGGGTCTGGAGGGAGGAATAACCAACAAGTCCAACTGCTTCACTGTGGAGACCAGGTACGGTTTGATGACATTGTGAGAAACTCCAACACCCAGCAGAAGAGCAAATATGCTGAGAACTGATGATTGAATTATTGATTGATATAATAAGAAGAGTGTGTGTGTTCTGTCTCAGGGGTGCTGGTACTGGAGGTTTGGGTCTGACCATCGAGGGAGCCTCAGAATCAAAGATATCCTGCAAGGACAATAAGGACGGCAGCTGCAGTGTGGAGTACGTTCCCTTCACTCCCGGGGACTACGACGTCAACATTAACTACGGCGGCCACCCGATCCCCGGCAGCCCGTTCAGGGTCCCTGTGAGGGACCCCGTGGACCCCAGCAAGGTCAAGTGCTCGGGTCCGGGCCTGGGCACCGGAGTCAGAGCCCACGTCCCTCAGACGTTCACGGCGGACTGCACGCAGGCTGGACAGGCCCCGCTGGATGTCAAACTCTACGGCCCGACAGGTAGACGGACTGTAAAGATGTGAAACTCTGTGAAGCTCACACGCACACACACGCACACACACGCACACACACACACACACAGACATACACTCCAGGCTGCAGAGCATCATCAAGCTGCTGTTATATCATAGATTTCCATACTTTTGTTATTTTCCAGGTACAGCAGAGCCAGTTGGCGTGAAGAACAATGGTGATGGAACCCACACAGTTCACTACACCCCGGCTCAGGATGGCCCTTACACTGTAGCTGTCAAATATGCAGATCAGGAAGTCCCACACAGGTATGGAATGTACAAAAACTTGCAAAAATAAACACGTTTTTTCTCAGTTTGGCTGCAATAAGACGAGGAGAGTTTCCAGTAGAAATGGCTTCTGCAGCGTCTGCTGATTAGATCACGTCTGTCTCTGTTCTGCTTTCACAGCCCGTTCAAAGTGTTGTCTCAGCCCGGGCACGATGCCAGCAAGGTACGTGCCAGCGGTCCGGGTCTCGACACTAAAGGCGTGGCTGCCAGTTTGCCTGTGGAGTTCACCATCGACGCCCGCGATGCCGGAGAGGGGCTGCTCACCGTGCAGATTCTGGTGCGTTCGGCTCCTTGTTTCCAAGATTCCCAACTACGGGACTAATACAGCCTCCCGTCTAACTTTCTCTCTCCATATTCAAACACCGACAGGACCCAGAGGGCAAACCGAAGAAGGCCACGATCCAGGACAACAGGGACGGAACCTACACGGTGTCCTACGTCCCCGACTCTACTGGCCCCTACACCATCACCATCAAGTACGGAGGAGACGAGATCCCCTACTCCCCTTACCACATCCAGTCTCTGCCCACCGGAGACGCCAGCAAATGTCGACTCACAGGTAAAGAAACCAGGACAGGATCTGATAAATATAACAACCTGAACCTTGTTATTTATTTCCTGTTTTGTAACATTGTATTTCTCTCTCCAGTTTCAATCGGAGGACATGGCGTGTGTAAGTATCCATACTAGTGTATCGCTCAAAAGTGGAACAATCTGTGCCCTTATGCTCCAATTACTCATCACTTTCCTCTTTTCCTCTCTGCGCCTAACAGCAAGCCTTCAGAAACTGCAGACGTCTGAGGATACGGTCATCACCGTCGACGCTAAGGCTGCTGGGAAGGGCAAAGTGACCTGCAAGGTTCTGACCCCCCAGGGGATGGAGCTGGACATGAACGTGGTGGAGAATCACGACGGAACCTTTGACATTTACTACACGGCCCCCGAGCCCGGGAAGTACGTCATCACCATCCGCTTCGGGGGGCAGAACATCCCCAAGAGCCCCTTCCATGTGGTGGTGAGTGGCTGCCCTGTAACGGCCCCGCAGGAGTGTGTGTTTCACTCTCACTCTGTTGTGTTACTAAAAACTTCATGTGCCCACAGGCCTCAAACGAGCCGGTGGTTCCTCGCGACACTGTGGATCCTCAATTCCGCCCTCTGAACCTGGTGGTCCCCTTCACACCCCAGCAGGGAGAGATCACAGGTGAGACCTACTACTTCTTCTTCTTCTCCTCCTCACACTGAAACGATAAATAAGAAATCGATCCACAGGCAAAGTGATGTTTTGGCAGACTGACATCGCTCTTGTCTTCTCTAGGTGAGGTTCGGATGCCTTCAGGCAAGACGGCACGTCCACACATCACTGACAACAAAGACGGCACCATCACTATCAAGTACCAGCCTATGGAGCGAGGGCTGCACGAGATGGACATCAAGTACGACGGCAACCACATTCCAGGTCAGTCGCATATATAGAGAGGAATGTGAAGATGTTTATGAGTATTTAAAGTTTGAAATGAGGACAAATCCAGCTGGTACAGGTGTTGTGGGTCTCAGTTATATGGTCGTGTCTCCTGTAGGAAGCCCTCTGCAGTTCTTTGTGGATGCTGTCAACAGTGGAGTGGTGACAGCTTATGGTCCAGGTCTGAGTTACGGGATGGTCAACAAGGCCGCCACCTTCACTGTGGTCACCAAGAACGCAGGAGAAGGTACAGCGATGTTTGATGTTTGCTTTTGGATCTGTGGCGATGGATTCCCAGTAAAAGCAGCTGAATGACTCTGACTCCGCCCCTCAGGTGGTCTGTCGTTGGCGGTGGAGGGTCCGTCTAAGGCAGAGATCACCTGTAAGGACAACAAGGACGGGACCTGCACAGTGTCCTACCTGCCCACTGCTCCTGGAGATTACAACATCATCGTCAAGTTTGACAACAAGCACATTCCAGGCAGTCCCTTCACTGCCAAGATCACCGGTGAGGAAATGGGAGTTTGTGCCCTTTGACCTCTGTCCTTTCTGTAACAGACGGGTTCAAAAAACATTGTCTTTTGTTTCAAGGGGACGACGCCATCACTAGGACGTCCCAGCTTAACGTGGGCACAGCGGCTGACGTGTCCCTGAAGATCGCAGAGACAGACGTGAGCTCCCTGACAGCTAGCATCAGAGCGCCGTCGGGCAACGAGGAGCCCTGTCTGCTCAAGAAGCTTCCCAACAGACATCTGGGTAAGACCTCCTGTCCTTTTGACCCGGCAAAGAGCCAAACAACTACATTCCTTCATCAATTCTAACCACCTCCTCCTCCTCCTTCCTTCTTCAGGAATCTCTTTCACCCCTAAGGAGGTGGGCGAGCACGAGGTGAGCGTGAGGAAGAGCGGCGTGCACGTGGCCAACAGCCCCTTCAAGATCATGGTGGGCCAGTCGGAGATCGGCGAGGCCAGCAGGGTGAAGGCTTTCGGCAAAGGCCTGGTGGAGGCGCACACGTTCGAAATGACCGAGTTCTTTGTGGATACGAGAAACGCAGGTGAGCTTTGGAGAAACGAGTCAGCTAGCATGAAGAGGAAGCGGACTGGTTTCTAACTTCCCTCTGACCTCCACCTTGCAGGATACGGAGGTTTAGCACTGTCGATCGAGGGTCCGAGCAAAGTCGATATCAACTGTGAGGACATGGAGGACGGGACGTGCAAAGTGACGTACTGTCCCACCGAGCCTGGGAACTACACCGTCAACATCAAGTTTGCAGAGAAGCACATCCCAGGTTAGAACGTTTGGCTTTGAAAGTTCCAAAACTCTTTGCCCTCTAAAAGTATATTTGATGTATTTATTGAAAACTGTGTGTGTGTGTGTTCTTCAAACGCAGGAAGTCCTTTCGCGGTGAAGGTGACCGGAGAAGGAAGGATCAAAGAAAGCATTACCAGGAAGAGGCAGGCGTCCTCCATCGCCTCAGTGGGCAGCACGTGTGGCCTCAACCTAAAGATTCCAGGTCAGTGCAGCAGCTGGTCGGGAACCTTCACGGACAACAGCAACCAATCATTTCCTGTCGCCCTCTGTCAATAAATATCTCACATTTGTATTCGTGCTGCGTTTTCCCTTTTTCTTTTGCCTGCAGGAAATTGGTTCCAGATGGTTTCTGCTCAGGAGAGGTTGACCAGGACATTCACCCGCAGCAGCCACACCTACACCCGCACCGAGCGCACAGAGATCAGCAAGACCCGCGGCGGAGAGACCAAGAGGGAGGTGCGGGTGGAGGAGAGCACCCAGATGGGGGGAGGAGGGGGAGGGAGCCCCTTCAGAGACGTCTTCGGGGACTTCCTGGGCAGAGAGAGTCTCAGCAGCTTCGCAGGCATCACCGCCAGACCTGAAGGTGAGCCTCGCACTCGGTTCAGACCCCGTGGAAAGGACTCCTGTAAAACTTTAAAACGTGTCTGACCTCCGCTTCTGCTTCACCCAGTCGTGGAGTCCGGCTCTCAGGCCATGACGGCTCAGGTGACCAGCCCCGGCGGGAAGACAGTGGACGCAGACATCGTGGACGGAGGGAGCAGCACCTACAGCGTGCGCTTCATCCCTCAGGAGATGGGACCGCACACCGTCAACGTCAAATACAGGGGCCAGCACGTCCCGGGGAGCCCGTTCCAGTTCACAGTGGGGCCCATGGGAGAAGGGGGCTCGCACAAGGTCCGGGCAGGAGGTCCCGGTCTGGCCAGAGGCGTCGCCGGTGCACCAAGTATGTCCACACGCATGTTATTACTGAGAAGGATTGAGTGTTTCAGGTCAGATCCCTCTTTTCTAACTGGCCTGTTTCACTCCGTCTCCAGCTGAATTCAGCATCTGGACCAGAGAGGCGGGGGCCGGTGGTCTGTCCATCGCCGTGGAGGGTCCCAGCAAGGCCGAGATCTCCTTTGAGGACAGGAAGGACGGCTCGTGCGGCGTCTCCTACATCGTGAAGGAGCCAGGTAGCGTCAGAGGATTCATCTGAGCACACAAATGCAACTCGCACATCTCTTCTGAGCGACTTGCTTCCAGCTGTTTTGATTCCTCTGGTTTCTGATGAGCTCTCTCCCTCTCTGCCTCTCTCTCTCTCTCTCCCCCCCCCTCCCTCTCTCCCTCTCTCTCTCCCCCTCAGGTGATTACGAAGTGACAATCAAATTCAACAACGAGCACATCCCTGACAGCCCGTTCACCGTCCCCATCGCCACGCTCTCAGACGAGGCACGCAGGCTCACCGTCACCAGCCTGCAGGTACCATCACACACTCTTTTACACACACACACACACACACACACAAGCTTGTAGTCCCATCTCCCCCTAATATAGCACTTTGACCTTGAAGTGTAACTGGATGCCAGGGTTGCAGCGGGAGCCAAGGCTGCAGTAGTGATGACGGGGGAGGATTAACTGTCCCCTCATTAATGCGACGCACAGCGAGCTGCTGCAGTGTGTGATTGTGTTTGGAAAGAAAGAAATGGCGAGAGGGAGAGAAAGACACTTCTAAAGTTTCCCGTGACAGCTGAAATTATTGGCTGCCTCCCCTCACAGATGCTTGACACACACACACACACACACACACACGCACACACACTCACAGATGTTTCCATTACAACTGCCAGCAACGCTAAAACATATTCCGTCGGTCTGAAATGGCACTTGAGCGCACTTTTCTGCCGCCACACGCCCGGTGAAGCACAACATCAGAGCCGCGTTTAAAATGTCACCGCCGCTCTTATGGCTGCTAAACGCCTCGCTGTGAACTCTGACCTTTCCTGCCTCTCGCACCCATCCGCTCGCTCTATTCTCGTTCAGGCGTGGTGACTCACACACTTAATTTCTCTTGAGGCACAGCCGCACACACACACACACACACTGAGTCTCATTTTGTGTGTGTGTGTGTGTTATTGCAGGAGAAGGATCTGAAGGTAAACCAGGAGGCTTCTTTCATGGTGCAGCGTAACGGAGCCAGAGGTGTGGTTGATGCTAAAGTCCACACGCCCTCAGGGTCATCTGAGGAGTGTTACGTCACCGAGCTGGACAGTGGTATGAGCCCACACACATCAGGGCCGCTGAGTGGAAGTCAGGAGTGTGAGCTTCAGATCAGTAACATCTCTGCTTCTGCTTTCACAGACAAGAACGCCATTCGCTTCATTCCCCGCGAGAACGGCGTCCACTCCATAGATGTTAAATTCAACGGATGCCACATTCCTGGAAGCCCCTTCAATGTCCGCGTGGGCGACCCCGGTATGGTCGGCGACCCTGGCATGGTGACAGCGCACGGCCACGGCCTGCAGGGAGGAACTACAGGTACGGGGAAAGATCAGGCACAAGCCAACGAGTCGCCACGCACACGTCTGCTCTGCGCCTTCCTCACCTCCTGCCCGCTTCCTTTTCAGGCGCGCCCTCCGACTTTGTGGTCAACACCTGTAACGCAGGCTCGGGGACTCTGTCGGTGAACATCGACGGCCCGTCCAAGGTCAAGATGGACTGTCAGGAGTGCAACGAAGGCTACAAAATCACATACACACCCATGGCGCCCGGCAACTATCTCATCACCATCAAATACGGCGGGCCGCAGCACATCGTGGGAAGCCCCTTCAAGGCCAAAATCACAGGTCTGCTCCGTCGCCTCTGAGGAGCCCGGCTCACGCGTGTGCATCTTGAATAAGATCCCAAGTCTGGGAACATGTTGTCATGTTCTCTGGCGTTACTCAGAGTTCAGGCTGCATGAAGCTGTCACTCACTGTCACTGCAGCGCTGCACTGCAGTGATTCATGCTACTGAAAATAGTTTGAAATCCCTCCCCCGAGTCCTTAACCTTTACTTTGTATCAAAGTGGCATTAAATATTTTCATGAAGTCCATTTTCCTCCTCTTTTCCCTCGGGGGAGGCTCCATTAGCAGCTGTATCCTTGTTTCCTCTCCTCAGATCTTGCAGTGTGTTATGTAAAGTCTGACCTGAACCACGATGGCATTTGATAACCTTTCTCCCTCTGCATCCTCTCTCTCTCTCTCTCTCTCCCTCTCTCTCTCTCTCTCTCCTCTGCAGGCGCCCGGCTGTCAGGAGGTCACAGCCTCCATGAGACCTCCTCTGTGCTGGTGGAGACCGTAACCAAGTCCTCCAAAATGGGCGGCTCCTACAGCGCCTCCTCGTCCTCTTCCTCCGCCTCTGCCTCAGCCTCAGCCTCCGCCTCCACGTCCATTGCGGCCAAACTGACGTCCGACGCCAGCAAGGTGGTCTGCCGCGGCCCGGGCCTGTCCAAGGCTTTGGTGGGCCAGAAAAACAATTTCAGCGTTGACTCTAGCAAAGCAGGTGAGACAGACAGGGAGACAGACAAACAGGCGCCCCGGGCCTCTGCAGTCAGTCTTGACGTGTGAATGCTGTAATCATCCCGTCTTAACCCTGCTGCCTTTCCCTTTCCAGGCACCAACATGCTGATGGTGGGCGTGCACGGACCCCAGGCTCCCTGCGAGGAGGTTTATGTCAAGCACATGGGCAACAAGCTCTACAACGTCACGTACACAGTCAAGGACAAGGGCAGCTACACTGTTATTGTCAAATGGGGCGACGACAACATCCCAGGCAGCCCCTACAAAGTGCTGGTACCCTGAAAAGACTAAACCCAAGCTCCGCCCCGTCCCCGTGGAGCCCCCCCATCCCGGCTCTTCTGCGGATTACATCATACTCAGCCTGCACTAAAACCTGCAAGGACATTTTCGCTTAATTGTGTTTTTTTGAGAGAAGAAAGAAATCCATAATTGTGCCAAACGGTTTTGTATTAACTCTGCAAGTTCATTCACAACGCGCTCACGTTCAGAGTGAAGCGTCCTTTTGTCGTGTCGTTCCATTGAGAGGCTTAATGTGTGAATGTCCGTTGAAGTTGCAGTAATAAGCAGATTTAAAGTGTGATGTCTGGTTTTTGTATGGTTAAGAATTAGAATTGTTTTTGTTATATTAACCTATTTTTTGTCTATTAAGTCTTTGCAGGCCTAATAAAGATTTTATTGCTAACTTTCCCCGACAGTGAGTGAAGTGATTTCCTCTCTCTCTCAGGCGTGCGGTGAACCTTTCGCTCGCTCCAGATGCTGAGGAACAGGAAGCAGCGGGGGGGAAGGAGAGGGGGGGGGGCGGCGTTCTCTGCTTTTTACATTTCTATGGTTTCATCACTCGCTTTCTTCTTTTTTTCTCCTTGACCCCCCGCTGCTTCTGCCATCAGGAAGTTACTGCTTGATCACAGACGCTCTTAGCTGAATATCAGATAAGGTTGTTCTAGGTGTGTGTGAGGCTTTGGTGTCGTTTGATCTCCTCACACACATCTGCAGAACATTACAACTTCAGATTAGAAGTCGTACGCCTCCTAACTCTTCATCAAAATCTAAAATGTCTCACATCCAGCTATTTTTGAGTCTTCTGGCTCCTTGTTTGACTCCTCTGTGTGTGTGTGTGTGTGTGTGTGTGTGTGTGTTCACTTGCACTCACTAGAGGGCAGCATGATCAAACTCTCCCATGCATTCACGTTTCAAAGCAAACAGGCGGCACAAACTCTCCATTGTTCCCGAGGAAGATTAACTATAACATCCTGGCTACAAGGGCGCCTGCCGAGTGTAGAAACCAAAGGCTCCAGCGTGTGCGTGTGTGTGAGTCTGTGTGTGTAATTAAGCCTGCTGGATCAAAGATGGATCTCAACCGCTTGTCGCCGCGCGCGCTCCTTGTGGAAGTGGTGGTGCTGTGTGGTTGTGTGTGTGGTTGTGTGAGAGGAAGATCGGGGGAAGGACAGAGGTTAAGCTTCAGCTCTCGTGTGTGTTCTCATGCATATGTGTGTGGATCGACTTGTGCCTCTGGCGTGGCCTCTGTGTCAGCTGCCGGCCTCGGCCCCATGGCGGATCAGCGACCCGGCCTCCGCACACTGACACGCTCCATCGCCCCCCCCCCCCCTCCCCCCCCCCTCCATCCCTCCACCTTCCCTCCCTATAATTAGGTGCTAATTTTCTCTGGTTCCACTGGTGACGCGGCGCTGGGGGCCTGAGCCGAGCAAAGACGAAGAGCTTTCTGCGGTTTTGATGAACGGCGTTTGATAGCCGGAGTTGCTGACCATCTGGCCCGAGTGGCTGGCGCCGCCCGCTGCCGGCCCGTGCTGACGCGGGGGCCGGGTTCGGGGCCCACCCACGTCAGTCTGTCCCCGCGGCCTGCTCCTCCAGACCAGGACCCAGGCGTCTGTCCACCAACAACATGTTTATCTCAAGTGGCTGCCAAGTGACTCACAGATAGCGGCCTCGCTACGCAGACGGAGGGAGGAAGAGGAGGAGAGACACAGAGGAGAGGAGAGGGAGGCAGGGAGGGAGATGGATTAGAGGAAGAGAATGGAATTAAACAAATCCAGATGGAAGAAAGGCAGATTCACACACACACACACACACAACCACACACAACCACACACACACGTACACACACACACACACACACACACACACACACACACACACACAGTCACGCTCGCCCACAATAGGAAGAGGGAGGCGGACATGTGTGACTGCCGGCACCGCGTCATTTACGATTCACTATGGCAACGTATAGCTCCAACGCAACGCCATCATCAAATGTTGGACGTGATGAAATGACTGCTGGGTTATTAATACTGTTCTTATGGGGATCAATGGGGGGTGTGGTTGCCACGGAGATGCTTCTCTCCCATCCTCACGCTCCATCATTTTATACTCTCTCTCTCTCTCTCTCTCTCTCTCTCTCTCTGTGTCTCCCACTCACACACACACACACACAAGCGTGCACACACCCTCATGTACACACACACTTAAATCTGGATTATGCTAAGAGTAAAATTGTGTAATGACATCATGCCCCCAAAACCTTTAGAAGTTGGTGATCTAAACGCAATAACACTCATTCTCTCTCTCTCTCTTTCTCTCTCTCTCTCTCTCTCTCCCTGTCTCTCTCTCTCTCTCTCTCTTTCTCTCTCTTTCACTTTCTCTTTCTCTTTCTCCTTCTCTCTGTCCTTCCATCCTCTCCCTCCCTCCCTCTCTCCCTCTCTCTCTTCCTCCCATCCTCTCTCCCTCTCTCTCTTCCTCCCATTCTCTCTCCCTCCCTCTCTCTTCTCTCTCTCTCTCTCCCTCTCTTCCTCCCTCCCTCTCCCTCTCTCTCTCCTCTCATTCAGCCCCCACCGTTCACCCAATTTAATTTTTCCTCCCTCTCTCCAAATTCCAATCAATCTGTGTCTCTGCAGATGCACTGATCTATTTCTCATCTCATTTTCCTGTCACCACGCCGCTGCTTCTTCCTCTTCTTCTTCTTTCCAAGGCCCGCTTCTCTACCTTTGACCTTAATTCATCAATGCGGCGTCTCTCGTTAGCGTGGATGTAAATCTCTACAGACTGGGTCACTGATGGGTCTTCTAGACGACAAGATCCCTCTCCATGGCTGAGAGAGCAGACAAACAAGACGCTACGCAAATGTTTGCACTAACAAATGGCCCCTCGGCTGCATTAATGAATGGACACGTAAGGCGGAGGGGGGCGGGGTTCTTCTTGCATCTTCCAGTTTAACTCTGAACCCCGGGGCATATATACCCTATGTAATTGCTTCATGCATAGTGGATCCACTGCATAATCACCCAAACACACACACGGACTCCTTTGTGCTAGTGCAGATTATCAAGAAATACAATTTTCTGCAGCATACTGATGGAGAAGTTTACATTCTATGGGAGGAAAACGCTCATTCATATCTGAGCGCTCATCTCACTCCTGCAGAATGGAAACACACACACACGCACACATGCACACACACACACACACACACACCCACACATACACACACAAGACCTGGGAGAGGTACACTGCACCGTGGTTGAATCAGGGCCGTTGTGTTTTATTCATATAGAACAAAGATGAAATATTCATATGAGAGTGTTGTTGCTATGCTCTGCTTGTGTGTCTCTTACCTCTCATGTACACAAATGCTTAGTATGAATCAGAGGGTGTACAGCTGTAAATTGGCTCGACTCGCAAAGGAGCTTAAAAAACAATACAAATGGATTGGGGGGTGGGGGGGGCAAGGGGGGGGGGGGGGGGGGCATTTCCCACCGGGTACACTGTAGATTGTGTTCATGCAGCATGCAAATGCACATAGCATGAAGCCGGTCCAACCTATCTGAGCCCGGCACAGGCAGGGAGAGAGAGAGAGAGGGCTGGATTCCTCCTGATGGAAGCTCAGGACGAGAGATGCATGCCAAAGACCAGCCCCGAGATACATTCTCAAACACACACACACACACACTCACATATCACCCACACACACACGCACACACACGAGCTGACCAGCCATTGATGCTTTCACGCACTCGCAAGTAAAAGAAACAATGTGATGAGAAATAGTTTGGCTCTCGCAGGGTGAATGAACAGCAACAGCCTGGAGGCTAATAAACGGTGGAGAAAGGAAAGCCTCTCTCTCTCTCTCTCTCTCTCTCTCTCTCTCTCTCTCTCTCTCTCTCTGTGTGTGTGTGTGTGTGAGAAAGGTGTGTTTAGACTCCGTTTGTAGAGCAGCAGGGACGTGTCAGGGGCAAAGTCCCCATGTCTCCATCTCTAATTGGAGCATATCCCTCTGCCCTGTCCCCATCGAGCTGAGGTGGTAGCAGGATG
>NW_027466829.1:3900000-4012500 GCF_046128005.1 Genypterus blacodes
TAGCCTGCAGGCTCAACAGCAGCCTCCAGATGTCTGTGCACACAAACACACACACACACACGCACACACACCTCTGAATGTGAATTTATGTTTACCCTGCGTTCTCACCTCCACCCTCCCCCCCGCCGCTCTCGTAGTTCAAGGCTGATTCCTTTAACCTCCAGGGAGGGAGGAGATGGAGTAAAAGAGGAAGTGATAGAGAAAAAGAGCGAGTTGAAGGCAGAGCGACTTGAGAGACTTGAAGGTGTCCTGAGAGCGCTTACGGTGCCGCGGAAAAGAAAAACGCTGCAGCTAATCCTGCGAGTGTTCGCCGCGTGCTCTCTGCATCCTAAGCGAGGGGCCTTCGTCTGTGTGAGCGTGGACGTGACTCCCCTCCTCCCCTCCTCCCCTCCTCCCGCCCCAACAAAACAATCAGCAGCACGAGGGGCTGCTTCATCATCGCCTTCATTAACTTCCTGCCATATGATTGCACTTCGCCGGGAGGAACGGCAGAAAGCGCAAAGTCACCGTTTGTCATTCGTTAGAGGCCCGCTTCTTTCCCCCCGCCGTCGCATCCAATAGGACCTGATTGGAAAACAAGGAGCTAACGAGCCGTAAATGAGTTATGATCATTCACGTTAATCCCAGAGCCTCGTCCGATGTTAAACAAACACTTTATCCTCCCCCCGTGGAGGAGCACCGGCGTCGGGCTCCCCGGGGCCGCGTTACTCCAGCTGGCCTGCAGCTATGATCATAACTTAGCGTCTCCGTAATGGGCTCGGCTCCGGAGCTACGCTGACCTGTTAAGGCGGCGGGACCGCGCCACGCCGCTAATTACGCATCTAAACGAGCCGTGATTAGGCGGCAACAAGCCCAAAGACTGAAAGGTGGTGATTAGACGCCGGTGCAGCGCTGATTCATCCAGAGAGAGAGAGAGAGAGAGAGAGAGAGAGAGAGAGACAGAGAGAGAGAGAGAAGGAGCGGAAACACTGCAGGTGAGTGTGTGTGTGTGTGTGTGTGTGCGTAATCGACACGCTAACAATGTTTATACCCGTCTCAGCGAGAGGAGCCATAATTAGAATTTAAAATCGTAATAAAAACCTGGGCTCTAATTCAAACGGAGAGCTTTTATATCTGCGGCGTCTGCTGGGGCGGAGCGCCGCCGCGACATCTTTCATATATCCGCAGTTCACGCCGGGGCGACTCACCTCCGTGTTTATTTACGGCTCTTCTTTTAATGCTGCCGTACGTCATCGCCCCCCCTCCCTCCCCCCTCGGGCCCCCGCCTCCCCCCTCTCCTCCCCCCCGGGGCTCCACTCAAAGCTTCAGCTCAGCTTCAGCTTCGCCCCCTGGCATTGATCCGTTTGTAGATAAAGAGAGAAACACACAAACGCTTCACACACACTCACGCACACACACACACACACACACACAGACAGACAGACAGACACACAGACAGACACGCGTGATCAGACGGTCGCGCCTCCGTGTGTATTTATAGAGCGACAGGATTTATAATTATTTTAGCATCAAAAAAGACGCCGCCGATTGTGTCATTCTACAGCTCCAGCGCCATCGCCACGACGACACGCTTCAGGCGGCTCACTGCTGTGTGTGTGTGTGTGTGTGTGTGTGTGAAAACAGTCCAATGCCTCCAACTCTGGCTGTGTTTGTGAAGGATTTCAGTTCAGTTCTCCATCCAAACTTTCCCCATACATTTATTTATGAGGGTAAACACACATTTTTACACCAGCACAGGTGCAGCGCGATGAGATAAACGTTCAAATATTCATGAAACATCTTCAGTCTTAATTTGAACGGGAGGTGAAGATACTGTATCGACTCACGAGCGGCGGAGGCTCGGAAACGCACACAAAGCCGCCCGACGGTGAGGGAAACTGGGTGCTTTTCACCTTCAAGCTGCTGTGAGGTGTGCGTGTGTGTGTCTGTGTATGTGTGTGTGTGTGTGTGTGTGTGTGTGTGACCCTGTGCGCCAATGCCACAAACTTCAAGCTTGAGCTCAGTAAAACACAACGCCACACCATTGTCAATAATAAATGATAGAGTGGTGCAGTGTGTGTGGGTGTGTGGGTGGGTGTGTGTGTGTGTGTCCACTGATGTTACACACATAGACGAGTTCGATATCGTTTGTTATTTTGCTCAACTTGAGGAACTCCCAGCAGCATCTCCCATTTATAACACATTAACCATGTGTCTGCTGTGGAATTACAATATTTTTGCCGGGGCTCAATTTGAAATCCATCACGGGGTGTGTGAGGTGGGGGGCTCATTACTCGTATGTAGGCGAGGAATCATCGGAACAAGAGGCCTCGTCGCCACCGCCGCCGCCGCCACTGCCACTGCCTCGCCTGTCTGTCATTACAGCAGCGTCAGATGTGCTGCAGCCACGGGGCCGTTAAGAGGGAGCGGGGGAATTATCTGCTCAGCTGTAAAATGATTTTCTGTCTCTTGGAGAGATATGGACGAGAGTGTGTGTGTGTGTGTGTGTGTGTGTGTTCGTGTTCGTGTTCGTGTGTGTGCGTGTGTGTGTGCGCGTGTGTGCGGGGGAGGGGCAGGGGTATCAGCGATCTGAGAGTAATTAAGATACGGGCTCACATCGCACAAGAAAAGGCTTCGCACGTGGGAGAGGAGCAGATAAAATGGAACGCGCAATAGTTGAGTTTAAAGGGGGGACTTTGATTAATTACAAAACTCTCAAAGGACTTCCGCCCCCCCCCCCCCCTCCCCCACTGCAAGTGAACCACCGTCCAATGGCGCCCGCGGCAGCAGCGGCTACACCTCCACGCCTGATGACCTCAACACCTCCTCCCTTTATCTGTAATAGGCAGGTTATCTCCCTTCTATGAAATATACGTCTTTATCTTTGTATCAAGGAGATTCGCCGTATAGATTTCCATTACAGGGGAAGACAAACAGCCCCACACACACACACACACACACACACACACACACACACACCGTCTCCCCGCATGTCCTCTAGCAGGTAAAGAGGCTAATGCTTTTTTGAAAGCTTCCCTTGTTAATAAATCTTTCAAAAACATCTTAAAGCCGATAAACCCCCCTCCCTGTGTGTCCCCACGTGTCCCCGCGTATCCCCACATGTCCCTACGTGTCTCCACATGTCTCTGCGTGTCCCTGCGTGTCCCTGCGTGTCCCCGCGTGTCCCCTCTTGTCCCTGCATGTCCCTGCATGTCCCCACGTGTCCCTGCATGAGCTTTCTTTGATCAAAGCTTTGCCGGGGCTTAATCCCGGGCTGAGTTCACTTCTTTAATGAGTCTTATGGTGAAGTTGCATCACAATAGCAGTGGGAAGTGAACACAGAGCGGCAGAAACAAAGACGCCGGGGCTCCGAGCTCCTGCAACCGTCTCATCCCGTCTCTGCAGAAGCCTCTCAGACTCTCGGCACACCTTTCCTCTGGCTTTGACATTGTTCCTCTGTTCTGGGAACGCTGGAATAATCTGGTGAGAGCGAGTCAAAGCGCCTTTAGATTAACGCGCTGATGCTTATCGCGGGTTTGGCTGATATGAGTGTTCAGAGGAAGTGGCTCTGCCTGGGAGCTCACACACTGATGATTGATAAAAAAGATCTTTCAAAGGATGAAAATTAATTCTCCTCCTTCCATCGAGGTTAACAGGCCACACTTACACACAACCTCAGACACTGTTCATTTCGCTTTACAAACACTCTCTCGCCTCCTACGTGGAGAGAGAGAGAGAGAGAGGGGGCGAGGGCGAGGGAGGGAGGGAGGCTTGGATCAATGACAGATCTCCACTCGCCCAGAATGCCATTACGAGCGAGCGGCGATCCCCCTTCTTCGCAGGCGAGACGGGCCCCCCGTGTCACAAATGGAAGAAAGGATGAAGGAGCGAGCGAGAGAGAGAGAGATAGAGAGGAGAGAGAGAGAGAGAGAGAGAGAGAGATGCGAATACGTGGGCGGAGATAAAGGCAAGGCTGACGCGTGATGCACCTCGTGATGATATTTCACCCTGAACAAACAAGCTCAGCATCACACACAGAGCCACGCATCGATCTGCTCGGCTCCAATCATAATACATCCACTTTTCCCCAAGTTTACTTTCTGGCATTCCATCAGGACTTTATAAATTATTTTGGGTGACAAATCGATTTGTTTTCGCCCCCTCGCTCTCTCTCTCTCTCGCTCTCTCTCTCTCTCTCTCTCCCTCCCTCGCAGCCTATTGAAGGGAAGGCTGGTTGTTAGGCGTGTGTGTGTGTGTGTGCACGTGTGTGTGTGTGTGGGTGTGTACATTTGCAGTTTTTTGGAGCCATCATCTGCCATCTGGCCTCGGAGTACAGGGGCCACATGGTGGGAAAGCAAATGTCACCGGTCAGGGCCAGCCAATGCCAAGTCCCGACAAATGACATCAGGAAAGGTCCAAACAAACAACCGCCGCCTCCTGACCTCCGCCTGACCCCTGCCTGACCCCCCCGTGACCCCACCTGCTCATCGTGGTCAGCGAAGATTGATGAGGTAACGTCAGGGTTTGAGTGAAATGTGTGTATTCAGGAGTATTCAGGGATTAAAGAGGAGTGAAGGGAGTGAAGGGAGGAGGCAGATGGTGTAAGGTAGTGTGTGTGTGTGTGTGTGTGTGTGTGTGTGTGTGTGTGTGTGTGTGTGTGTGTGTGTGTGTGTGTGTGTGATTCTCAGCTGTCAGGATCATCCAGAGGACGTCAGCTTGAATATTACATCGGAAATAACTGAAATCCTGAAGGTGATGTAATGAAACGCCGCCGCTCACCTGCCAAACAAACAAACAACCGTTTCGGCGCCGAGGCAGATTCGATCCTGTCGTCTCTCGGCGGGTTTGTGTTTGAATCCGATCCGGAGCTGAAAGTTTACTTAAAGACTCGCTGCAGTTCCAACCAGACACTCGCAGATTCATTTTAATTGGGAGGCGCAGTGGCACAGACGGCGTGAACCCGTGAAAAGTGTTAGAATGTTCGCATAGCATCTGCTCAGCACCTCTTCTGTGTGTGTGCGTGTGTGTGTGTGTGTGTGAAGCTCAACAGATGAGGAGGAGAAACAATGCCACGTGCTCGGAAAGAGAGTCTCTATTTCGCCGGGTTTCTCCGATAAACGAGGCTTTGGGTTTTAATTACGGCGTGCCAGATAAGTGCACATCTGTATCTCTCACACAACGACGACAACAACAGCGACGACAACGACACAGCCCGAGATGTAACACTTACAAGCCTGAGTGGAGAGTGGAGAACACACACAGGCACACACACAGACTGCGCTCACACGTTCTCCAGCTCTCTGCGGCTCCTGTGGCGTGCCGGTTAAGCGTCTGGCGGCCGAATCCCGGCCCTCCGTCTCCTCGCCGTCCACACACCCCGACACACAGCTACACAGACGAGCGAGACGGAAAGAAAAGAAAACACAATTTCAATTAAAGCCCGGTTAAAGCAGGCAGCGCTCTCGTCCCCGGCTCATCGTCTCCCAATCAAAAAGCGCATTAGAGTGAAGGAAACACGTCTGAGCGGCCGTTTGCCGTTTTGTTTTGTTTCCTAACGATGAAATTGCATAAACGTACACGCGTTACGGGCGGAGATCTGAGGGAGTCGCTGCATTAGCGGCGCGTGAGCTGTGATCCACAAGTACCCAGATGGCTCATGTGCCGTTATCTGACAGCCAGCAGTTGTTAAATTACAGAATATCCTGTCAGAAACAAAAACGATCCTCGCCTTTCCTCAAAGCACGAGACGCCATCTCTGCAGTAAACCACTGAACACACACACACGCACGCAAGGAGAGCGAGGCACACACGCACGCACATGCCGCCGCCATATGCAATAAAGAACTGGGAAGACCTACACAACCGCAGGGGGTCAATAACTCATTAGAGGCAAGGAAGAGGAAGCGGAGGAGGAGGAGGAGGGGGAGAGGAAGGTGAGGTGGCACGATGGCCAACACGCCTGCAGCTCTGCACCTGAGAAGGCCGGCGTGCCGAGGTCACGCGGTACGAGACGCCGCTGATGAAAACGCCTGCCCGTAAAGCATCACCGCCGTGCGACGCTAACACGATTCCCCAGCACTTTTTACCACCTTTCCTCTGATTTTTATAGCTCGTCTTATTGGATCTTATTTATAATCCTTTTATCGTTTATCTCGAACTCTGCATCTCTTTGAAATGCTCCATAAAAATAAATATGGAGTCAAACTCGACCGAGCCGCTGACCTGTATGATTCTCTTTCTGAGGCGTTAGAGCAAACCGTCAAGAATAACGATCCGCCCCAGCTCGCATTTCATCTTTTGGTGTGTGTGTGTGTGTGTGTGTGTGTGTAAACTTAGCCCCTCAAACAGACTCAAACATTCAAACTTTGTGTACCGATAGTCTGAATCAAACGCCGGCCTCCTCTCCGCCTCTCCGCCTCTCCGCCTCTCCGCCTCTCCCACAGCAGGCTCGTCTCCAGCGAAGGGGACTCATCTGTTTAATCATCTCAATCACTGAGCTGGACCTGACTAAATATAGACGAAAGAGAGAGAGGGAGAGAGAGAGAGAGAGAGAGGGAGAGAGAGAGAGAGAGAGAGAGAGAGACGGAGAGAGAAAACAGGCCACATTGTCCGCTGCACCAAAGCTCACTAGATAAATACTGTCAGCGGATCAATTGCAAAGCAGCTCTTTTGTGCACCTCCCCGACTCTGTGTTTGTTTGTTTTCCACGCTCTCCTTTATGTCCCGATGCATTAGCAGATTTTACGGCCTGTTTACAGATTCCGTTCCCCCTCCGTTACACAACCTAATCCCGCCAGGCTCTGCAGCGCCGCTTTAATGTTACGAGTGAGTTCAACGTTTAAGCGCAAACTGTCGCGTTTGGCTGAACACGGCCAGAGTTTAACAAACACTCCAGAAACAAAAAAAGCTCCAACGTCGGCGCGTCGGTGGAGAGCTTTAACACGGGCCGGACAAAAACAACAATGGCCGCGCTTCAAAAACAACAGACAGGCGGCGAGAGGTGTTCAGCCTTGTAAAGGACGCGCCGCTAATTACTTAAACCCATAAACACACACGGAGGGGGTAATTAAATGGACCGCACAGCTTCACGTCAACACTAATCATCCGCTGTGACCTTGGAAAGTTCTGGGAATGGAAATGGAAACGTGACGTCTGGAGACAATGTCATCTCGACCGTCCGCGAAGGCACCGCCATGTTCCGTCATAAATAGGTCGAGGGTTTTGTCTTTGTGCAGAGATTGAGTGGATTTTCCGTGGCGAGCTGGAAACATTTGGTAATATACGACACGGCTTTGTGAAGATTATCCCGAGTTTCTAAACACGTCTGACAAATAGACTTGGCAGGAACGCCGAGCGGCGTAGACGTGAAGTAATGGCTTTGACTAGCATTTAAATGAAAAACTGTAGCTATCTGCGCTCTGATGAGCTCGTGCTGCAAACTTGGCATGGCTTTCTCCGGGGGAGGTCCACGCTCGGTGCCATTTGGCAACCGCTGGAATATTTAAATGCCCTGATGAATACATCGCCCGGGGGCTTCACGACTCGGGCTGAACGCTGTGTGAGTGCGCTCTGACATGCTCGGGTATATACTAATGGGGCCTCTGATAGTCCTGCGAAACCCTCTGGCAGACGCTCAACATTGTGCTGGAGGGGACCGCGGGACGACGGGGCGGGGGGGGAGCCTGAGAGGAGGAGAAGGCCGGTCGATGCTGAGTCTAACATGTCCATCAGCGGCTGCTTACCCTGCCAGAACGTCCTGGAGCGAGACACGGGACCCTCTCCTACTTTAGCCGCTGAGAAATCGCTTTGGATAGCGGAATCGCCCGTAGTAAATTTTCCAAAAGAGAAAAGAAGGTACACCTCATTTCTGCTGGAGTTGGCAGGCAGAGACCATCCATTTACCAGAAGGTCAGCAGCTGTGTGTGCTTAAGCGTGACTCCTGAGCCCCGGCTGTCCTCCGAGCTGAAGCTGGAGAGGAGCTGCAGCCCAGCCACCACAGTGTCACAGAGGAGGAGGAGGAGGAGGATGGAGGAGGATGGAGCTTCAGGTGCCTGCTGGGAGCCTGAGCGCTGACCAGGGTGCTGAAGAAGAATTTCATCCAACAACAAAAAAAAAAAAATAATTCTACACGCTGGGAAGTGTTTTGATGATGAAAGTGAGTGACCGCGCATGCGCAGTAAGTTTCCCTTTCAAGCGGTTCAATCCGAGGGTTCTGGAGCCAAATTGTGCTCCAACACATGCTCCACGCTGGACGCAGCTGTGTCGACCCCCCACCCCCCTCCCCCCTTCATCCTCCTCTTCCTCAGGAGGGGATCACACCGCGGAGACGTTCATTGATTACGCTTGTTTTGGAAAATGTCAGTGGAGCAGCGGAGCCCCGATGATCTTGACCTTTTCAAAGCGGCGTAACTCCACTGAATTGCATCGCGGAACGACACAATTCAGTAAACAAAATTAATGGCCAATTGTTGCGGCTCCAAACTCCGTGGGTTGTTTTTTTTTATGATGAAGAAAAACGAGCGAAGGTATTGGAAACGTTCAGTCAATGTCACCCGCTGAGCTGTACAGGAGCGTGACTGAAGGCAGCAGATCTATACCCGGAAACACACTTTGAAATCACAATATTGAGCCTCAGACATCAGGGTCGTATTGGGGATGTTTACAGCGATTTGCTGTTGTATTTTTTTTATTCGATCATTTGCGCCAGGGTGCCTGGAGAAGACACCGTGTCATTACAACACACACACACACACACACACACACACACACACACACAGACACACACACACACACGGAGGATATTTATATTGATGATGTTCCATTTCATGCATTATACAGTCGAAGTGAGTCGAATACTGATGCTTCGTGCTGTGCAGCTGCAGCAGGAAACACACACACACACACACACACGCACACACACACACATACACGACACAACCTTCAGCGTCAAGTTGAGCTTTTGGAGATGCCGCCTACTTAGACCACCGTTACGCATTGATTAGACACACACACACACACACACACACACACACACACACACACACACACACACACACACAACCATGAAGCGGCAGAGGAATTTCTGGGTGCAGATATAGGACCACTCCTCTCTCTCCCCCACTCTCTCTCTCTCTCTCTCTCTCTCTCTCTCTCTCTCTCTCTCTCCTTCTCTCTCTGCATATGATTCCCTCTCCTTCTCTCTCCAGTCTGGGTGAGGAGGGGGGAGGGTGGTCTTGCAGTCGACGAGCGGCACCAGGAGTTTATTGAGGAGTGTAGCTGCAACGGGAGGATAGAAAGAGAGAGAGAGAGAGAGAGAGAGAGAGAGAGAGAGAGAGAGAGCGCATGCATTGAGCGCCGCGCAGCCTTGCGGATGGTGTGAGGGGGGAATCGAGGTCTGGACGGACACACACGCGCACACACACACACACACACGCTCTCTCTCTCTCTGCCGAGCAGCTGCAGCTCGAATTGTTTAACTTGTTGATGCGGCGTTATCCTCCTGTTTTCCTCCCTCTCTCTGCCTCCACATCCCCGGGCTGCGGTGTCAGGTAGATCCGTGGATGAGCCGCGGTTTTCGCGACTGTTGCCTCCCCGGGAAAAGGATTGATTGAACTCGGCGTGGATGCAGTTTAGGCAGTAGCCCTCATTAAGGTGGGTGGTTGTCTCTCACTTATGTTTCCATTGATTAAATATCGATTGTTGATTATTGATAGGAGGAGGAGGAGGGGGGGGGGACGTTTGTCGAAATCCAAATCGTATTCTGCCGCAAACTCGGCTGTTAGAGCTCCACGCTCAGAGCTCCAGAGTGAGCAGATTCAACAGGGCTATGCGCAACATTTTTCACCACAACTAATGTGTTTGAGATCACGCTCTTTTCTGGAGAGCATACAACCAACAGCGTGTGTGTGCGTGTGTGTGTGTGTGTGTGTGTGTGCGTGTGTGTGTGTGTGTGTGCATATGTGCCGTTCCTCCTGCAGATGCGATTCGTCTCCGCGCCGTAGCACCGTGACATCCTGAGCAGGGTCCTTCTCCACACTACAGGTCAGCATGGCAGCAGGTGTAGCGGCGTGGCTCCCGTTCGCCCGAGCGGCGGCCATCGGATGGATGCCGGTGGCGAGCACCCCGATGCCCATCCCCCCGCTAGACAAGAAGAAGACCAAGGACGGACTCATCATCCTCAACGTGAGCGGCACCAAGTTCCAGACGTGGCGGACCACTTTGGAGCGCTACCCGGACACCCTGCTGGGCAGCACGGAGCGGGACTTCTTCTTCCACGACGAGACTAACGAGTACTTTTTCGACCGTGACCCCGACATCTTCAGGCACATCCTCAATTTCTACCGCACGGGGAAACTCCACTACCCGCGCCAAGAGTGTATCGCCGCGTACGACGAGGAGCTCGCTTTCTTCGGGATCATCCCGGAGATCATCGGGGACTGCTGCTATGAGGAGTACAAGGACCGGCGGCGCGAAAACGCGGAGCGGCTCCAGGACGATGAGGAGATGGACCACAGCAATGACGCCGCGCCGGTCAACCTGTCGTACCGGGAGTACCTGTGGCGGGCGTTTGAGAACCCTCACACCAGCACCATGGCGCTGGTCTTCTACTATGTCACGGGCTTTTTCATCGCCATCTCGGTCATGGCCAACGTGGTGGAGACGGTTCCGTGCGGGACTATGCCGAACCGGGCCAAGGAGGTCTCCTGTGGAGACCGTTACGCGCTGGCCTTCTTTTGCTTGGACACGGCGTGCGTCATGATATTCACCTTCGAGTATCTGCTCCGGTTGATCGCAGCTCCCAGCCGGTACAAGTTCATGAAAAGCGTGATGAGCGTCATCGACGTGGTGGCCATCATGCCGTACTACATCGGCCTGGTCATGACGGACAACGACCAGGTGAGCGGCGCTTTCGTCACTCTGAGAGTCTTCCGGGTCTTTCGGATTTTCAAGTTCTCCAGGCACTCTGCGGGGCTGCGTATCCTGGGCTACACGCTGAAGAGCTGCGCCTCCGAGCTGGGCTTCCTCCTCTTCTCCCTCACCATGGCCATCATCATCTTCGCCACGGTCATGTTCTATGCAGAGAAGGGCTCCACGGCCAGCAAGTTCACCAGTATCCCCGCCGCCTTTTGGTACACCATTGTCACCATGACAACACTGGGGTAGGTGGCTGCTTAAAAGTGTCTAAAAACATACAAACACCACGCGTGGCTGCTCAAAATGGCGCTTTGCCTCTTTTAAAAGCGCCGTCACACAATAATTACACGATGCGCCGTCTAACGAACAGAAAGCCTTTAATTTATCAGTCACATTAATCACTTCTGTTGACGCAGCAGATGGAATGTCTTATTTCCTCGCAATTACTTCGTGCACACTTGTTAAATTACACGTTTGTCGAGGATCCGCCGCCTAATTAGAACTGATTTCCTGTCAGCGTTTGAAATAATTGTTGCGCGGCTACAGGTGTGTTCCTATTGGCCACCAGGAGCGGCCTCGAGCGCGGCTCAGCCAATCAGAGGCGAGGCTGCTGTGCTGCATTCACTGCCTATCAATGAGCCTCCACCTCTCACACACAAGCAGCGTGAGTGCGTGTCCCTGTGTGTGTGTGTGTGTGTGAGCGTGTGCGTGAGTGTGTGTGTGTGTGTGTGTGTGGCGTTGTGGCCTTGTGGCTCTGCTGAATGCTTCGCCCTCGTGTTCCGCTCTGTTAGCTGCACCTAAACGTGATGAACGCAGAGACATTAGCGCAGATATTTAGACGCCTCTCTTTGTCTCTTTGTGTCACGACTGTTAAAGAGCTCAGAGTTTCACCCGGATGTGACAAACTGCCTTTACTGGGGCCACAGTGCACCAGTGCAGTGATGAAGTTAATGGGGAAATCCAAAGTGTACACACACACACACACACTCTCTCTCTCCTTCTCTCTCTCCTTCTCTCTCTCTCTCTCTCTCTCTCCGCTCTCCCTCTTTCATTTAGCGTTGTGTATAGGGTAAATATTTGAATACTCATTTCATGCTGGTGAACAACGCCCTCCATACTTTGTGCTGATGTGGCATCAAATAATTAAAGGCGGTAAAGACGATTACATTACAAGTAAATTTGTATTGATGCGCTCGCTCGGCTGCTCAGTGCTCTTCTACCCTGGCCTCCTATTATGATGATGATGATGATGATGATGATGAGGCTTCTTCTCAGCGCTGTGTCCACTCTGTGAGCTTTCCAAGGTGCTGAAAAGTTGTTTTTCATTGAGTCCCACCGACTGGACTTTGCTTCTCCTGGGGGGCCGAATAATCAGACCGCCTCTAATTTCCGTATAAAACATCCTGTTTGTCTCTTAGCTGTGGACACACACTGCCACTCAGCCAACACGTCTCGTCCCCCCACACACTCGCCTCCATTCAGCGATTACGCAGAAATGAGGTCCTGTTGAAACAATGTTTGTCTTTTAATTTCAAAGTGCTATAGCATCGCAGATTAAACATTGCAAAAGCAAATTGCCGCTGGCTGTGTGTGCTCGTGTTCGAGATAAAGAAAGGGAGGGGGGCGGTGTATATATATACGTGAGCATGTGTGTGTGTGTGTGTGTGTGTGTGTGCTTGAGGGAAAGCGAGAGAGAGGAAAATATAAAGTGCATTTATCTGTTGTTGTTCATGTAACTGGCTCAGGCATGTTCATACATAATGCAGAATGATGAAGGCTGGGCTGGGCTCGGTGTTACATACCGATGTTATTCGTTTTCGTCTGCCTTTGATGCATTATTATTTTTATTTGTGTTATTGTGAGACTGGATGGATGTAGATGTAAAGCAGCACAAGCCTGTCTAATGATTGATTGGCAAACTCTATCAGCTCCCTCCTGCAGTGACATGCATCTGACTTAGTGGATTTCCTGTCTGCCTAATGACATACAAAGCTTCTCTCGCACTCACTCAATACCAGTCGAACCGCCGCTCACCCTTGAAATGACCAATGAGAGCATAATTAACATTGATATGCAGGAGTCGCTGACTGAAGCCGCCGCCTAAAAACCGTATAGTGCCGCATTGGCCGAGCGAACCCTGAGCGCTGAACCGGCGTGTGAGGGAAAGACGAGTTTAGTTACCGGTTACATTATTTATCTTTTGGGAGCAGGGAGGCTCGTGCTGCATTCAGCCCCGGAATTCCCCTTTGTGTTGCTCAAGACGGATTTGAAAAAGATGTTCGGCTGTGCGAGAACAAAACTGAAGCGTCCTTGGTAATGGGGATGTTTCTGTCACTCCATTGTACGGCGTGACAGGCCGGCTGACAGATTTCCAACATGAGCTAAAAGCCTTACAGTGGTGCAGAGTGCTGCAGCGTGGACCTCTGCTGGAGCCGCTGAGAGGCAGAGCTGATCGCTGACAGACAAAGTTGCCTTCTTCTCATAATCTGTCGTGGTGGTGAGGAGTGTCTTTTAAAGACGGCTCTCTGAAGCAGCAGTAGAAATGAATCACGCCTGTTCCTTCCTGCCAAAACCCCCCGCCGGCTTACTCCTGTAACCTTCACACACTCATCTGATTTGGGGAATTGAGAGATTGTGTCGGTCCGTTTCAAAGCTCAGCATGAAAACGATAAATAAAAATTCCTCTCTGGCAACTTGTTATTTAACTCGGACACGAGGCGTCACTTCAAATGACAACAAATCAGCTCAGTAACGTGCTGTGGCGGGGATACATAGCTGGCGCCTCCATCAGACGCCGTTGAACGCGCTTGATTTCATTACGATGCTCAATGATGCTTTATGCCTGCATGCTATCATGATGCCTTTCCACTACATATATTTTCAATTTCCCTGGCTCGCACCCTGTGGAAGTAAAGACAGCGGCGTCGGTTCTCTCCCCCGCTGATGGCCCATTGATTGTGCTTAAGCAGACGTGCAGACATTGGGGGAGCAGAGGCTCTTGTTCGGAGGCACTTGGCAGGCAGCCTGAACGAGAGGGAAAGGGTGCCTGGAGACCAGCGGAGAATCAATAGCGCTGTGCAGCTGTGTGTCACGCCTCTGTGTGTCTGCTGCTCTGTGCCACCAAACACAGGACAAGACCCACTTATCCCTCCTTATTTATCGAGCCTAATCTTTGTGGCCGCTCCGGGGATAAGACGAATACGCCTCTGTCAAAAGCCTCCGGCTCGCATTCCGCCAGGTTCAAGAATTGGCTGACGAGGTGTAAAAATGGGAGATTGCGATCAGTGCCGATGCGTTTTGCAGCATCTTTGAAATCTACACAGAAGGTCTGAGTGGAGAATCCTGCGACTTGATATAACGCCGAGCCCCGTTTAAGGTCGCGGCAGATTCCAATACAAAGATAGCGTCGCGTTTTTACGAGCGGGGAATCGAGGGGAGATGTTGCAGCGTTTGCTTGTTTTTTTTTGTTCCCCTCTCCAGATGATCCACGCGGTCAGGGTGAATTAAGCCTCGGGGGGAGTTTTCTGTGGCGTTTCAGATCTCTTAAGTGATTTGAGGTGTAATGGAGTGAACTGCTGAGAGCGGCCGTGAAAATGGTGGAAGTCGAGCACAAACCCACGAGGGAGGAGGAGCGGGCGCACAGGATCCGCCGGACACAAACAGAGATTAGCTTTGATAGACGCCAGCGCTCTTGTAGCTGCCAACACACGCGCACGCACACACACACACACGCACACACACACACACACACACCAAGCAGCACACGCTCTTCCTCACCGCACGCGTCGGGCATCCAGCATCCCGTAAATGGCGCTCCTTCTAATTCCTGATTTAGTGTTTGCATTGTCCTCAATCACAGATACGGCTTTACATCGCAGTCGCTCAGCAGATGCAGGATTTACGGCCGCGTCGTTTGTTCGCGCGACAGCTTCGCCCAACAAATACGACCGCGGTGGGGCCTGAGCGGCGAGCCCCTATAAACCTATCAGGCTAAGATTTACAAGACAGAGGAGACAAGGTTAACAGACACGAGGGTCACTGTGGGGCCCCATAAAGCACCCGCTGCATTACCATTATCACGCTTGCTAGTTTTGACACCTCAGCCCTCCGTTGCCAATCAAATCCTGCACGCCCGGCGCTTCACGTCACGTATCCGGGCCGGATGCGTCGCCCGCAGCAAAGCCCCCCCCCCCGTTTGAAGCTCGACCCCCTTTACCGCCTGTCAAGTGTAATTGAAACGTACGGCGGCGTTCTCGAGGGTCCTCCACTGTATCTGCTCCCCGGAGATAACAACCCAGCGTTCTGGGGCGATGCGGCGCCCGCCTGGTGCGATATGTTGCCGTTGCCGCTGGCAGGCAAAGCGGAGGATTCTCACGCTGACAGTCAGCGAGAACATGTGGCGTGTTGCAGCGGCGGGTGTAATCTGTGTGTTCGGCGGAATCCATCACCCTCTCTGGCATTCTGTACATTATGCACATTAGGAAAATTAGAAAACCATTATGAGCCGTGTGCCGCGCTACGCCGCACGCGCTCGCCGCTCGCTGCTCGCCGCTCGATGCCCCTCCAGGTGCGGCGTTGGGGACGGAGGGGGGGTGACACTAATGTGAGGCCCGACATAATGGTCCTGAAGGTGACAGGTGACTTAATGAGGGGGGGGACCTGACAGGGAAAAGTGTGTCTGCGCCATGCAAATGAGTGAGAGCGAGGAGGAGGAAGAGCGAGGAAGAAGAGCAGCCAGGCAGCCAGGCAGGCAGGCAGAAACCTTCAGGGAGGGTTAAGATCATTTTCATGTTTCGCTTTTTAACAGCTGAAGTGAAAATTAGCCCCTCCCATTTCATTTGTATTTATGGTCTTTGTTTTGTTAGGATGATGATGATGAGGGTTAAATGATGTCGTGCGTTCCACCCTCATCACATGCTGCTCTGTGTGTGTGTGTGTGTGTGTGCATCAGGCCAGCCTCCCAACACCGCCAAACACAAATGTGTTCACGGGCACTCGACCATGAAGTGAAAAACACATTATAGCCAGCTGGTAGGTTGATGAGAGGCCAGAATGTGTGTGTGTGTGTGTGTGTGTGTGTGTGTGTGTGTGTGAAGTGACTCCTAAAGCAGCCGTGTGTCACTGCAGATGGTCAGATTGATAAATAATCCATATGGCAAAGACAAAATGGCTTTCCTTCCATTTGATTCGATTCCTCTGACAGCCCGTGGCGGCGTCGGCAGCGGCGGCTGTGGCGGCGCCGTGGTAACGCTCCATCCATGCAGCGTTTTTTCATTAATTCACTTTTGAATGTGCTGGGAAATAGACTGGCGTGTTCCGGGCCGGGGTAACGTAGTGTGAGGACATAAAATATGGCGTCAGTGTTTTTTTTTCACCTCCGCTCAGCGTTTTCATCTTCGTCTTCGTCTTCATCTCTTCCCCCCCCCCCTTGCTCCATTGAAAGCAAACGTCAAGAGATTAATGGGATTTTCCCGGACAAGATTAAAGTTACGGGCGCTGAATGCGACGTCGTCACGTTAGAGAATAAAGAGGAAACACATCACCTCCACTTCCACTGTTGTGAGAGGTGCGCTTGTTTCGCCGCCAATCTAACCTCAGAGTGAATGTGCGGAATGAGGACCTATATGAGGACGCCAGGCCTATTATGCAACAGTGATCCTATCTAGCGAGCCTTGATAAGCTATTAGAGATATTGAATGTAAAGCAAAGGCGAGCGTGTGATTTCTGGATCAAACGGCGTGTGAGTGATAAACCCTGTTCGCCCCGGCCGCCATCTCGTCCGCTCCGCCGCCGCTGGGCTTATTTACATACGCAGCATTTACATACAGATGAAAACAGCTCGTCTGCGCGGCTCGATTGGTATGCAGACGCAGATAATGCCTCCTCATCACTTTGTTTGGAAGTGTGCGACAATATTGTAAGTGGATCCTCTTTAGTCTTCCCGTCGCCGTTATGCGAAGCGCCTCGACGATTATCGTGTCAGGAATCGCTGCGGAGACGTTTAGATCTCCGTGTTGACAATCTGTGAGCGTTCATACCTACGCCAAGGCCAAAGAAGAAGATCGGATCAATCAGGATGGGCTCAGCTACATGTAGGCGGTTCTTGCGTGTTTGTTTAGTCGGTCAGATCTGGATCCTGGTCTGGAATCAGGACCAAACTGCACCGGTTAAGAATCGATCAGGAGATAAACATCAACACACTCAGATTGTGTGTGTTACTCTTGAAGAAACAGTCAGAAATACCCACCCTCCCCCCCAAAAATATGTGAGCTCTGCCGCAGTGAGATCACATCTCAGATCCGCCCCAGGTTTTTGGATCGGCAGCAGAGTTTTTATGAATCCTCTCCGGGGCCGCCTGCCACCTTTTACAGCCCAGCGGCATCAATCCTCACCGGTCGGCGGTGAGTTATGGCGCCTGTCGCCTCCATTGTCGAAGGATTTTAATTTGAGCCAAACCTCAGTCTCACACCGCTCGTACATACATCTTGTGTTGCTGCTGTGACGGCGAGGGAACGCTCAGCACCGCCGCCGTACCGGTCTGAAACCTTCGCCGCAGCCCGATCCGACCCTGTCCCCGTACGTCGGTGTCGATGTGGCACTTGTAACTTTTTTGCAGAATAACTCTCCCCCGTCTGCAGGTGGAGACGGAGCTCTGGATTGTTTTCACCGCGAGGCCCTGAAGCAAAGTGTTTAATGTGCTGCTATGAATATTGCACCACTCTGGAATGAGACGCCGTCCAGGAGGAAACGGTTGTTGTTTATTTTTAGACGCAATTGTCTCCGTCGACATTTCCTCATTGGGAGAATCTTAGCGTTCGCGTCTGTCGGGCCTCCCGGAGCTCCTCGCCGCCCCCGGGGCCCCTCCCCCTCCCCTTCCTCCTCCTCTTCGTCTTCCTCGGGACGGCGGAGACAAAGACGAGGCTGAAACCCAGCCAGCGTTTCCGCCCGGCGGGGTTGGACTTTCCCTCCTCCTGACATTTGTCTTCTTTATCAGAAACAGCCCAGAGCCAAACAACACCAGCATCTGTGATCAGCAGAGTTTACCGCTAGCAGCCGCGGCAGTTTGGGCCTGTTTGAGTCGCGCGGCGGCTAATTCAGAGTGATGTAAGCTGCTGTTTATGTGCGACCAACTCAGCAGAAAAAAAACAGGGCGCCAGCAGAGAGTCGTGTTGTTTTTTAAAGGTTCTCAGCAAAAATAAAAAAGCCAGGACGGAATTAGAGTCGCTTCTTTTTACGATAAGTGCCGTTTTCACTGTTTTGTATCCTGAGAGCTCACCGAAATCATCTCCAGCGTTTGTGACCATCGATTTATGAGAGGGCGGCGAGACTGTGATGTGAACTCGCTCACTCGCTCGCTCGCTCGCCCGCCTGCTCGCTGACACTCACCTTCATGGCAAAGTCGTGAATATTGATTCCTTTTCTTTCCGTCTGTTTAAAATCTGTGTTTTACGACACAAGCGCCTCCCGTCTCCTTCCTCTTCTGACTGGTTTAGGTGCGTTTGTTCCCCTCAAACCTGCACCATCAAACCTCCCTCCCTCCCTCCCTCCCTCCCTCCCTCCCTCCCTCCCTCGCTCGCTCCTGATTCTAATGAAATGAAATCAGCAATATCCCAGGAACAACACAACAGAGCACACATGCCGGGCTCTAAACCCGCTTCTGCCTTAACCCACTTTTTCATTTGTTGCCGTGGCGCCACAGGCTGGACACGTTATTAGCTCCCGTGTGGAGCCGGAATGATAAGCGGGCGCGGTCCCGTCCCGCTCGTTCCAGGTTTGCATCCGCCCAGATCTTTCCTTCCAGGGAGGTCCCGCTGAGATGAGGGATGTCAGCCTGCTCGTCCTGACGCACGGCAGCTGTTTCCTGCCTGCCCCAGCTGCTATAAATAGCCCTGCGTTGCGTCTAATGTAGGCCATTTGGTCAAACACAAACCAAACGGGGCTCCGGCTCCCGGGGACGAGTTTCTCTCTTTCACCTCTAACTGCGTCTCCATCGCATGTGTGCAGGTGTGTGAAGCCTCGTCTTCCCTGCCGTCCCAGGTGGTTTGAGGACGTATTGTTTTATGTTCTCTTTAACGGCCTCTTTCATTTGTTTCTGCTCCGATCCAAATAAATGTTCAACGTTGTAAATTTGCCAGCGTCTGTAACTGAAACACTCAGTTTGCTGTTTGCCATCATGAGGACGCGACCCCCCCAACCCCCACCCCCCGCCATCTCACCAATTATGAGCGTAATAACCTTTAATTGGATGTCCACACCGGCGGAGGACACCGGTGCGTCCCATTCCCAGGGGACAGCGGGGACGTTCACCTCTGCAGCAGGAGGTGGGGACGTTATGTTTTGTTTTGTTCTGTTCTGGATCCGAGTTCCCCCCTCGAGCGAGTCTCAGTGGAAATGTGATTTTGGAGGCGGGTGTGATTCGTCCGTGCCGGTGAGCGGCGGGGTTGCGGGCGGCACATGGTTACGTAAGGTAAAGAGTATTAGAGATGAAAGGGAAACAACAAATCCAGCTAATCCTACGGTGTCGCCGCCTTCGACGCTGTATCCTCGACGCTTTCATTACGCTCTGCTCTCACTTTTGATGGAAGAAGTTTAGGATAGGAGAGGAGGAGGAGAGATAATCCTGCAGGTGGACGTCTCCTCCGGGTGTGTGTGTGTGTGTGAGGTGACGGTCTCATCCAGGCAGGAACGTCTCGGGCGTGTCGGCTGCGTTCCTGCACGGAGGGATTTTGGCTTCTCCTCAAAGGCATTAAGAGAGAAACCGTAAACAATTTGATTATTATTTGTTTTCTCCTCTCAGCCAATTGTCCATAATCCCCCCGTGGTGGAGCTTAAGTGTTGGATCGCTGCTAGCGTACGAGGCCTCAGCTTTACATAACAGCCACAAAAACAAATAGAAGGAGCCTCGTTTAGATTAAGAGACATGTTTAGGGCCCGAAAGTTGAAGGAAAGACAAGAAAACAGAGAGTTAGAGGACAGAGAAGAAGGAGGAGGAGGAGGAGGAGGAAGCGACGGCGACAAATCCAGACGCGGCGGGCGATCAATTCCAGACCCAGCTCAGGCCTCGTTTACGCCATCTCACACACACACACACACACACAACATCAGCATTTACATTCCGAGCGTATCCTGGCAGGATGAGCGGAAGAGATGCCGGGTCCTCCACCGTCCTCTGGAGGTCACACAGGGGGGCGGGGGGGGTGGGATCATCCCCTCCCCCTCCCCAGGGATGAGACTCTGTGATGTGACATTCCTGCGTGACCGAGGCGCTCGGGGAAGGAAACCAGATTTCGCCCCGGACTCCATCACCTTCCTCTCGTCCCCCGTCTTCGCCCGCATGTCGTGACGAAGACGAGGGAGAAAAAAAAAAAAACAAGCTGTAATGTCATCGTTCCAAACTCCCATCCTCTTTTCTGCAAAATGGCATCCATCAAAGTTAATGGGCTGTAATCATCACCGCAAATACACTGTCACACATCCTGCTGCCTGCTCCCGAGTATTCAACTCCCAGTCAATGGGATGGAAAGAGTGACAAGCACGAGGGACGAGACTTCTCATGTCATTAACGCCTGCGAGGGAAAATCGGGACGCGATCCAAGAGGCTCCGGCCGGCCAGAGAGGGGACATGTGTGTGTGTGTGTGTGTGTGTGTGTGTGTGTGTGTGTGTGTGTGTGTGTGTGTGTGTGTGTGTGTGTGATGATTCAGGTGGTCATAGCGTGGAATAATCCCTATAAACACACAGCTGCTGACAGATCTGCAGCGCGGCAGATAGATGAACGCCTGCAGCCGCTGATACTGCGACTTTCAGATCGGAGTTCAGCTCTTTTCTACTTATCTTGCAGCCGTATATTGCTTTGATTATACATCACACACACACACACATACACACACACACAGGCGCCCACACGCACTGTACCAATACAGCGTCTGGCAGAGCCCCACCATGTATACGCGTGATGTTTGATCTGACGCGTACGCCGCCGCATCCCCAGTAGACCCAGTGTGAGGACCTCACAGATGGAGAAGTCCAATTAGAAACCAGCCCATGGATTTGGAGACAGAACGAGACAAATATTCCAACTTTCTCTCTGTCTCCCACAGGACGCCGAGCTAATCTTAGAGCGCCGCTACAAACGCAAACAACGCTTCTGTTTCTTAAAAAATAAAAGGCGAATCGAAGCTTGAGACGTAGAGAGGGAGCGTTTGATTCCGTTCCTCGTTTGCGACGCCGTCAAAAGCAGGAAGTCACTCGCTCTCTTTCTTTCTCTCTCTCTCTCTCGCTTACACGCCACATCCACGGCGTGTATAAATATCTCCTTCCTTCTGTTGTCTCGATGTTCAAGGGCAGACGAAAGCCCACAAAGCAATTGCCTCGCCACCAGCCAAGGACCTCAAAGAAAGAAAAAAGAAAAGGGTGAAGAAGAAGAAATGAAAAAGTGCTTAAATATAGCAAAGCCCTCTGGGACAGGGAGGGGAGGGGGGAGGGAGGGAGGGAGGGAGGGAGGGAGGGAGGGAGGGGGGTGATTAAAATGAATAACCTTTGCGGAGTCACGTTTGTTAGCAGCACGTTTTCACTCAGTCAGTCTGGCGGCGCCTTTACCTCCCGGCTCGTCTTTTGGAGTGTTAACATCGTTACTCACACCGGGAGTCCATCTGTCCTCCGCTCAGACAAATATGCTCCGGTTATAAATAACGGGAGACGTCTCATTTAGCTCCACACCGGTTACCTCACCGGGGCCGCCGGGTCACGCCAAGTCCATATCTATCCGCCCGCCAAGGGAGCCGCCGTCACCGTCACCGCCCTCACCATCGCCGCTGTTCCACGCGGCAGCTACCACGGCAATTGATGACTGATAGATTGCTCTGGATGCGAATCAGCACGTTGACCTTTCAGACGTGTTGTTGTTCCCTCCAGTTATTATTTTCCGTGTTGTTGTTGTTGTCGTTTTTTTCTATTATTTGACAGGAGAGGTTCCACACGGTGGAGTGTAGGAAAAAAATAATGATGTCGTCCCCTCGCCACCCCACCCGCCCCTCCCAGAGCTGCGGGGCAGGTGGGGGCACCGCTGCTTTCTGGCTCCTCCACTCAGCAGCTGTTTAGAGGCTCGGCCTGTTGCCCCCCCGTCCTCCTCTTCCTCCTCCTCCTCCTCCTCCTCCCCACCCCTCGCCCTCAGGTCCTCGCTGGTTCCGCGGTACTTCGCCCGGTTATCTGGAGCTCATTTTGGCGCATCTCTTTATCTCTCCTCCTCGTCGCAGCCTCCTTCTTCTTCTTCTCCGTTTCCCTCGCTTGTCGCTCAGAGATTTCAGTGTTCTGTGAACCTGCAGCTGTTTCCTTTCTCATTTTTGTTATTTGGGTAAATGACTTGAATTTGCTCCCTTGATGTTTGTTTCAAAGACTCTCTCTCTCTCTCTCTCTCTCTCTCTCTCTCTCTCTCTCCCCTATGTCTCTCCCTCTCTCTCTCTGTGTCCATCTCTTCCTCTCTCTCTCTCTCTCTCTCTCTCTCTCTCTCTCTGTCCATCTCTTCCTCTCTCTGTCTCTCTCTCTCTGTCCATCTCTTCCCCTCTCTCTCTCTCTCTCTCTGTCTCTCTCTCTCTCTCTCTCTCTCTCTCTCTCTCTCTCTTTTAAAAGCCGCGTACCCCTAAACAAACGTTCTCATTCCAAACAGCACCCATTCCTCTGTTATTGTTTGCATTGAGAGACGCGGTTGCCATGGCGCCTTATACATCCTCATTACCATGAAGTGTTTCTTAAAGACAATGCAAAAATAGCAACAACTGACGCACGTTCCTCTTTGTTTCTTCCTTTGGCATCAACCTTTGCGTTCCCAGCAGAGCCTGCGCACCTTCGTCTTCACAGCCTTCCTTTGTCTTTGTCGATTAGCTGTTTCCCACAGTCTCCGTCGTCTCGTCTTCTTCTGATGGAGCTTTGACGTCCTCTGACTCTACTGTGCGTTCCCACGTCTTTGTCTTTTTTCATTGTTTCTCAGCGTCTTTGTGCAACATTTCTGCCAAACAGCTGGGAAGCCGTTCGTCTGTGCCGCCTCCCTTGGGAACGCCGAGCTCCAAAGCGTGGGATTTAGCTGTCCCTTGTCAATTTGATGTCCATTTGTCTTTACGTCTGGGGGGGGGGGTGTGAAGTGTAGAGTGTAGTGTTTACATTGGTGGCATCAGCAGTGGACGCCATGTTGGATTAGGAACAGCCCATAGTGAAGGCAACAGCTGAGCCCAGGGGACAGAAGAGACACGGACAGAGAGGACAGAAGAGACACAGACAGAGGACAGAAGAGACACAGACAGAGGGGAAAGAAGACACACACAGAGGGGACAGAAGAGACACAGACAGAGGGGACAGAAGAGACACAGACAGAGGGGACAGAAGAGACACAGACAGAGGGGAAAGAAGACACACACAGAGGGGACAGAAGAGACAAAGACAGAGAGGACAGATGAGACACAGACAGAGGGGAAAGAAGAGACACACGTAGAGAGGACAGAAGAGACAGACAGAGGGGACAAAAGGGACACAGACAGAGAGAGAGGACAGAAGAGACACAGACAGGGGGGACAGAAGAGGTAGACAGAGGACAGAAGAGACAGAGACAGGGCACTGAGGACAGATGTAGGTGATTGACCCTACTGGAGGCCCTCACTGGATGGCAGCTCTGCTCTTACACAGGAGCAGAGTGTGTGTTGTGTTGAGCTCTGGTAGAGCAGCACGCCGCTCTATTGTAACAGCCTCACTTAAAATTAATTAAACATACACACTGCGGCACGTACGTACAGTGTGTACAGGGAGTGAAGACGAGGATGAGGACGAGGTAGAGGGAGCTGCTCTCCAGGTTCCTAGCGAAGTGTTTGGTTGCGGTGGAGCCGAGGTTACCAATGCGTAAATTCATGGAGAGGGAAAACCTGGTGTCCTCGTTTGTGTTGCTAAGGAAACGTTGTGTCGCTGGTAGACGCTGCAGACGCTGCAGGTACGCGTGACAGTTGGGTTTTTTTTTGGTGCAGAGCGTTGATATCCAGCGGCTGCTCCGTCTCAGGAGCTGCACATCAAAGTTAATCTCTCACCGTCTGCTCGGGCGCCGCAGAACACTAATCTGCTGTCAGCGCGATGAGGCTCCAGGACGACGCGTCCCCCCGTCCTCCTCCTCCCCCTGTCCTCCCACCTTGGCACGGGCCTTGTAATCCAGCAGACCTTGTCCTCCTTCACCTCGCCGGCCCACCCGCCGCATGTCAGAGGGGTCGCCGCTGAATCACCTCCCGCACGATATCAGCCGCCCCTCATTACGCGACCATATGTGCCCGTATGCGCCGCGCCTTTCATCACCGTATGGAATTTCACTCCGTCCGAATGATGTCACACTATTAACACATATTGCTACAATCATAGCCGGTCGTTACAGAGCGTCTCAGCGTTCACCTCTGACCCCACCTGAGGGTCCCGGCGCGCGTTAGCGGCGAAGGCTCCATCAAAGCTCTGGCGTTCGAGAGGATGCCGCCGCTATCTGGCCCGCAATGGTGATTAACCTATGATGAATACCAAATGAGTTAATTAGCATAATCGGTTGAGCGTCTTGATGATTTCATTTTATTATCACATTCTTTCATATAATCCGTAGCTCCCGAGCGCCTTGGTGCGTTTAACTCTTCTTTCATGTTCCTCTGCCCCCGCCCCCCCTCCCCCCCCGCCCTGGCCCATGCGTGATGTAATTGCATTATCAAAGCATCAGATCGGCGTCGTTAGAATGTATTTTTAGCCTCTGGCTTCTTGAAAAGTAATGGAAAGAAGACGGGCAGAGATCTCAACACGCAACGACAAAACATTACGCCCGGACCGATCGCTCACAGGCCTTCTGATTGGCCGAGCGGAAGGCCGCAGTTTCAAAGAGAGACGGACGAGAGAGCGGCTAGAATTCCCCGCATTAGCATATTTACATGAAAGTGTGATACTTTACGGGTCCGCACGGAGCCGCAACCCCTCGTAAAACATCTATTAATCCTGAACAGCCATTCATCTGGTAATTACAGGAGCGGCCACCAGGAATCAGTCATAATCATGAAGGATGAAGAGGCGGCGGTGAGCGGGCGTCTGATGTCACAGAGACGGAGGCGCTCGGGTTTTGTTTAGTTGTTGTTTTTGTGGCGTGTGGCAGCGAATGTTCCTCGAGTGTCAGCAGGTGCAGATGGGAAGAAAAGTGTCAAGCAGGGCTGCGAGGTAATGGAAGGAGAAGGAGGAGGAGGAGGAGGAGGAGGAGACAAAGAGAGAGAGAGAGAGAGAATGGAGCGTAGTTGAAGCCATCCAGGTCCCAGGCAGAGGAAGAGGAAGGGTGAGCCAAAGTCAGGAGAGAGGAAAAGCTTTTTATCATCTGCCGCTCTTAAGACGATCTCCCAAATGAGAGAGCGCGGCGCATGCTAATGTCAAAGCCGCCCGCGATAACTAGCCGCCTGGTTTTCCGCGGGGCCGAGGGTTAAGCTGGGATTTGGAGGGCTGAGGGGAAACATGTTTGATATGTGAGCGAGGAAGAGCCGAGGTGCCTTTGCCAGAGCCCCACGTATATATACGGGGATTATTCTATATGCTTTATCTGCCACCGCGCCGGCGGCTAAGAGCCAACGCACCCGCCGGCCTTTTAATGGCTTCCGTATAGTTTGTGGAGACTCGGAGGTGAAACGCTCTGCTGCGGGATGAAAGCACGCCGGGTGCTACACCTGCAAATCTCCACTTAACGACCCGCCGACGCAGCCGGGAAGCTTTTGGCGCTGTGACCTTTCACGTTCGCGGCCGTCACCTTCCGCGTTGGCGTCTGGCTCCAAACCGGCTCCGTCTGCATCATGAAACAGCGGCGAGCTCGCAGTACACCTGCTGCCCGTGACGCTCCCTGAATCTCAACACGGCGCCAGCGGGACGTGGCGTCGTCTCCGGGCTGGAGTGATGTTCACCTATCTCACAGATGTCCTTCCCCGGAGCTATTGTTCACTCCTCGCTCACACTCCAGCAGGTTTCCTTGACGCCGGGCCTGTGAGCCCCTCTGCCTCCCCTCATATCGCCTCTATCCCATCTCTCCATTATGTCGTTTCGCCTCCATTCTCTCTGCATCACCTGCAGTAGAGAATCCAGCGGGCTAATCCCAGCAGCGCCTTTGGGACCCCCCCTCCCTCTACTTCCCCTCCCTCCCTCCCCCCTCTCTCCCTGTAATGATGGATATCTGCAGGATCTATTGGCCCACACACTCATAACACCCCCTCCCCCCCATCAGCCTTTGGTGTCTGAACCCGAGAGAGCGCGACTTCCGGTGATACGTGACGTTCAGGGAGCGTCGGTGAATGCGCGTTGGGTTGCCTCATCTCAGTCGGGATTATTGATATCATTACAATATAATCACATTAGTATGATTGCCGTTAGTGGGCTCACTCATTAAATTCACTTTATCTGAGCGCATGCCGGTTTCCGTCTATTGACAAAGATAAGAACCCAGCGCCGAGCCGCTCGCTGCACGTTTTTATCTCCCTTCCTTTGGAGAGCTCGTGGTTGCGATACGGCTGGCCTCAACACTCGTCTCCAAGTCCTCCATAAATCTTGCGGCCTTCACACTAAGACGCCTTGGAAACGTATACGCACGTTTCTCCTCCTCACTCATGTTGGTCTGCCCGGCTGACGTGACGACAGCCGTAATCCATTTTCTTTAGATTCAAAATTCACAGTCGCACAAGCAGAATGGAGTCCGGGAGGAAAATTACTTTTTTTTTTTTTTTTTTTGGGGTAACATCTATTATTTAACTGTCAGCGCGGTTGAATATTGTGTTCCCTCAGCCCGGCGGAGAAGGAGAAGCTTTTCATGTTGCGGCGTTACTCCACTTGCTCCGTGTCACCATTTGTAAAACATATATCTTCTTTTCTCCCTTTGTTGGTCAGCGTGAGGCTCCATCACTTTTATGTGGAGCCTTTAGATTAGATCGTAACGTTACGTCCTCGCCGACAAGCTTTGATGTCCTTTCAGCCCGCTCTACATTCCTCGCCCGAGCCCCTCAGGAGAGGTCGCCGCCGCCGCTGACCTTGCCGGCGTTTCTCTCCCTCCTCCCCCACCCGCTCCGTCGCTCGCCCGCGCCGCAGTTTTGTCATTATCGAGTGCGATTGTTAACGGTCAGAGAGAGTATCTTGCGTTTTTCAGGAGGGGGAGGGGGTCGGGTTGGGGGGGTAATTGGCAGGTTTCGGTCTCGCAGGTTTGGAGTAGGGCTCGCCTGTGCGGTGGAAGCCATTGAAGTGTGAAAGGGAGAGAGAGTGAATTACCTCAGGAAGCGCTGATAGGAGCCGCTGTGCTGCTGAAGGTCAAATTGAAACTTGCGCATTCGGCGGCGTTATCACAGACAAGCTGACAATCAGGTCTCTGCGTGCCCGAGACGCTTATGGAATTCATAAATCCCCTGTTTTGAAATCATCGCGAAAAAAAAGACAGGAGATCTTTGAAGGCTTAAAAGCGTGTGACCTTGAGTTCTTTATCCCGTTTAGATGATTTGTTTTAGCGTCTCATTATGCTCCACGCCATTCGTCACAAAGAACGCGATAAAACGCAGATCGAGATTTGTGAGGCTGAATCAAAGCCATCTCACACACACACACACACATGCAGGGGGGAAAAAAGTGAGATTAAACTTAATGTTGAGATTATGTGATTGCGATCGCTTCATCACGCGAGATAGGACAGCCTGCTTAATTCATCTGGGAACTAATCAGCCAACAAATGAAAAACGCTTAATTATTTTTAATCAAATTTGTCTCGTCCCACAGCATCGCTATTGAAATATCAAAGCAGAATGGATCAAATGTGCGATTTTGATTACATAAAGATTGAACGACGGCGTGGCTTTGGCAGATTTAATGGCGGCGGCGGCGTGGATACATCAGATGTACGGGCGGCGTGTAGATACCTCGACCTCATCGTCGACCTCATCGCGCGCATCAGTGGCGCTTCTATAAATACGATCTGATCGTTTTGGCTTCATTCATGTGGACGCGCCGCAGAGACGATTGGCTTGGTTGAAGCGGCGTGACAGCGGCGGGTGAATGATGGGATTTGAACCGTGTTGACAAAGCTCCTCGCCGCTGAACCATCTCCCCACAAAGCCTTTCCTCCCCTGTTCTGATTCCGCCCGGCGACCGTCTCCGCCTCGGCCGGGCCTGTGTGTGTGTGTGTGTGTGTGAGTGTGTGTTGGTTTGGAGACAGCAGGACTTTCCTTTACTTTAAAGCTCCGTTAGCTTTGGAAGCACAAACGAGGGGCCGTTGTTTGTATTCTGACGCCGTGAGCTTAATGGCCGACGTCGTGTTTTTAAAGGATGAGGGGAAACAAACAAATGAGGCGTTTGGAAACTCATCCAGATATCCATCGTGTTTTTTCTGGGGTTTTTTTTTTCCTGCTTCCCACGAACCAGATGGCGGTCACATTTCACACACAGGGTTCTGGAAGACAATCAAGGAGCAAGATTGCTTTTTAGGATGAGGGGATTGGTTTAACTAGATGTCCAATTAAAGCCCTTTATACACACACACACACACATACACACACACACATACACGTGCACGCATCATGCTGTTTGTCTGCGGGGTGTGCTGTTTTGTTGAGGTGTGACGGTGTGTGTGTATGTGTGCCTGCGTGAGTGTGTGTGTGTGTATGTGTGTGTGCTGCTCGCTGTGAGGCGGTGAGGTCATGTAATCTGCCTCAGATCACCCTCTGATACTGCGGCACTTGTTAAGGTCAGACGCTGAAACTCTGCCAACGCGCGTTGACACAGCGACTCATGAAAGTTTGATTGGTCTATTATCCGTGTCGGGGGCGGAGCGGGCGGGCGGGCGGGGCCGGCAGGGGGCGGGCAAAGGGGAGGGGCAGGCCGACATTCATCCCTCAGTTCTGGAATTCAAATATTCTCTTTAGTGTGACATTTCCGATTCCTCCCGTCGTCCCCTCGCTCGCCCGCTTCCTCTCCCTCACCGCGCCGGGCTTCATCTGCAGTGCTGTCATCTCAGCGTATAGGACAATTCTACACACTGTGTCCCTGCCTGTGTGTGTGTGTGTGTGTGTGTGAGGGTGAGCGTAGGGATGGTTTCAGGTGGGTGGAACTGGCGGGAATTGATACTCAGTCATTCCGACACGGCTCTTCCTCCTCTGCGGGGTGGATAAGGATCTGCTCATCCATCTTCATGTCTCACCCATGTCTCGGTCCTGGTAGCAAACGTGGTTACCTGCTAGTCAGGAACAAGAGGAACGGAGCAGGAACATTACTTTAATCTTCCCCCCTGCTGTTAATTCTTACCTCTGCCATCGTCCAGGAGGCAGGAGGCTTTTGTATCTCATCTTCTCCCCTATGAACAATCCATCACTGTTAGTGCCTCTCTGCTCCTTCTGCGCTTCGCTTTGCCTTCAGTGTGTGTGTGTGTGTGTGTGTGTGGTGTTCTTATTTTCACATCCAGCACACTCCAACCAATCCTCCCTTCTGGATTGAAATAGGAATTGCCCCATGCGCTTTTTTTTTTTTTGTCTCTCCCGGCAAATTTCTCACTCGCCTTTTCTAACAGAACAACCGGAATCTATAATTGACACCTGCTGACGGGCCCGAGCGGTGATTACACACAGGAGGAAGATGACTTGACCTGTAATGAACTGTAAAACTAATGACATGTGTGCGTGATGATTACTCAAGTTGAAAGCAAACTGTTGTACATGAAGCCTCATCAAGCGTGATATTAAAATGTCCACTTTTACATCTTTCTGCTCGGTGAAAGCCCCTCCCCCCCATCGCCCCCCCACCCGACCGCTGGGCCCCAACATGATGGAAACCTGCAGCTAATGACTCAAGCAGACGGCCGCCGGCATTAGACAACTTCATTTATGAAATAGTCAACCTCCCGTGTAGCGATACATTCACATTACGCCGCCTCACTTGAGAGACGCGCGGCTGTCACGGCCTCTGAGCAATGCTGATGTCCTCTCCTACCTGCATTCATCTTACTCTCGAGAGGTAATGGTCTTCGCAGGTCATTAGCGCATTAGGATCTCCATCATTCATCTCGCCCACCTGCACTCCCGACTGCTCCTCTCCTCTGCTCTCCTCTCCTCTCCGACGAGCAAGGGGAAGAAATTCTCCCCTTCTTCCTGCAAAAATCCTCATTCATCATTTATTCGCACTTGTTTTAGTTCCGCAAACAGATCCCGCCTGCGGGATGGCGTGTCAGCTTCGGCGTTCAGCTCCTGCTCAACTAACTATGGCGGTCTAAATTGCGCCAGGCACGAGTGGGAAATTCGGCGCTTGCTCTCTCATTATTTCCTGATGTTGAAGGATAATTGCCTCTCCGTGTGGAAACAGAAGGTCACTTTGCACGCCGCTTAAATGTTTTGTTTATTAGTCTTGGTTGTGTTGACGGGGTGAGTTTGGCTCCGGGAGAGAGAGAGAAGCCAGAGATCAAGAAAGGCGCCATCATCCTGTGAGCGCCGACTGGACTTGCATTCCAATGGGCCCCCAACCAAGAGAGGCCAAGTGTCTGCAGAAAGACTCCAAATTGTTTAGATGTAAATTAGCAAACAAAACTGGAATTGAAATGAATTTTGTGAACTTTGTAAATCTGCTTTAATCTCTTGGATGGTGAGCTTCTTCCCCGGCTCGCTCACAGGATGGACGCGTTGATTCTGCTCTGAGACGCTTGGGTGCTCACATGGACTCATCGTGTTTAAACTCTATATGCGTGTGCATTCCATATTTATGTTAAGTCCATGTGAAGAAGCGGCCAGCAAAACATGCATAAGTGTTTCCCGGTCTGAGCCTCCTCACTCCCTCCTCCCTTTCTCCTCGCTCTCTCCTCGCTCCCTCCTCATCTCTCCTCGCTCTCCTCGTCTCTGAGAGGTCGCTCGGGACGTGTAATGTGTTCGGTCGTGGCGTAAAAAAGCATTAGCCAGTGCCAGAGGGTGTGTAATTATATATGAAAGACGGTTGGAAGGAGGAACATCTCGATGGCGAGCAGAAACTAGGCCAGTGGCTTCAGAGTATTCCTATTTATTCTGCTTCCTCCTCTGATGTGTGACTTGATGTAATAATCTCAGATCATTAGAAGCTATTTTAGGACAGAACAAGCAGGCCTGTGTGCTCACAGAGCAGCCGAGTGAAGACGTCCGACAAGACATGATTTAAACTCCGCCTGCTTTCTGTGTTGCAGGTACGGCGACATGGTGCCCAAAACAATCGTGGGGAAGGTTTTTGGCTCCATCTGCTCGCTGAGCGGAGTGCTGGTCATCGCCCTGCCCGTCCCTGTTATTGTGTCAAACTTCAGCCGCATCTACCATCAAAGCCAGCGGGCAGAGAAGCGGAGAGCCCAGAGGGTACTGACTCTCTCTCTCTCTCTCTCTCTCTCTCTCTCTCTCTCTCTCTCTCTCTCTTGCTCTCCCTCTCTCTCCCTTCATCTGTCTCTCTCTCTCTCTCTCTCTCTCTCTCTCTATCTGTTGCTCTCTCTCTCTCCCTCTCTCTCCAACTGTCTCTCTATCTGACTCTCTCCCTCCCTCTTTCTCTCTCTCTCTCTCTCTCTCTCCCCCTCTCTCTCTATCTGTCTCTCTCCCCCCTTCTCTTAAATCCCCTCTCTCTCTCTATCTATCTGTCGCTCTCTCTCCCTCACTCTCTCTCTCTCTCTCTCTCTCTCTCTCTCTCTTGCTCTCCCTCTCTCTCCCTTCATCTGTCTCTCTCTCTCTCTCGCTCTCTCTCTCTATCTGTTGCTCTCTCTCTCTCCCTCTCTCTCCAACTGTCTCTCTATCTGACTCTCTCCCTCCCTCTTTCTCTCTCTCTCTCTCTCTCTCTCCCCCTCTCTCTCTATCTGTCTCTCTCCCCCCTTCTCTTAAATCCCCTCTCTCGCTCTCTCTATCTGTCTCTCTCTCCCTCCCTCTTTCTCTCTCTATCTCTCTCTCTCTCTCTCTCTCTCTATCTGTCTCTCTCTCCCTCTCTCTCTCTATCTCTCTCCCCCCTTCTCTTTATCCCCTCTCTCTCTCTATCTATCTGTCGCTCTCTCTCCCTCACTCTCGCTCTCTCTATCTGTCTCTCTCTCCCTCCCTCCCTCTCTCTATCTCTATCTTCTCCCTCTCTCTCCCTCCCTCCCTCTTTGTTGTGCCTCTATCAGCCTTTCTCTCTCCTTGTCTTATCCTCACACAGCAGAATGACAGGGCAAACACTATCTTCAAGAATATTAATCTTTTAGTGTGCTTGTGTGTGCTTGTGTGTGCGTGTATGTTTCTTTGTGTGCGTATGTGTGTGTGTGTGTGTGTGTGCGTGTGTTGAGTGAGCTGAAATTGCTTGAGTATATTTCAGTGGGAAGGGAAAATAAGAGAGGGAATGACAATGACTGAAGAAATGATCTGCAGTATATAGAGTCAGCAGCTTTTCAATGGCTCTCTGTGCATTTCTCCCTGACTGAGGCAGAAATTCCTAATGGTAAATTTAAGCATGGGCTCTCCCTGCTAAATACTGTGGCTACCAAAGGGAGACAGAGCCAATTAGTGTGACAGAGAAACTGTCAGAGGCTAAAACAGAGGTCTGTTTGTTCAAACAGAAAACTCGTCTTGCTAGAATCCGTGCTGTGAAGATTCGAGGCACTAATGCCTATATGCGCTACAAACAAAATGGGCTCCTGATCGACTCGCTGGAGGAGGTAACGAGGCTCAGCGGCGGCTTGGGACCCGACTGACCGGGGCCTTACTGATGTTTGCATGCTGCTCTGCTCTGCTCGGGGCCATGCCACCACACACAGGGGGGCTTCTCATGCTGTAACACAGGGGCTGCCGTCATCCCCGTGCTTCCGTCTGATCGTCCTCTCTTACATCACACCTCTCAGCTGCAGCATTGACATGCATCGTCAACACTCCCTCTCTCTCTCTCTCTCTCTCTCTCTCTCTATCCATACAGCAGGAGGGCCGGGCAGGCGCACAGCTCTCTCCCCTCCTGTCCTTCTGGTGGAGCAGAGGCATCACAGTCACACTGACTCATGACCGAGCTCTGCATGTCTGTACCAACAGGGTTTGGAGGGGAAGGAGGGACCCGGAGGCTTACTGGACACTAGGTGGCCTATGGGGTGGGGGTGTGGGGGGGCTGTCTCCTCAGCCTGCATCTCCTCTCTAAACTCTGTTTCTGACCTGCTGAGTGTTCCGTGTGTTATTTCTCGAGCATCCAGTTGATGGCTTTTGTGCTGACTAACACAACATACTGTACCTTCCATCCCAGAGCCGTGCAGAGTGTGTACTGTAGTGTGTCGTGGTGCAGAGTTTGTGTTGTGTTTGGTGTAATCTGTTCGATCTGTGTCCGGGTGCGCCACTGCTGTTGTTGCACTGAAATAAGCTCACTTCTAATTTGACTTTTCCTGCTTATTTTTCTGCTAAATTAGCAAAATGCAAAAGCAGCTCTATCTGTGCAACACACACACAGTGACTCTGACTATGCATATCTAAAACACCCCCATCCTACTAGGTTCTCAGTAGATTGGCTGCCGTGCTACAGATCAGCATTTGAACTCGATCCTGTGTGTGTGTGTGTGTGTTCACCACTGCACCACTGAGATAACTGCTCTGCTTCCATCCAAAGTCTGAAGCTGCTCTTCTTCACTGTCTTACTTTGTGTGTTCCAAGGCCTCCAAGGAGGCAGGAAAAGCCCTGGTGGGAAAGGCCGCCAGCCCTCCGTTTGAGAGCCAACATCACCACCTGCTACACTGCCTGGAGAAGACCACGGTAAGATTCCTCTCTGTCAGACTTTTCCTCCTAAGAACTGAGCCTTTGCCCACACAGCATAAAAACAAGAACACATATTCTCTTATCTGTAATCTTCAAGTATCAAAGAACTAAAAATCTGCCAGCGCGGTAAGAAGAACAAGTCTTAACACAATAATTGGGCGGTGAAACTTGAAAGGGGTTCGGCGGTGTTAACAAATCTAATAAAGAGGCCAGGAAACAATGCAGTCTGCCTTCAGATTCAGATGATTTTAAAACAGGGTGGCAACCTTCTGATTGTGCGGAGGGATGTTGCCGAGCTGAAATGGAAGGACTCTGACATCTCATTTTCCAGATGTCATCCTTTTGATTCGTTTGGATTGGAAATGGGTTGAAGGCTGCCTGCTATAGATCACATCTTTACATCCTGAAGATTCATCTGTCTAACATAAATAGATTCTTTGTTAAAGTCAAAAGAAGACAAATCAGGTTTACTTTCCTTAGATAAAAGTAAGTAATTGTAACATATGAATAAATGAATAAAGATTCAGTTAAATGAATGAATGCTATCTATCTTCAGCTGTGTGGTGTCGTTGACATTATTCTCTCATTCTGCTTCTGTTTGCTATATTTTCTTGTCACATTACCAAAACTAAAAGAACACTCAAACTTTTAGATCACACTTTTAATAATAAATAAATAAATAAATAGACTTTAATCACTCCTGAAAGCAGATACTTGTGAGAACAAAGACAACAATGGCAGCGCCGCTCTTCAGTCAAACCCACACAGGCCGGCTGTTTCACGAGCCAATCAGTTCATCATTTATATTTCATATTTATTTAAATGGCTGCTTTTACGTTTAACAACATTTCCTCTGTCTGACAAACACAAACTAAGTGCACAAACTGTGTCTGTGGTCGTGATCTGTGTTCCGGTTATAAATAGCAGTAAATGGGGCTGGGAGATGTTGGGTCCCATCACCGGCAACATGCCAAAGATAACATGACTCCAGCAGCCGGAGACGTTCTGCCCTCCAAACAAACCACAAGACTTCATTTTACACTATCTATAATTCAGAGATGTAAGAGCCTCTTTAATGCTGGGCGGTGACACGAGTTTTACACATGTAGCACTAAACCGAGCGCAGAGATGGTAAATCAGTGTCCTCCCTCACAGATGATCCCCCCCCCCCCCTCGCCCGCACAGTTAAAAGGCTTCCTGGTCAGCTGGGAAAAGCTCCCAAAAAAGCCTCCTGCCGTGGTGATGCCAGTTTGTTTACATGCGGCCTCTTATGGAGTGTGTTATAGCCGGGCAGAGCGCGGGGGACTGTGAGGCAGGATTCAGGGCACGCTGTCACATTTCTGCGCAGTCTCACTCTGCCACCTACTGGCTCTGCTTGGAATCTACTGGCGTCTGACCTTCAAGTCCCTGCTCGTTTGTCACAGGAATAACAGTTTGTGAGTGTTGTGGCAGATGGTAGTGAGCGTGGACATCTGGGCCCATATATTTCTGTTCCCTAGATGATTCACTTACTACTAATGAAAATAATTTAGCCATGGATTCTGTTCAGCCTTTACTGTGATGTATTTTCACTCATTATTTAGCAGAGCTCATGATTATGGTAATGATGTGATTCATGAATTCGTGCTCCCACCCGATTTCTCTCCAGAATCATGAGTTTGTGGACGAGCAGACGTTCCAGGCCAACTGCATGGAGATCTCCGTGATGAACAAGTCGGGCTCTCGTACTTCTTCGCTGTCCTCGTCGCCGCACGGCTTTTCCACGTGTTGCTCTCGACGCAACAGGAAGAAGAGCAGCTTCAGCCTGCCCAGCACCAACAACCAGGAGCTTAGCACCATACAGATCAGAGAGAGGCCTGTTGCCAACAGGTACAGTCCGTCCTCTCTCTCTCTCTTTCTCTCTCTACCTTTTATGTTATATCAGAGATCATTCCCTTCCCTGTACAAAGGCTGACATAGAGAACTGCAAATATTATCCAACAAGAACACTCAGAGCAAAAAGATCCTTTTATATTTCATGCTGTTGGAGGTAACTCAAAAGCTTCTTTTATGCCGAATGTGTAAAAGGCTTCTTTATGCGTGATGTAATGCATTCACAGGGTCAGGTCTCTCACCCTCTTTTATCCGGCGCTTTCTTTTACAGCCGGTCCAGCCTGAATGCCAAACTCAACGAGACTGTGCCGCTGAAATGCGATGAACCTTACATCACCCCTTCCATGGTCCGCCTATCGGTCCCGGTGGTGAGCTCATCGTCAGACGGGGACGGCTCCGCCGCCACCACCGCATACTCTCAGAGCAACATCGTCCGAGTATCTGCCTTGTAGATGTCACGCCTATCTGATCAGCTAACTGGGCTCGAGAAGCGCCAGATGCTGAGGAGAGGGACCACTAAGCATCAACCTGCCATAATCAAGATGGATTACAAAATTAACAAGAGGTCGGGCTTCAAAGTAATTCTCTCATGTGATGATGTCAAGCTCTGAAAGGTATTAGAATGACGTGGATGACTGCCTTGGGAACAAGAGTGACCGTCAAATCCTGCTCCATTAAGCACAGCCGAGCCAGGAAATTGCGTGGTTATTTGTCGTTGCCTACAAATGATGAGAAAAAAATTTATTTTTAAATATGTAACGTAGTTGTATGTGTTGTCTTCTGATTCAAAGGGGTGAGGCAGATGTGTGAGGGTCGTTCTCCACGGCCTGTGATTACAAAGCACACAGATTCATTTACCGAGGGCCATCTTTGTGAATATTAATCAGCCCACACACACACACACACACACACACACACTTAAGCTGCATCCGTTCACCCGCCATTAAACTTCATATAGGTTGTTTTGAAAGCTCCGCCCCCTCATTAACTGCTTTTGAATCCACTCTCACTGTTGTAAATTCAGAGGAACATACATCCAGCGGAACGGATAACGTGTTGTGAATATTCATTATCTGACTCATTAACTGGTTGATGTCATCGCTTGGTGAGTAAAATATCCTACGCATCCCGACATGTTTGTGAAATGTGCAAAGTGAAAGTCCAATTTTTTAAAGATCTATGTTTCGCCGACGACACCTTCATCCTTTTCAAACGAACGACACAGAGAAATAAACAGGGTCTATATTAGTCATGTTACAAAGTAAGAGATGAGACGAACTGATACTGAACCCCACTAAGCTGTTGACCAGGGGAAACATTAGGAAGCATCAATTTCATTAAGTTCCCCCCCCTAAATGATAAGATTCATATCAGAGACTTGGTAGATTTCACTGTGTTAAAGGCCCATTTTGTACATTTTTCATAATTACTGTAAATATCTCAGAACTTTATCAATCACGTTTGAACTTCCTCTTCTTTCTAGATTTACTTAACAGTTGTTGGCATTCTATTTCTGTCTGTTAACTGGTTGAATTAAGGATTTGCATGCTGTTCATTGCAGAATTCTGTTTTATTAAAGTATGTCTCTGCTTCCCGCCGGAGGTTTGTCAGTGAAAGTAAGTGGGATCGGAAAGCAAAACGCAGCCAGATCGGGATATTACCATGTAAATTCTGTAGCACTGCTTTAATGAGATACAAACCTTGTTCTGGACTACATAGAATATATGGAGGTAAGGAAAAAGGGGACAATTAATCACACATTGTGCATTTGGTGCAGTGGATAGAATAAAGAGCTCTACTGAAACGTCACCAGACCATTGTCTTTTTTGGGCGGGTTGAAAAGGAAGCAAGCCGTAACCCGGGCGACATTACCAAAAGTTTGAAAAATGTGATGATGCTCCTCTCATGGCAGACTTGTGAGGACCTGACAGGCCCAGCGGGAGGCCCCGGGGTTCAGATTCTCTGGAGACGAGACAGGCAGGCAAGCAGGCAGGCAGGCAGGCCTTGGCGACTGATCTTGAGAAGTCAACCGCGCCCCAACCTTCCCCGCTGAGCTGATTGCTTTGGTGCACACTGGGTCTCGCAGCGTGTAACACCTCTGGAGTGCTGTTTAACTGCTGAGAGTGTTTGAGGAAATATAGCATGCATGAGACTGTGGATAATGCAGCGTGAGGCGTACCCAACCAAGCGTGGAAGTGGAATTTACACATTGACATTTAGCAATTTAATGCAGTCAACATTTGAAACGAACCAACGTAAGCGGTCCACTGCCACGTGAAGGTGGACGCTCACTTGTTGAATGTGGATTTCAGTCTGTTCCTGAGCCGATAAAACTCTGTCCGGAACTGAGGGTTCACCGCGGCGTAGATGATGGGGTCGCTGAGTGATGTCACGCAGGCGATGGAGACGGACAGGAAGTTCACCTGCAGGATGATCACATTCTGCAAAGGAAACAAGTGACACAATGTTAACAACTGTCATCGCAAACAAAAGAAGAAACTGAGGATTTTGTATTTTAGGATAGGATTTGTCTGATTTGCTGTACTTTCAATAAAAATGTGTGAAATAGTTTTGAATTTAGCCACAAGCAGTAGATTATGACAACTGTGGGACTTCACTGTAAGACTCTTACCTGTGTACTCTTGTTTTTGTAGACAGCAAAATTCATCAGGCTGGTTGTGATGAGCGGCAGCCAGAACAAGAGGAAGGTGAGGATGATGTAGCCGGAACGCTTTGCCATTTGACTCTCCTTCTTCTTGCTGGCTCTCTCTTTGCTGGCCTTAGAGGGCCTCATGCAAACGGCGCCCGACATGTCTGCGTTTGCGTCTGCTTGAGCGACAACGCCTGAGACTTGCGGTAATGCACTCGGTTGCTCTGTTACAGCGACGGTCAGCGTTTCTCCTCCACCGTTCTGCGCTGGTTCGGGGTCATTTGGCGGAGCGGAGCAGCCCTCAGGAGGCCTTTGTTTGGTTCCAGAGGGTTCCTCATTAGGCTGGACTTTGTCTTCAGACTGGATTTTATTGCTTGAAATGTTTTGTGGCTTTTCAGCGCCATCTCCTTTTGATGTTTGTTTCTTTTCAGTCTTTGCGGTGGAGACTTTGGTCAACTCATTAGTCTGCACTGCAGTTTTGGACTCACTTTGATCAGCAGATTTCTTTAGAGCCTGTTGTGATTCTGTTGGCGAGCTCTTTAGATCATCGGTTGCATTGCCATCGGATGACTTTGGTTTAATTTGCATGACTTTGGGACGTAGTTGTGCATCGTCAATCTGCCTTTTATCTTCTGGCTCATTTCTGTCATTAAGAATTTTGGAGATTCCCTGTGGATCCGTTAATAACACCTTTAAATCAGACGCTGCGTCTTTATTGGGCGACTTTGGTTTGACTTGCACCACAGGAGGACGAGGCGGTGGCTCCGCTCCTGACTCGATTATCTTTGCCGGATTTTGCGATAGGCTTTTATTCTCTGAACCAACGAGGACAGATTCAGATTCTTTGGTTGAGGTCAATGGGGTCGCTGAATCTTTCTTAGGAGGATTGGCCTCAGCGTGTGTCGCCTGCTCACTTTGCTTCACAGTGTCACTCTGTTCTGCTTTCTTCTGTTGACTGTCGACAGCTGCAGTCTCGTCTTTCTTCTGCTCTTCTGCATCTTTCACTTTCTCCTTTTTTGGAACAGCTGTAGTGCCTTTGTCAAATATTTTGCGGTTGTGACTTCTTACTAAGGTAAATATGCTTGCATAGAATCCAATGACCACACTAAAGCAAGTCGCCCATAGTGGGATCACGATGTAAAGTCCAAAGGTGTCATAGGATGAAGTCGTCTCCCACTGTGATCCTCTGCATTTCACGTACACGGATGAGTCCTTCACATATGTCACACAAAAAGCAGCCACTATAATTGCCAAAATCCATGTGAGGGGAATCAGTATGATAACTCTCTTCTTCCTTTGAGCGTTTTTGAATGGCTGTGCGATAGCCTGGTGTCTCTCTGCGCTGATACATGCCAGCGTCAGCAGCTGTGTGCAGCAGCTGAAAGAGAAAGAGGCCACTTGCGTGTTGCAGATGACTTCATCCACATGCCCTCTTTGGTACACGGTGATGACGATGGTGAACAGAATGGGGCAATCGATTGCACAGCGAAGAATGTCTATGACTGCCAGATTCACCAGCAGCGCGTTATTCCATGTTTGGAGCGACTTTTGCCGGTAAACGGCGAACGTGACAAAAATATTTGCTGCAATCCCGACAAAAGAAGTTATCAGCAGAGTAAAACAGTTTGCCACCACAAATCCAATGTCTATGTATTGCTCCCACACGGTGCCGTTCCCAGAGTCCCATGCAGACGTGGAGTCTCTTTGCATCTCCGGGTTCAGAAAGTCAACATTTTAATTCTCCTACCTTCAGATTCTCTGTGATAACCAAGCAAACATGGATCCTCGTTCTTTAGCAGACATGTGGTTCTCTGCTGACGGACGAATACCCATTTGTGAGTCTGTAGGTACAACAGCTTGGACAAGTGACGCCAAAGTATCCGCCCTTTTCATTATCGCTCCACGCCACCAAGAGGTCACCTGGGAGTCCTCGCTGTGCATCAAATTCATTAACACCTGACTGTTTGCTCGCTGCACAGACCAAGCAGGGAGCGGCTGACTGTTAATTGAAAAGCGACATTGATGTTTTTAAAACCAAAATACAAACTTTAAGAAGAAGATACCACCATTAATATTGCTTTCTGCTGAAGAATGACGCCAGATTCCCATTTAGACGTGTGTGTCTGTGCCTCTGGTGTGTGTGTGTGTGTGTGTGTGTGTGTGATGCCTATTTAGACAAAACAGCTGGCTGTTTAATCTAATCCCTCACAAAGGTTAAAAGCTTCTCATTAGCATTGGCAGATGGGGGAGTTGAGGGAGTTGTTGAGACACACAGAGCCATGCTGCGGGATTAAAGCATGACACTATAATCGCGTTTGTTGGAGGCAAAGTGTGAAATGCTCTTTGAATCAAGATCATAATCTTAGAGGATACATCAAATCTAGGATTAGATCAACGTGCCACACACTCCTGATCGTTCTGCATGCATCTCAGAAGACGAGCAGAAACCCAACACTCCTAAAGTGGTTTGATTATTTCATGAATCTACAGTTTTTGCTGCTGCACCGATGCTTCAGAATCAAATCATGTTACAGAATCAAACTGGATAAGAAGAAAATTGATATAAAGTGTGTTACATAAATATCTAAATTGCTTTGGGATCAAATCGACAGCAATTGCATTTTGAATCAAATAAAATCACTTTCAAGTTAAGTTGACCCTGATTCCTAATAGAGACAAAACATTTCTCCAAACATAAGCTTAGTAATTAGAGTTTTATCAGTTATCCTCATTTTTTATGATAAATGAGTCGTACTACTCTTAGCAGTGATTTACTGGGTTTGGATGAAGCACTTAAGCATATTTCATCTCTTTCTGAAATGCCTGCTAAGGTAGAAATACTTACCGAGTGCAGCCTTTATTCTGTTCCATTCATGTAGGAAACACTGTGTGTGTGTGTCGGCACAAACAGCTTCTCAGCCTCCCTGGAGCTGATGAATAGCTTCATCAAGTAAATGCTGTTTTCATACTGGTGGCTTATGTTGGAGTGTGATTTTTAATTTTTTTTGCAGTTTGTGGACTAAACATCTTGTGTGTGCGTTGGCGAAAAGCAGGACTTACATGTTGCGTTATGAATAATATACAGGATGAGGATGGGATCAGCCTGGCTGATCACTGGGCATACATTCATGAATGTTCATTTGCATGTTGCATAGAAGGAGGTTTGGACGCAGGCAGTTTGCGAAATCTGCACATATGAACGTCTCCAACTGACATGGAGATTGATTTTTGACCTTTTTTGTTCTCAGTGTTGCTTTTGACATTAAATAACACAAAATTACACAGATAGAGATTTTTTTAAATATGCCTTGACAAAACATCATCTATATAATTCTTGGTCTTTGAGTTTGTATGTGTCTGCATGTGTCTTTTGTCCACATATTGTCCCACAGTATGATTTATGTTGTTTACTCGTCAGTATGTAGGTTAAGGGTTACTGTATCTCAGTGGGAGCTTACTGGTTAAATAAAGGTCAAATCAATTGGGAAGCATTTTTTGCCCCTTTCCCTTTTGGTGTCCCCCAACGATCAAGTCTGGTGCAGTAATTGCTGACAGGCAATTGAGGGAGGCAGCCCCGTCAACACAGAACCAGGGGTCCTGACGCGACTCGTGACAGTGAACAGATGCGCGTGCCGACTCTTCACCTGTATCCATGTCTAACAGGTAAGCAGACGAACGTTTCAACCAACAAACAAAGTGTCTACGGAGGGAGAAAGTAACAAGTACGGCGGGAGAAGCAGCGCTCATATGGAGGAAGAAGAGGGGCTATAAATGAGTGTGTTGTGTGTTTATACTAGGGATGAAGCGCGGCCAGGTGAAGGAGGCGGGGCCACCGGAAACGAGCGTCTGTTTACTCCTACAACGTCCGGTGCTATGTTGTTATATTAACTTTTATGCCTGCTTTATCTCACTTACACACACACAGTCGGACACACACACACACACACACACACAGTCACACTCATAGTCACAGTCACACACAGTTTTAGCAGAGGGCATTATTAGTATTGCAGTGCGGTAGTTTGTGAAACAGTGTTTTGTGTGTTTGTGTGTGTGTGTGTTTGTGTCTGTCTCATGTCTGACAGATTGTTGACTGTGGCCTCATTTCATTACGGAGCAACACTAAACTAAATCCTACATTAATTCTGTTGTAAACAATATTTTATTTATCTCACACAGCTTTAATATCCTCAATGACATCATCAAAAACCCATTTCCTTCTCCTTTGCTAGCTGCCTGTTGGCTCTACAGATGATTTTAATGTTCTGTAGTTTGTTTTTAAAGGACAGTATGGGCGCCGTTTGATATTTAAGACCCACCCTCCACCTTCACGTCACTCAGATCAAAGGACCAGAGGCTTATACTTCATTACTACTTTTATTTGTAGGTCTTAACCGTGTTCTGTTGATTTTTGTCTTTTATGTTTTTCTTTATCTGAAAACAAGTTGTTTTTAAATGTGTTTTATGGACAAACTTGGCTCCACATATCCCAGCTATGTTTTTTATAGCAGAGGGCAACGTGCCCAGCAGCCTGAAAATGTAGTATTTATTATTCATTAAACACAAAGACAGAGTCAGACGTTTTCTGCTTCTCACCAATAATAATCCTCACAGGTTCGATAGAAAGTAACCTTGCATATTACTAGTTTACAAAACGTGTTTTTCACAAAATCAGCATTTTCTGATTTTCTGGCAAGCGTACATTACACACCTGTACGCACACACACCCACACACATGCACACACACGCACATGCACACAAATAAGAAAAGAAAACAGTTTAAAGATCTACATTATTACAGTCAAGAACATTTTAGAAGTAAAAATAGGATGGACAAACCTGCAGAACATTTTAAACTATAATCAAACGGATTATGTCACTGAGAGCTACAGCCTAAGATTACAAGTGCTACTGCTGTCCGAAACAAAAAATCTTCCAGTGCTACTTCTACTACTATAATAGTTTTGGACTGTATTGTGTGGTTTCCTTGTTATTTTGTCCACCTCCTGTCAGTTGTAAAGTCTCTGAGCCAGTCCAGGTCTCGCTGGGCCACAGTAGAGACCTCTGAGTCTGGAGAGCATCACAGGGGCAACACTTTGCTTTGCATCCTCATGGTCCTGCCTATTGACGGCGTCCTCAGGGAGTGCATTTTGATGCTGACGCCGGTGTCCCTGCAGGGAATGTAACGGCCACACGACAACACCTCCAGAGAAGCATCGCGGAACTGTCAGGACAGAGAGGCAGGCGGTAAATGTCATGGCACCGTTCCTTGTTCCTCCTCAGACATGCGCTCGCGACTGCTTACCTGCTTGTTAGAGAGGAAGTAGATGATGGGGTTGTAGACGGGGCTGGTCTTGGCAAAGTACATGGGCATTGAGGCGATCAGTGGAGGGATGTAAATATCCGGAACCGTGACAACCACCACCGACAGAACCGTGTAGGGCAGCCAGCAGACGAAAAAGGATATGATCATGGCCAGCACCGTCCAGATGGCGTGATCCATGTCCTTCTGTTTGGAATGTCCACACTGGAGCTCCACACTCTTGTTCAGCTAGAATTTGAAAGCACATTTAAATAAGCATTGTCTAGCATGGACTCTTAACCTTTCCTGCTTCTAATTGAGAGATACAAGACAAGACACCCACCCGATTCAAGGAGGAGAGCACCTTGGAGTAGCAATAAATGATGATTGTAACAGGGATGATGAAGCACAGGATTGTGTAGCAGATGAGGTAGCTGTAGTTACTCCAAGACCGCTCCTCCCAGGCCAGCGAACAGGAGGTCTGCACTCCTTCGGGTCCGTAGGAGCTCCAGCCAAGCAATGGCATCACGGCCCAAAACAAGCAGAAGGCCCAGATGACCAGCAGACCGTCGATGCTTCTTCGCATGTTTAACTTGAAACCGGCGCTGGGATTGCACACCACTTTGTAGCGTTCGTAGGACAGCAGCGTCAGGGTGCAGAGAGACACCAGACCTACCACAGAGAGAGATCAGTGTCGTTTGCAAGATCAGAGTGTGCCGACTTCTGTCCAGGCTCAAAGACAACAACATTGCTCTTGACACGCTGCACTAAAGTTATGGAATTAACTGTAAAAATAAACATCTCACCAAAGTAATTGACAGCAAATCCTTGAAACACACAGACCGAGTGGCCAAGAAAGAAAGAACCATGGTAGTTGGTGAGGGTGACGACAAAGGAGCCGCACAGGCCAATCATGAGGTCCGACACGGCCAGGCTGAAGATGAAAACATTCATAGGGTGCAAGAGAGACGGATTCTTGACCAGCACGGTGATGACCAGGCTATTGTTGAAGACCGTTAGAATGGTGTTGATGAACATGAGGAAGGAAAGGACGCTGTATCCCACCCGCGGGAAGATGGTGGGCGCCACAGTGAGCGCCTCGGTCTGCAGAGGGTTGGAGTCGGCGCTCCACGGCGTGCTGTTGCTGTCCATGACGCCCTAAATCGACTGACCAGCTTCAGCTCCGGTAGCAGCAGCAGCTCTGAGCCCAGCCGTTGGCCCGGCGTCATCGATCTTATCAATTCTGATCCCCCACTGAACCATTTGGCTCTGTGGGATTTTCTAAGATCTGATTGTGCACCTCTGAGAAAAGCAATATGGGAGATTGGTTTTATAACATGATGCAGGGGGGGATTAGAACCAATAAAACCAGGGCTATCATGGTAATTGCAAGGTTGAGAGAAATTAAGATGTGATCATCTAGACGTGTACGGATAGCAAAGCAGCAGGAAGACATTGAACAGGAATAACTGACATATTTAACAAGCAGGCATTAAATAATAGAATTCATCAGAACCTAAGTGAAGGAGATTAGACATCACCTGTGCCGGTTTGTTGTTTGTCCATCTGTCTGCCAGATTATTGGCAGGATTACATGGAAAGCAGGTTGTGCAGGTGGGCTGTGATCCAGGCAATAACACATTTCATCTTTGGTACCTGTCGGCCTGTTGGTGGCGCTGTGATGACCACTTTTACATTGAGGCGTATGACCTTTGAACTGTAGGTCTTAGAATCAAGATTCAGGTCTATAATTTAATGTCTGAACCAAGATGGACTAAATTGTGCTTTTGATGTTGGTTGCTGTTTTTGCTCTAACGGGCCGATTGATGAGTCGAGTTGTGCAGCTTCTTCTTCATTGTAGATCAATGTTCTAAATGTTCTGTTAGGTTTCCTCAGTAAGATCAGGATGAGTTCAGGTGTGAACTCGTTTGACACATGGAAGCACTGGACGAGGTAAACGCTGAGGTAAAACTTCCACTTTAATAAATAGTGAAATACAAACACACTTCAAAAGAACGACTCACAAAGGAACAAAGGAGGAGATGACAAAGCTCCAATTAAAAACTCTAAATCATATCAAACATTCTTCTTCGGCGTTTATCCCTGCATGTGGGCGCACTTAGCACACATTTACTGGAGAAGCTTTGGAACCCATCAGCAACAAACCCAACGCCGCTTTCCAGGTCAAGTAACAACAATGATTCTAAATATAGCAACGGTGATGAATATCAACAATGATTGTGTGACGTGTGTGTTTAAATTTAAACGGCACAAAGAAGTTTTGCATAACGACAGCAGCCAGTATCACAATGTGCAAGTTCATCATCATCATCATCATCGTATGAAACTAAGGTGCTGACCGGCAACATCGACATCAAACCATATCAGAGATTATTATTGTTTTCACTATTTTAAAATGGTTACAAATATATACACACAAAAACACATTGAAGTCCTGTGAAGAAGAGGTAAAGCAGTTCCACGTCCCCAGCAGCCTCTTAAACACTTTACAGATGAACAACGTTGGGACATTTACACATAAATCTCTAATTCGCCTCTCAGTGCTTTCATGGCTCGTCCTCCTACACATCAGTAATACTTTGACTGCCCCCTAGTGGTGAGCCACAGGACTGAGAACATTCTGCAGCTTGGTGGCATTCAAATTCCCTTGATATTTTTGAAAATAGCTACATAGTGAGTGCAGTGTGTGAACGCTCGGCTTCTGTTGTTTCACGCTCAAATTTGTAAACTTGTCTTAGAATTATTGCTACTTAGATGTTTGTTTGCTCAGAGATGATTGGTTTAAAAGGTTGAGAACCCTTTGTTTCAGTGATTTAAATAAATTATCTATTGCTTTCTGTCTCTCGCACACACACACACACCACACAAAACAATCAGTAGGTACATTTGCTCGTTCATTTGTTGAGCAGATACATGATTAAAGCTTAATAAACAGAGCCAGCAGGATGAAGGTCAAGCTGTCAGACAAACGTCACCATTTGTACTGAACTCTGACTTATGTTTTAAAACGTCAACAAATGAGTTCATATCTTCCCCGTCACTCATCTCTCTCTGCTTTGGTCCCGAGGCTCTTGCCGGCGGCGTTGTGCTCGGGCGAGAAGGGCGACTCGTGCTGCAGCGGCGTGCGTCGGGGGAAGAAGGTGTGCTGGAAGTCGTAGTTGAGCAAGCAGCTGATTGAGGCCATGTAGATGTCGGCAAAGCGCGACAGCCGGCGTGAGAAGTAGGTGGGGTTGTGGTACGTCCGGAAGAGACTCCCAAACTGGCCGTTGAAGGTGTCCTTCGTCTGCGATCTGCCGTGAAAACACACACACACACACACACGGACCACTGATGTGAGCACAGGCTGAGGAAAAACACATTTACTGCTGCTACCACAAAACTACTGATCTCCTTCACCTCATGTCGGCTCGTTCTTTCATCCACTCCTGGACGACCGCCTGAGATGCCGGATCCCTGTGCACCTGTGAGGGAAGGGAAGGAGGGAAGTGTTGAGAATAGGAAGAGAAGAAGTCGGGTGTCCAGACACAAACGTCTCTCCTCTCCTGACCTGCATCTGTTCGATGAGGCCCGTCAGCGCTTGCAGCCAGCTCATCATGTGTACGTACGACTCTGTGTTCATGATCTTGATCTCCTTCCTCAGCTCGGGGATGATGGCTCCTGTCCTCCAGCCGTGCTTCAGCGTCAGATCCTGCAGAGGAAAAGGACAAAAAACACAAAAGCTGATCGTCTACGTTGATCAGTGCTCCAGTGGCAGAATACAACCCGATTCCTAGCCGTGTGTGTGAGAAAAGCAGGGGGAAGATGGATTGAGACAAAGGCCCCCTAGTGGCTGAGTGGACGTGTTATGGCGAGCATCAGCGCAGCACGTCTTGAGACAGCTGAGCGACTGCACCTGGCACCGCATTACAGCGATAATTACATACATTCTTCTTTCGTTAACGCTTCGTTCCAAGATGATCAGATGCGGCGTTTGGATGAGCTAACAGTTTTGAATTGGAGTCACTCTAATTAATGTTCACGCAGCAGAGGAGCGATGACGCCGGCTGATTTGTCGCCTGGCTGAGGGGAATGATTGATAGATTACAGGTATAAAGAAGTAATTAAGGCAGAGTGATGTTTACTCGCTGTGCAGCAGGAGTCGTACCCGCGCTCATTTGCATTCTTGTCAGTCTGCATGCTGTGGTTAAATGATTACCCTTAAGGCCGCTCTGGTGATTTGGTTCTCTAAGTAACCACGGTTACTCCCTTTTATCATTATCATTGCGTGTGTGTTATGAGCTCTTTGTTGTGGTGCTTACAGCCAAGTCACTGTAGATGTGATCACCAAAGTACAGGACTTTGGACCCACTCCATCCAGTTAGCCTCAGGAACTCGTACAGGTTTCCCTAAGGAAACACACACACACACACACACACACACATATTACTAACTGAGCCATGTTAGCTGATAGTTGTTACAGAAGTTCCCTGTGGCAGCACCTGTTTGTAGATCTGCCCTTTCTCCAGCCGGTGAATTCTGTCCCACAGCAGCGCACCTCTGTCTGTCACTCGCCTGAAAGGTCTGCAGCAAAGAAAAGGCACACACACAGACTTACACACAGCTTACTGATAACAAAGGCCACTCCCGTAAGCTCTCACACACACACACACACACACTTACTTTCTCCTGTCGTTGAAGAAGCTGGGTTTATCTGCCTGCACAATAACAACATCAAACAGGTCCCTCCAGTCCTTTCCCATGATGAAGCTCATTCCTCGATCCCTGAGGGAGGCAAACATGCAGGTCGTTACCTCGGATACAACCTGTGTCGGTGATGTTTGAAAGCATCGTGTGTGTGTGTGATGAGAGAGAGGAGTGATGCTTTTCTGCAGCTTGTTTCCGCTGTGGAGAAACAACTTTCTTGTCCTCCAGTCGCTCCTTCACCTCTCCTTCACTCGCTAGTTTAACTTCCCTTTCTTCATTCCTCACAGGCCCTCTCCTCTCCTCTCCTCTCCTCTCCTCTCCCCCCCCTCCCTTCTTCCTCTCATGTGAGTGATGACATGGTATTTAAGGAATGATGAAACCAAGAACTGAAGTTGAATGTTGTTGGGAGGACCGCTGGCGTACGATCCCTTTGTAAATACTTCAGTTCCATATTTCAGTCTGCCAGATTGAACATCACACTAATTACTCTGGCAAACACTCTCTCTATCTTCTTCTTCTCTCACATGAAAGCCAGAGGCAAACTTACACAAAGTCGTAGGGGCTGTTTGTGATGAGGAACATTTTCTTCCCGTGCTCCGCCAGCTTCTTCAGCACCGCTTGGCTTTCCTCGCCGTAACAGATGTATTTCCCTGGGAGCAAACACACACAGGAAGAGATGCAAAGAGACAGGAACAAGACGCGGGGGAAACGAGGTAAATGCGGCGAGCTGGAAGGAATTCAACTTCATTCATAGATTGCTGCCTCGTTATTCCTGAATTCATTGCTTTTCATACAGGCAGATCAATGCAGACAAGGTAGAGTTACCGATATCTGCCTCCACAGCTCGGTACATGATGCCCTTCACGTGAACGTCTCTGATTGCCTCCTGTGAAAAGAGGTAATATTACACAGCTCTTAGTCGAGGTGTCGTGGCATTGGCAACACAACTTAAGCATTCAGCTCCGGTAGCAAGACTTTGTTGTTTCTGAAAGTGGTTGACTTGGAAGCCACAAAGAAGGTCTGAATACAAATGAAAGGGAGCTGAAAAGTTCTGAGACTTGGGTGAGACACACAAATGCTTTCCTTTCCCATGAATGTGTGCTTTACGTTTAGACAAACGTCTAGACTGGTGCCCTTGGAAGTAATGTGCCAGCAGGCGGTATGGGGGCGACGATCTGTCACACGGTGCAGACATGACAGATCTCCTCAGAGGGCAGAATGCAGCGCTGCTTTCCTCGCCCCCCCCCTTCCCCTCCACCGGCAGAGCCACCGGGGGAACAGACGCATGTGGTGGGAGGCGGCCTGCTGAGCTGAAAATAGACGCCGATTTTTTCATGGCTAAATTTAAGGTGGCACTCTGGCTTCAGCGTAAAGTAAAAACATAAATACGCTCACACACATACTGCTGTCACATTTAAGTATACACACACACTGACACATGGGGGCTACAATGGCAGGATAAGGGGGGGCGGGGCTTGATATTGCTAAGAAAGATCAAGCAAACAAGAGGATGACGGCAAGGCAGCTCACCTTTACATCTTTGTAGAGATGGACCGGCTCATAGTCAATATTGTGCCTCAGGAAGAAGTCGTTGACACAGGACAGCAGGGTCATCTCAGGCAGGGAGAAGATGTCCATGAACTGTTTCATGGTGTGGCCGTGGGAACTCTACGGCACAATGACAGGACACGGTCACATGTTGCGGTTCTTACATTTGCACCTTGCCAGTGCTGTCACCCATAGGTGCTGACAGAGGAGTCACCTTGCCGTAGAAGTCGCTCATTATCTCTAGAGGTACATGGCTACCCTCATACATGGCAACCACCTCCTCATCAGGAACTGGATGAAGACCCCTATAAAAGAAACACAAAGTATAACATGATGGGAAGATCTCGTGTCAGATCCTAAAAGAGATCACAAACTACAAAATGCCTCAGTTCCAATCGGTGTATTCATTATGGCATGATTATTCTTTTCTCAGCGTGTAGATACCTGTACACAGTCCCCAACTGGATGTAGTGAAAAGCATCGATCTTCATCAGAAGCGCCTGTTCAATAAAACATTTCACAAAACGAATCATGGCATCAACCTTGGCTAGGATGGATGTGAAATAGTGAAATGTTTAGTCAGACAAGAAATCCCATCTAACCTTCTGAACGTCGTAGTGAAGGCCCCTCACAGCAAAATCAGGGATATACTCGTACTTCCTCAGACCCTCTGGATACTAAGAGAAAGGAAAAACAGGCAATAAGGTCAACTTCCAAACAATGGAATGACATAAACTAAGTAATACGCTTAGAATGACAACAAACAGATGTGGTTGGATTGTTGACAAAACAGACACACACGTACACACACACACCCTGTGATTGGCGATGAGGATGTCCCGAGCTATGTTGAAGATGAGATTGTGAAGTTGGCTGGAATAGAACGCCAGCGTGTAGTCATAGTCAAAGCCATAGATCTCTATGTCGCTCAGGCTCATCTCGTTGTTGGCAAAGATGGTGTCAGGGTTGATGGAGTTGGTGGATATGGCTGGGATCGAATCTGAGAGGAAAAACAGAACTCTGTCAAATTTAGGGGAGTTACTGCACATTTCATTTCAAAACATTGTGTGTTGGTGTGAATGTAGGGACGGGGGTCTAGTTAAAATGTGTAATATGTAATAATATGGCTATAACCACATTTGATGTACAGGGGTGGACAAAAATAATGAGGTCAGTTTCCAAACACTACAACTGCACCAAGAATGTATTACTGAGATTAACAAGAACAGGTAACCAACATTTATATGAAGTCTTCATAAACATAGACACTGATGTATAAAAAGCAGAGTAACCTGTTCTTGAAATGCTTGAACTGTTTTTATGTCCTGCGTGTGCTTTAAACTATATATGGGCGTGACAGATAGCATCAGGGTGCGTTGGGATAGGAAGGCAGATTGATGTCGTCTGATACAGCGGAAGACAACAAACGGGGGGGGAAACACTCAACCTGAGTTTCTACGTGCATCATTAAGAGGCGTGTCCCCTGCAAGTCTCGACACACACAAACACTCACTCATACCTTCGGTCTGCCTCTTGGTTTCCCTGTAAATAGACCACAGCTTCTCGGTGACGTCCTGCCCGTCCGATGAGCAGCTTCGCGCGGATGCTGCGGACGTCGCGCTGCCGAGTTTTGGGGACAGCAGCCGCCCGACGCCGTGAGGAATCACGGCGAGATTCCGCTTCCACGTGTGCAGGGCGGCATAGAGCACACACGCCCTCCGTAAACACTCCCCGTGTCTCCCGAGAGACGACACGCTGAGTGACAAAGGCACCATGGCTGTTAACGTGACGGCCCCGTGTTTGTGTGTGCGCGGGTCGAAGCGGGATGAAGGGACACCGCGCGCCCTCAAAGCTCTCCTGTGCGTTGTTACACCGGGACGGACGCGGTTACGTCACATCCGCGTTGGCCGGCGTATCAGACGGTGTTGCGTCACAGTGTTCACAGGCTTCCAGTAAGATTCAATCAATAAATAAGATAAGATAAAAACCTGCGACCTGGATTTTATTTTGTGCACGCGTGTATAATTATGTCTGTATTACATGTAACGTGCGTATGACATGTAATAAACATGTTGGTAATAAACGCGTCACTGTCAGTGTTCCTGTGTTGTTGAACTCTTTTGTGAATGAGCACGAATACTTCACACTGTTTCCACCCCAGTCGACCTCTGTCTTTCAATTTGGTGTAGTAATTGTTGTATTTCTATGCCTTTTTTTATTGATTGATTTAATTTATTGATTGATTATTGGTTTTTGTTCCTGACAATTTCCTTTGCCTGATCTCTATCCAGTTGTACAGTCACCTGGCAGCTGTGATGTATAGATAATAACACACTTTCATTGAACTGAACTGAAAAATCATTTAAACATTTGTTTCATTTGTGTTTCGAACATTTAGTGACATCACATTAAAATCACTCATGTGCCCCTTCAATTCCACGAATGCAGGTCAACACATTTACACCCCTGCACACCACACCCTATACACACCCTATGTACAGTTTCCAGACAGTAATACACACTTTCCAACATAATTATTTTCAGCATCCCTCTCTCTCACACACACAGACACACACACACACACACACCTGTAACGACTTTTTCAACTGCACCCCACACCCTTCCAGTACACATAAGCACTACCACGATTTCAGATCAGGTCAGATCGTTCCACAAACATCACTGTTAGTGTTTGCACATGAGGACAGAGTATGTAAGTACAGAGTTACACAAGCTCGATCTCTCAGTTTGGACATGTCTTAAGTTAATATTAAATTTCTATTTCATACACTGCCCCCTCATGGGTAGAGGGCGGTGGTGCACAGGGATGTGAGCTATTCCTCCTCATTTATGCGTCCCGATGCTACGACATAGCGCTGATATTTAACTACAACAACAAAAAAGACAACTGTAATAATATAATACTACACACACGTATATTACTACAGTGAATCTACACGTGTCTGCCTCCTAAAAGTCATCAGAGCTCTGCGTCAGTTTACTGCGAGATTTCGTCATTTAAAAAAAAAATCAAAGTGTAACTAAAGTGTTGACAGAGATTTTTTTTCATTTCCATATTTCAAGGTAGTTGTGTTAGGAAGTGATATGCTGCCTCTCCGCCCTCAGCCAATGGAGTCCGGCCACGATTTTCGGGTATAGCGTTATGTTGAAGACGCTGATAGGACGACACGTGTACAGGACTCGTCTGTGATTGGTTGAGGCTTGTGCGTGGTGCGCCGCCATTGGTCGGTCGTCACGGGTTTAATAAACGGGGCTCTTTCGGTCGGAGCTCTGAGCCGTCAGTCACTGGTACAGCAGCGGCGTCTTCACGCATCACTCCCGGCTTTTGTCTCTGGAGCAGAAGACTCACGTCGCTCTCATTCAACCACTAAAAAAACAAAATGAAGCGGGTTTGGCTCGTCGGGCTGCTGTGCGCACTGTTAGCCTTCGGTGAGTAGCGGAGTAGCTTGTGTTTTAGCTTTAACCATAGCTGGGAGGTGAAGGCGAGCACGCTGTGTGTCTCACAACTACGAGCCGGCTACATTTAAATGCTCAGCTCTTGGGAAATTCATCCGCCAAATGCATAATTTAATGATTTGTTTTCTTCGGGAAACGCCAGATATCACCGCTAATCCCTTTCCAGAACTTTCCCATCGAGACGCCATGTACTCGCTGTAGCTATCTGACACTCGTTCATTTCATCCTGTTGAAAAAGTGCAGATCTGACGCACATCCACATCATGGCTGAACACACAGCACACGCAGAAATAACGTGTTCAGATCTCTTTTGTAATAACTATCAATCCTGCTGAGTGTTAACCCGAATGTCCCTCTTCTTTGTAGCGTCTGTGAAGGCTGAGGAGGAGGAGGAGGTGGACATTGATGGCACTGTGGAGGAAGACATCGGTAAAAGCAGAGAAGGCTCCAAGACAGATGATGAGGTGGTCCAGAGGTGGGTCTCACTGTGAACACGGCTGCTCTGTGGGCCTGTTGGCTGCACTTTACTGGTCCCTGTGGATCAAAGGACAACCTTAAGTTAACAACACAAGGTCAGCGTGACCAAGCCTGCCTACACACACACACACACACACACACACACGAACACCAACATGTAAGTGCAAAGCAAAGATTACAACAGCTGCTCCATGAGGACAAAGTGCTCGTGCATGTTGTGTGTCTGATGTTGTGTGTCTGATGTTGTGTGTCTCATGTCGGCTTGTTATTACGGGGGCAAATTATTACGTTGTCAGACAGCTGTGATTTCTGTTTGGCTTATCAATGATTTGTGTGTGTTTTGGTTCTCAGAGAGGAGGAGGCGATCCAGCTGGACGGATTGAACGCAGCTCAGATCAAGGAACTTCGAGAAAAGTCAGAGAAGCACGTCTTCCAGGCTGAAGTCAACCGCATGATGAAGCTCATTATCAACTCCCTCTACAAGAACAAGGAGGTAAACACCAACTGGATCAGCGTGTGCACAAACACAAGTTACCAGTACAGATAACTGACAGACAGCAGTGGTCAAGGAAGAGTGAATGAACTGTTATTCCTCCTTTTTCTTCAATCTAGATCTTCCTCAGGGAGCTCATCTCCAATTCATCTGACGCTCTGGATAAGATCCGCTTGATGTCTCTGACCAGTGACGACGCGCTGGCTGCTAACGAAGAGATGACCATCAAAATCAAGGTGAACATGACAGGAGAGGAAGGCTTTAGTGTTTGAGTGTGAAGGACTTAATGTAACTAACCTTTAACCTCATCTGCCCTCAGTCGGACAAAGAGAGGAACATGCTCCACATCACTGACACTGGCATCGGCATGACCAAAGAGGAGCTGGTGAAGAACTTGGGCACCATCGCCAAGTCGGGTACCAGCGAGTTCCTCAACAAGATGACGGAGATGCAGACGGACGGACAGTCCACCTCTGAGCTCATCGGACAGTTCGGTGTGGGCTTCTACTCCGCTTTCCTCGTGGCCGACAAAGTCATCGTGACCTCCAAGAACAACGATGATGTTCAGCACATCTGGGAGTCCGACTCCAACCAGTTCACCGTCATCGAGGACCCCCGCGGAGACACACTGGCCAGAGGAACCACCATCACGTGAGTAGTTGTCATGATCAACCAGATTAAGTTGCAGCATGATGGAAAGAATGCTGTGGATCTAAAGCTGAAATCTCTTTTCCTATTCTCAGACTGGTGATGAAGGAGGAGGCCTCTGACTACCTGGAGCTGGAGACCATCAAGAACCTGGTCAGGAAATACTCCCAGTTCATCAACTTCCCCATCTACGTTTGGGCCAGCAAGGTAACGACATCATCATCATCATCATCACCACCGCCTTGACTTTAACATCGATCACTGTAGCGTTTATTTGATCAAAATGACTGAAGTTAAGTGAAATGCTTTCCTCCTTCTAACAGACCGAGTCTGTGGAGGAGCCTCTGGATGAAGATGCTGAGGCAGCAGAAGAACCAGAGAAGGAAGCTTCAGAGGATGAAGCTGAGGTAGAGGAAGAGGAGGAAGACAAAGAAAAGCCCAAGACAAAGAAGGTAGGATGAAGATGATATCTGCCTCAGTATATTTTAGTCCTGATTAGTAAGAATGTCTTTAAAGTTCTGATCTTGTTTGTCTCAGGTGGAGAAGACGGTGTGGGACTGGGAGCTGATGAACGACATCAAGCCCATCTGGCAGAGACCAGCCAAGGAGGTTTTGGACAACGAGTACACAGCCTTCTACAAGACCTTCTCCAAGGTTGGCATAGCAACGCTCGCCTCAAACTACCACACACACATTCACACTGTGACTTGTGCATCTAAATGATTCCAACTGTGTGTGTGTGTGCTTCAACAGGACAGCGACGACCCTATATCCCACATCCACTTCACCGCTGAGGGAGAGGTCACCTTCAAGTCCATCCTCTTCATCCCCGCCTCGGCTCCCCGCGGTCTGTTTGACGAGTACGGCTCCAAGAAGAACGACTTCATCAAGGTAACGCAGCATCCGGGAGCCATTTTGAGGAGTTGTGTTTTTAGGGCGCTGGCAGTTCCTGGATGGTAACGTGAGATCTCACCCTTACAGCTCTTTGTCAGGAGAGTCTTCATCACGGACGACTTCAATGACATGATGCCCAAATATTTGAACTTCGTCAAAGGAGTGGTGAGTGACCTTTAGAGAACAGCTTCGTCTCAACTGGTGTGTGAGAATGCAAACCTTCACAGACTGCCGGTCTTTGCTTATAGACTAAAATGTGTTTTGTTTTGTCAGGTGGACTCTGATGACCTCCCTCTGAACGTGTCCCGAGAGACCCTGCAGCAGCACAAACTGCTCAAGGTGAGAGGCAGATAGAGGCGACATCGCCCGGACACCATGAAGGTTTGTTTGTTTCATTGATTTTAAGCGTCCGCTCTCCCGTCCAGGTCATCCGCAAGAAGCTGGTGCGCAAGACCCTGGACATGATCAAGAAGATCGCAGAGGAGCATTACAACGACAAGTTCTGGAAGGAGTTTGGAACCAACATCAAGCTGGGCGTGATCGAGGATCACTCCAACAGGACCCGTCTGGCCAAGCTGCTGCGCTTCCAGACCTCCAACAGCGACACGGTGCTGGCCAGCCTGGAGCAGTACGTGGAGCGCATGAAGGAGAAGCAGGACAAGATCTACTTCATGGCCGGCACCAGCAAGAAGGAGGTGGGTGGGCGGGCTCGTCCTGGTCGGTCTGAAGAGCTGCGTCACATGCGTGGTGTTTTGTAGAAGCTAAATTTGGGGTCTCTTCTCCTCTACAGGCCGAGTCGTCTCCCTTCGTTGAGAGGCTGCTGAAGAAAGGCTACGAGGTCATCTACCTGACGGAGCCCGTGGATGAGTACTGCATCCAGGCGCTGCCCGAGTTTGACGGCAAACGCTTCCAGAACGTGGCAAAGGAGGGCATCAAGTTCGACGAGACCGACAAGGCCAAGGAGAAGAGGGAGACGCTGGAGAAGGAGTACGAGCCCCTCACCACATGGCTGAAGGACAAGGCTCTGAAGGACATGGTAAAGAACTGAGCATGTGCAGGAAGGAGCATAAACAGCAGTTATACGGGCGATGCACATTTGTTTACATTGATATTCATCCCTGTTTCCCCTCAGATTGAGAAGGCGGTGCTCTCCCAGAGGCTCACCAACTCCCCCTGTGCTCTGGTTGCCAGTCAGTACGGCTGGTCAGGAAACATGGAGAGGATCATGAAGGCACAGGCCTATCAGACAGGAAAAGACATTTCCACAAAGTGAGTATCAAACACAAACACAACGCATATGACATACTCTTGTTCTAGATCGAAATAGTCAGTGTGAGCTGGTGTGTGTGTGTGTGTTGTGTAACAGCCTCCCTCCTCTCTTTCAGTTACTATGCCAGCCAAAAGAAAACATTAGAACTCAACCCCAACCACCCTCTGGTCAAGCAGATGCTCAAGCGAGTCCATGTGAGTGTGTGTCGTCTTTAAACCGTCTTTTCGTTACGTTTCCATTCAAATTCCGTCGAGCTCGGCGCTTTGACAGTTGTTGACCTTTGTTTGTCCTCCAGGAGGACGCAGAGGACCAGACTGCAGCAGACCTGGCTGTGGTGCTGTTTGAGACGGCCACCCTGCGCTCCGGCTACGTGCTGGCTGACACCAAAGCCTACGGAGACAGGATAGAGCGCATGCTCCGCCTCAGCATGAACGTCCCTCTGGACCAACAGGCAAGTCCCTGCAAACAGGAAACATTTCCATTGCAAATCCTTGTTTGCATACGTCGAGCATTATGGGCGGCTGTACATCCTTTGAATACAAATCAATGGGGTTTGTGGGATTTTGAAGCCTTTTCTTCCTTGGAAGAGGTTCAATGTTCTTGTGTATTTCCTCTGTAACATTTTGAAGCTTCCTCACAGCCTTCACGCCGAAGAGTGTGTGGGTGTGTTATGAAACATGTGACTGTTCCTGCAGGTTGAAGAAGAGCCAGAGGAGGAGCCGGAGGAACCGGTAGAGGATGAGGCTGAAGCTGAAGATCAAGAGGAAGCCGTTGATGAGGAAGATGATGAAACGGTGAGAGAGCTTAACAGTTTCATCACTTCAGGGTTTCAGGCTCCATGATGCTGGATCGCTTTTGTTTGAGCTTTTGCTTCATTATATATTTGTTGCTTTCTTACAGGAAAAAACGGAAAAAGATGAACTCTGAAGCACTGAAGTGAAGGGGATGTAACAGAGCTGGAGGGCGGAGTCTCTTCCTCCAGCAGCACCGGGGGTGGGGGGGTTCTTGGATCGGGGTTTTTTAAGGCGAGCATTGTTTGTTTTTTGTTTTTTACATTCCTCATGACTGTAAATTTGTTAATATTTAACTGACCTGTTTATGGAAAGATACGATCCTGTCACTTGATCGAATAAATGTTTCCTGGAAAAAAAGATTGTGTTGCTTGTATGCATGCGTCTTTGAAGAATACGTGTAAGGAGAGGAGGGATTCTATGAGGTACAAGTGAGAGACGCGTTCAATGCTTTCAGGAGAGTGGGAAGGAGATCTCACTGCACTTCTGTGATTTGTTATCTGCCCAAATGTACGGCCCACTCTCACCCACCAGAGCCTCCATCTATCTGCAGAAGTGCTCCCTATAACATAAACAAGTGTATCTGACCTAAACGTGCTGCCTGAGCCCAGATGAACCCGTTCACCTCAGTCTGTTAGGTGCTGAGCCTGATGATGTCGTGCTCATACAGGTGCTGTGGCTGTAGAGACGGTGCATAAACACAGCAGATGAAACAAATGGCTCAGCCGGTGCTTCTGTGACGCAAGCTTTGTTACCCAAAGGATCACACATTCATCTGTGATGCTTGGTGTGTGTGTGTGTGGTTCATTATTTACCCAGCGTGCTGTGCTCCTGCTGGCTCTCCTGATCTATCCTGTCTCTTGGTAGGTGACTAAGAGCTGGAACAGGTGAGCCACATAGCAGCCAAAGGAAATTTCCACCCACAACAGGAACTGCACAGGTGTGAGACAGATGCACAGGTGTCTCCGGGTCATTTATCAGTCACGTCGAAAACGCTCTACATGCTATGGAGGAGAGGGAATCTCTCTTTCTTCCGCCTCTCCCAAATTTTTTCAGGGAGTTAAATCATTACATCCGGAAAGTGGTAAAGTCTGAACTAGAGCAGGATGTTTGTATTATTTAGATGTATTTCTTGATCTTTGCTGTCAGGTAGTTTTGTAGGTGGACACTGGGTGGTGCTGGTGATCTTGTGTTGCAGCTGCCAGTCTGTTGGCCGCAAACCCATGCAAATAAACACAACGTTATGGATGCATTCAGTATCTTATTCTGTGTTTATATATTGAGGTTATACAGCTTAAAGCCTGTCACTGTCATAAACAGCATCAGTGCCTTTAATTACTATATTGTTCACAAAATAATTTCATGTATCTCCATGTGTTGATATCTTATCCATATCTGATAATGGCTCATCACCAGCTCATAATAATCTGAAGTTAACGTACCAAATTGGTTTCATGCAATTTACAAAAATGCTCCACATTCACTGTCACTGTGGAGATTAAAGGCCAAACAAGAGATACAATAAATACACAACACAGAGTGAAGATCACCCAAATTAACTGACATGTGAGTGTAAACCAATGAGGATAAAGTGTTGGACATGTGGTCTATGCAGAAATGGACACATTATTACACAACTCTAATATTTAGCCTTGTTGCCCTAGTTTGTGTAAAATGTAGCCTCATGAACGACAGACTTCACACACTAAGGGCAAAGGCCAAAACAGCTGACAACACGTTACTACCAGTGCTGACAGGAGTCCATATAGAAGGTTATCTATCTTGTGAAATAATCTAATAATTTGAAGTGACACACCTCAGGCTCATTCCATTTCAGACAGATAAGATGCCCATTTATGATGTATTTCAGAATCGTGTGAGCCCATAATGATGTCAGCAGTGGTGGCAAGCCTTTCTTATTACCTTGACCAGGACAGGCTTAACTACAGACTACTAAACATCTGAATGTTTTGAGGATTTGAGATATTGTATTAATGTCACTTTAAGAAACAGATAAATCTTCACAGCTTCGTTATGCATTTTTTACAACCAGTTATGAGTTATTTCCCCTCAGGGCTGAAAATAAGCTTGAGCTAGAACCCTTACATACTTTGATCTGTTTCATTCTATGTAACGTCTATGTATGGCCTCTGTAAAATAAAACAAACTTCATTTGATGAACGCCCTACATATTATTATTGACGCAGTGTTTTGCACATCTTTGAACTTGACCCTGTCTTAACCTTTGGCCGCAGCGACATCTAGCGACCGTCTGCCGCAACTGCCCGTTCTTACCTACCGTGACCTGCGCTTCGCTCCGTGTTTGTTTCGTTCCGTTCAGCTCCTTTTTGGTGGTAGAGGTGGGCGGGGCTAAAGTACAATCTCGCACAGGCTCGTGACCGGTAGTCGGGGGCGCGCGCGTCGCTTCTTGCAGGAACTTCAAGAGTAAACAGGGCCGGCAGGCAGACAGACACATAGACGGACAGGCAGACAGACGGACGGACAGAGACCCCGCTGAGTCACCTCTCACCGGACACAGGCTCACACTCTGACCGTGAACCCCCGCTGCTGGCCCGGGTAAGTGCAGCAACACACTCCTCCGCTGTTACAGTGCGTGTTCCTCTTATCTGCTCTGACGCAGGCTGCTGTGTCTGTGCTTATTACGCAGTGTCAAAGCCAAGAATCAGACTAAAAGCGTCTTTACAGGGTCAAACAAGTGTAATAGAGGAAATGATGTTGTCAATCATAAGCAAGAACATGTTATACGTAAACTAGAATAATTGTTATTTACAGTCAAAATCACAGCCACAGCTGGTTACTTCCCCTTCTGGGTCTGCCTCAGTGGTTTATATGTGGTCTAACCAAGTAACCAGTGGGAACATGAGTGAGTGTGTGTGTGTGTGTGTGTGTGTGATCTCATTGTGACAGACACTGACTTTTCCCTTGTTCAGACACAGAATGGCTGCACTGCATCGTTTGAAGCGTTGCCATTGCAGTGGCATGGCTCTCTCCCATCTCCACACAAGCAGCCGTGCAGCCGCCAAAGAGCACTACAAAGTGCTGGTGCTGGGCGGAGGAACCGGGGGCATAACCATGAGTGCACGGATGAAGAGGAAGCTGGGAGCCGAACATGTGGCTGTGGTGGAACCCAGTGAGGCAAGCGATCGAGCGTCCAGTGTGGATTGATTGATGAGTGTTGTGGTCAGGACCCCATTAGACCGTTCACGGTGGTTCTCAAACTGTGACGTGCATACCACTTAAAGTAACGTACCTCTGTGCTATGTGGTGTCTGCAACCTTTCACACTCACAGTACACATGTTTCTGTTTGGTGATGTAACTTTGATGTCTTCATTTGGTCAGATGCTTGGTTCAGAAGGAGTGGCTCCATTTGTTGACTTATTATTTATGTCACAACCTTTTCAGATGCACTACTATCAGCCGATATGGACACTGGTGGGTGCCGGGGCCAAAAGTGTGGCGTCATCCGGTCGCACCACTGCCAGCGTTATGCCGTCTGGAGTCAAGTGGGTGAAATCGAAAGTTCAGGAAATAAACCCAGAAACAAATACGGTCCGGACCGACAGTGGGAGTGAAGTATGTTTGCTTATCTTGTGTACACTAACATGATCATGCTGTATAACCTGCCTAACCTCACCTAACCTTACCTGGCTTTGCTTCAAGAGAAACTGACATAATATCTCTATCTTGATGCTTACACGTCTATCTGTCCACCCACAGATCTCATATGAGTATTTGATCGTGGCTCTTGGTTTACAACTCCATTATGAGAAGGTAACGCATCATCTTTCTTCTCACTATTACATCTGACTGTAGCATAAGTATTCAGCTATGACATTACTCCTCTTTCCTACACCTAGATCAAAGGACTTCCGGAAGGGTTTGGGCATCCAAAGATCGGGTCAAACTACTCCGTCCAAACAGTGGAGAAGACCTGGACGGCACTGCAGAGCTTCAAAGAGGGCAACGCTGTCTTCTCTTTCCCAAATACTCCAGTCAAATGTGCCGGAGCTCCACAGAAGATCATGTACCTGAGTGACGCTTTCCTCAGAAAGGTAAAGGAATGCTGCCTCATTATACTGTAAGTAAAGAAACTGTGAGGCAAATACAATAACATTGATTTAGGATAAAGATTTAGCTCTCCTTTATTAGACTGGGAAAAGGTCAAAGGCCAACGTGATCTACAACACGTCGCTGCCTGTGATCTTTGGGGTCAAGAAATATGCTGAGTCACTGTGGGATATAGTGAAGCGTCGTGACATCACAGTGAACCTCCGGCACAACCTGACTGAGGTCAGAGCGGACAAGCAGGAAGCTGTGTTTGAAAATCTGGACAAGCCAGGCGAGACAAAAGTGTTCCAGGTATGTCTCACTCTGCCTGCAGACATCTGTAACCTGCATTCTCTCCACCGTCACTGATGTGTGTGTAAATACATGTAAATACAGAGAGAGATCTTATTTCCTCAGTATGAAATGCTTCATGTCACTCCACCGATGGGACCCAGTCTGGTGGTGAAGAGCAGCCTGCTGGCCGACGATGCAGGCTGGCTGGACGTGGACAAAGACACTCTGCAGCATAAGCGATATCCTAACGTGTTCGGGATTGGCGACTGCACCAACCTGCCCACATCCAAAACGGGTGCTGCTGTGGGTGAGTGATCAGTGTGTCATCGGCCTGAACGCTGCCTCAGAGGTTTGGGGAAGTCCTGTGTTGCTGCACTTACATACAATCAGCTCAGTTCATTGTTCTGTGCTTGTTACTTCTGTTATTTTCTGAGCTACAGGGTTGCACAACACCCTATGACTCTTGCAATGCTTTGGCACAAGCGTTTAAACCTACTGTAAGTGTGTGTTGGGTTTGAGTGTCTGACTGTGCTCCACTCCCTGTGTTACCTGAGGAAACAAAGATGATGGGAGGTGCCTGGCAACTGGAATCATTCACCTAGATTCACCACACACCCAGTTATACAACCTGTGTTTATTACACACAACTGCTATCTGACTGCAGTACATTGGGCCTCACCTGTCACACTATATGGCACTACATGCAGTGTAGTAGTGTAGTAGTAGATGAGCACTTATTGTTATTCCAACGAATACAATTTGATTTCTTTTCAGCTGCCCAGTCTTCTATCCTGGACAGAACAATTACCAAAGTCCTGAAAAAAGAGAAGCCAGATAAGAAGGTGAGAGGCAGAGACACACACACACTGTCCATGTGTTCTGTTTCATTTTGACTGCTTCCTGTCTGTTTGGAAATACCAGTTTCTGTGATTACATTACCAAGGATGTGTGTGTTGTTTACAGTATGATGGCTACACATCATGTCCTCTGGTTACAAGCTACAACACAGTCATCCTGGCTGAGTTTGACTATAATGGAGAACCTCTGGAGACGTTCCCCATTGATCAAAGCAAAGAAAGGAGGCTGATGTATTACATGAAAGCCGACGTGATGCCTCACCTCTATTGGCACGGACTTCTCAAGTATGTAATGGTTGCCGCTGATGCTTGGCAGTGATGTGTGTTTATCCTGAAGAGTTTGATTCATTTCTGTCTGCTTCTCTTCCGCCAGGGGCCTGTGGGGCGGACCAGGACCGTACAGGAAACTCCTCCATCTAGGAATGAAATAAAAACACCCCGACGTGTTTTAAAAGGTCTCATTATCCACCATGTGTCTTCTATACCAACTTATCATTTATAGGGTTGGAAGGTAGGGGAGCCGATCACAGAACCCAGTTACCACCAATGACAGGACTAACAGCCAAACTGTGCTACTCTATGAATGTATTTGAATCCTTGTTTTACTTCTAGTTTTATTTTGTATTGTGTTCTTTCAATCCAAGGGGAAAGTTTAGGTCTATGATTTCTCTGAAGCATCACAGGCTTAGTTGAAGCCCTCTAGGTTCTCTCCCCTCTGCCTCTGTCTGTAAAGGGCCGAGCCATGTTGCTTGAATGTGTCTGTAAATATGAACAAATCACAACGCATCACACATCTGTAGTTTTAAAACAATTCTTTGATTTTTCTGTGCAGATCACACTTGTTGTTCAAAACAGTTTTCTTATGATGAATGCAGTCCTACAGGTGTGTTGGTGAAAGTCAGTTTGGTACAAGTGAAAAAGTTCAGTTTTTACATATAAATATGTATGTGTTTGTCAAAGGTTGTTGTATTGAAAGTTCATTACTCTGAAGTCATTGTGTGTGCGTGTGAGGAGACGAGCTGACGGTACCAACAAGGCAAATGAATGAATCATGTAACCTTTGTATTAAATGAACTTAATACTTAACACATTATATGAACAGAATAAACGAAAATGAGGACAGAATGTTGCATGTGCACAAGAATAATATTGAATAGATCATTAAAATAAAGGATTTCCAATTCCATGTATGAGCATTGATCAAACTTTCCAGTCCGTTGTCAAACAGCAAAATATCTCACCTATTCACGCCTGATCTCTATTATCAGGGACACTGCATAACCTCGTTACTACAGAACAATGGAAATAACTACTAACAATTATAAAACAGCTACAAAAATAGCCAATAAAATGCTTTCTTAAAATAATATTTTCACTTTCAATTTTTAACTTTCTGTAGTATGATGTAAAATATGCAAAACGTCGCTGTGATTCTTCTAAGTCAAAGAAAATGCGTCAAGTTCAAGTCTGCTGTTAATGTGTTTTTAATTCCCTGCAGCAAAGAAAGCAGCAGAAAACACGCACACACACACATATACGCGCGCGCGCACCATTTTCCTGTTGACGCCGCCACGTTGGTTCCCGCACTCCGCGCGTGTGTCGCATTCCCCCGCGCGCCGCCAGCTCTGTGTTTGTGATGAGGCGGGAAATGGCGTCTGCAGACATGGATGATTTGTGAGCAGCTCGCGAGCGATCGAGACGGCTGGCTGCGACAACCACGGCCCGACCTCCATCGGTGTCCGCCCTGTCGCGGCCGAGAGCTGCTTACTGCTGCGGCGGCGACGTTAGAGGAGCTTGACCGCCGGTAAGTTTACGGACCGCGGCGACATGTAAACAAAAAGGTTTGTCCCTCGGTCGCATGTATGCTAGCGGCTATCGTTAGCAGGCGAAGGGGGCGTAGTCTAATGGCTGGAAAGAGTTTTGGAAGTGAACAAAATGACGCGCTAGCTAGCCTGTAGCTCGCTGTGATGTAGGTTTATACTAAGGCATAACGGACACACGGCGCACCACAAACAGACGCGCCGGTAGGAACAAGTTTCGACCTGATTATCTCAAGTGGAGTCACTTATGTCGCAGGTTTGCCTTTGCTGCCATTGACGTTTTGTTAGCCTGAAAGCTAACTAGCCATAGCCATTTGTTAGCTAGCTGCCCCCGGAGCCGAGTGACAGCTTCGTGTGACAGCAGGCGTGAGATAGTTTAACAAACACAGTAACACAGAGGTCCGCTCATAAACAAAAGACCCGCGGCAAACTAACGGCTACTGGCTAAATGCTGCGTTTTTGTTAGCAAAATACCAGCAGTCTGCTAACATTAGCGTCACTGACGTCTGTGATGTGTTACATAACGACAACGATGCTAACAGGGAAGCTAGCGACCATTAGCCCCGCGCAGCCACAACAGAGCACAAAAATAACTTTAATGTTCAGCGATAATTTAATTGAACACAAATAACTTGAATGAACCGGGCGGAAGTAATATTAATCAATTAACAATTAACGCTAACAAGTGACATTCTGCCACACCAGTATTTATTTATTTACGTTTGTCACTTTCTTTCATCATGACGTCATGAAGGTGAAACCTGATTTGGGTCCAGCTGCTTCTCTTCCTGCGGCTCAGATTCAACCCGCGTCTCTTCCAGACTCAGCACTTTGATCTAACTGAGGCAGCAGCGTAGTGCACACTGAGGCATTACATCACAGCTCATTCATGCTTTCACACACACGTGTAGATGTTTAAGGAGAATCACTACAGACAGACAGGGTCTTTCCTCCAAACAGGAAGGAAGCACTCAGGCAGGACTGAACTCACTTATTAAGCATGCTCAAGGAGAATACTTTGCACCCTTTAATGTCTAAATTCAGTCTGAGAGTTGTCTGAAAATGTTTGGTTCCTTCAGCTTAGGCTTAATGTTTGTCTCTAGGTAACCATGATTGACAGGTTTGACATTAATATAAGATTCATACACCACGGGACTTGAAATGCAGAATTGTTCCATTATGCCTAAATTGCAAAAGATTGAATGGTTAACAGGAAGGATGATGATGAGGAAGATGAGCTCCAGCTGCTCGTTTCTTCAGCTTCAGATCTCAGCTAGTTTACTTTACTCTGTATTGTGTTGACATCACTTGATTTTGTTTGTGTGGTCCGTCCCTTCTCAGGTGCTGAGCAGATTCGCTGAATGTGAAATGATCAGTTGGTCGTCTGCTACAGGAGAGGATTCCTTGGGTGGAAATGTCATTTGTCCTTGATATTTATAAATGTAAGTCAACATTTACTCAGTGTTGTGCTTCTATTCCGTGGTGATTTGTTTCAACCTAATGTAGTCGTCTATAGAGTTGATCTTCCATTTAAACTGAGCATAGGAAGTCCAACTGGTTCCAAACTCTGATAATCTATAATGTGTATGCATAGAAAATTGAGTATATTGAAAAATGAAATGTAACAGTCATGTTTACGTGCATTAATCACCCTCTCCTGCTTTGCTCGGATCCCTGCTGTGTTTCTGTGTTTGTTTGTCAGATTTTTCTATGTGACGTTGGAGCATGATGAGGCTGAGAGTGCGTAAAGCTCCTCAGCAGCAGACCGCAGGCCGCCGAGCTCAGCCGTCCCAGGCCAAGCGCAAACACTGTGAGGTGGCGCCGTCTCCAGTGAGAGGCCGCGGCAAAATGCAGAAGAATGAGACGGGCCTGTTCTCCACCATCAAGAAGTTCATCCGAGGGAACGCTGTCAAGGTGGGACGCTCTCCTCTCTCCCGCAGTGGAAGTTTGTGCCGTTGATTGTGTTGTTATGACGACGCACACAAACATCCAACAGATTCCTGTGTCGGCTCTCAGTAAACATACAAACACGTCAGAGGAAGCACGCCGTGTCTGTGAAGCGCAGCGGGAACGTGTTTGTCCGGTCTAAACCTTCTTTCCTGTAACCTGCTCGTGTCCCCGTTTGTCCCCCAGGCAGAGCCGGATGTCCCTGCCAAGAGGAGCCGGATCGATTGTAGTCCTGATAGCGACCTAATTACTTCAACGCCACAGACCAGAGGCCTCTCCAACAAACCGGCCCCCAGAGTTTGCAGAAAGAGTTCCACTAAAGGTAAAGCAGCACCAAAGTGGAAGAAAGCATTGACCTTGTGTGAGTAAATGTGTGTTGAACGAGCAGCGTGTGTTTGTGTTCGTCTGGCTCTTCTCAGACACGATGACGTGCAGCAGTAAGCCGGCGAAGCCCAACGGCAAGCTGGAGGCCCCAGTGGAGGTGTTGAGCAGCCCCCCCCGCACCACGCTGCTCGGGACCATCTTCTCTCCGGTCTTCAACTTCTTCTCACCAGCAACTAAAACTGGTAAGATCCAAGGGCACACATGTTTCCTGTTACACGCCACAGACGCTTCAGGATGCATGAGCGATCCTGATCCTGATCCTGGCTCTCCTCTGCAGCCACTCCTGGTTCCGACTCTCCGGGCCAAGCCATAGAGGCGGAGGAGATCATGAAGCAGCTGGACATCGAGCAGGCGGAGGAGATCCCCAGCTGCACGCTCACGTCCACAGAGGCCATCGCCCCGTGTCACCCTGCCGCCGCCGCCACAGCCACCGCCGTGCCGCAGCAGAGGCTCCAGATCTACTCGGACACCTCCGTAGAAGAAGGGGAGATCGCCACAGAAACGGACATGCCGCCGCTCACAGGTACGGCAGGAGGAGAAGGAACGCCGTGACTTTATTCTTTGGGCTTGTTGCTTAAGTGTGTAACAAACTGGACCTGTCTGTATTTGGTTCCTGTCCTCTGCAGCTCCCGGGTGTTTGCCGGTTGGCGTCTATCCTCACGCGTTACCCTCCGTCCCTGCAGAAGCCACATATGAAGAGGACTGGGAGGTGTTTGACCCGTATGTACACTTTCTCAGTCATGATCCGTATCGCTCGATTTCAATTCCGTGTTTAAAGTCTCGACTCGCTCAACAACAAAACAAACAAACGACATGTAAATTACCCAGCAGCCCAGTGGCTCCGTTTGCCAGCAAAGAGAGAGAGCAGCGAGAAACACGGCCACCACTAGATGGCAGCAAAAGCATTTGTGTATTTTAACATTTGGCCTGCAGCGGGAAAACCAACAGTGTTTATAAAGACGTGAATATGATGCTCTGCTGTAGGACGACTGTCCATATGGTCCAAGTGTCTCCCGTCCTCACTCTCTCTCCTGCTCTCTCCTCCTCTCAGATACTTCTTCATCAAGCACGTTCCTCCGCTGACAGAGGAGCAGTTGACGCGCAAACCCGCTCTGCCGCTGAAAACTCGCAGCACGCCCGAGTTTTCCCTCGTCCTGGACCTGGTAAGTGTCAAGATGGCCGCCGTGGCTGCTTGACCTTCAGAGGTCAAACCTGACTTCACGTCGTCTCTGTCTCTCTCCCTCCCTCAGGACGAGACGCTGGTGCACTGTAGTCTGAACGAGCTAGAAGACGCAGCGCTGACATTCCCTGTGCTCTTCCAGGATGTGATCTACCAGGTAATCACCGATCAATACGTCACAGACTAATCCATCAGGTCTCCCTCTGCCTCCCATCGTACTGTAACCCTCCCTGTTTGTTCTCCACCTGCAGGTCTATGTCCGTCTGCGGCCCTTCTTCAGGGAGTTTCTGGAGCGCATGTCTCAGATGTACGAGGTGAGTCCTCGTCTCCTCGTCGCTCTGTGACCTCAGACGCTCTGTGACCTCAGACGCTCTTTGTTTACGTTTCTGATCTCACATTTTTTCTCTTGTCACTTTAAATTTCACAGATTATTCTCTTCACGGCTTCAAAGAAAGTCTACGCCGACAAGTTGCTCAACATCCTGGATCCGAAGAAGCAGCTGGTCAGGTGAGTGGAACACACGAGCAGGAAGAGGAGGAGCCACGCCTCAACGCTCTTGTGAAGGCTTTATTCTGGTCAATGAGTCGTGTCCAGTGATTGATCCATGAGCACAAGCACACACACATACACGCTTCTCTCTCTCTCTAACGGTCCTTTGGTGCTCTTAAAGTGGCAGAGCCTCTGTTGATGCTTTTGGTTGCATATTCCTGCTGAGGTGTGTGTGAATGTGCTGACTCGGCCCCTCTGTGTGACTCAGACACCGGCTGTTTCGTGAGCACTGTGTGTGTGTGCAAGGGAACTACATCAAAGACCTGAACATCCTGGGTCGGGATCTTTCCAAGACGATAATAATCGACAACTCACCTCAAGCCTTTGCTTACCAGGTAAACACGTTCAGTCTCACTGTGGAGCTTCAGGCTCAGGCAGAGGGACTTGGATGCAAAAGCTTGAAGGTCTCTAGTCTCTAGTCATTATCAGGGTGGTTGATATGAATATGGAGATAAGCAGCATTGTGCCTGGCTGGCGGTTCCACTTAAACTCAGCCGTTGTGTCGCTTCAGCTTTCCAACGGAATCCCTATCGAGAGCTGGTTTGTGGACAGAAACGACAACGAGCTTCTGAAGCTGGTTCCGTTCCTGGAGAAGCTGGTGGAGCTGGTACGTATCTGAGGCGTGTGTGTGTGTGTGTTTGCAGGCGTCTGCTGAAGCCGCTTGCCCGCTCTGATCTCATTCCCCCTGTTCTCCCTCACGGCAGAATGAAGACGTCAGGCCGCACGTCCGGGAGCGCTTCCGTCTGCACGACCTCCTGCCTCCAGATTGAGAACCCGCCGTTGTCATGGCCGGTTCTCTCGCCCGTCACCATGGTATCAACATTGGAACGGCAGCATGATCCACTCCAAGGATTCAGGCCTCATTTTTCAAAAACATGCAAAAAAAAAAAAAAAGTCAAAATCCTAAAAGCCCTGGACGTTTGATCCATTTTCAGTCTTGAGTGTCAGACTGGAGGGGAAACGCTCAGCCTGACGCCCCTCCCCCTCTGGTCACCTTGGAGACGACCTCCTGGAAGACACTTTGACTTTAAAGATAATTTGGGATTTGACTAAACTGAATGTCTTGCAGCGTTAGAATATACGGACCTCGCCTGCTCCAGACCTGTCAGTCAGACCTGTCTGTCAGTCAGACCTGTCTGTCAGACCTGTCACTCAAACCTGTATCATATTCACTCTATTTACCTGTAAATATTTGTACATAGATTTTTTTTTTCCCTTGGAGGTTTTTAAGTCATCTTATTTTAGTACGTAATCAATTTGGTTGCTTTTATAAACCGACAAAATGTTAGTGTGTTCTGTTTGAAGTTGTTGCCGAGCGGCTGCGTTTGTGTCGTCATGCTTTCCTCCATCACATGCAGTCGTCTGTAACAAGGTGCCGTCTTTTTGAAGTGGAGCTTTGGAAGGAAACGTTTCTAAAAAACAAAACATAAAAAACAGACCAACCTTTTAAAGCGATGTAATGTAAGCGAGGATCAGAGGTCTCAGCTGAATACAAAGCCATAACGGCCCAACGAGAGGTGTGAAGATTTGTATTTGAGTCCATTTCTGATTTGAGACGCCTTCGACGCTCGCTCCTCTTGGAGGAGGTATGGGGGTTTAGGGTTCTGGCATCTTGCACTTTGACATCCGGCCCTTTGTAAGTTGATGTAAAGTCGTGTCACTTTTCTACACAGACGCTTGGCCTCCAGTTTGTTATTGTGGAGGTGAAGTCAGAAAAAAATACAAAACTAAACAACAAAATGAATTTGTAGCACCAGCAAATTTCCAACATGTTTGCTTTGAGATCTGTGGTTTTCCAGGACGTGTGTGTGTGTGTGTGTGTGTGTGTGTGAGTGTGTGTGTGTGTGTGGGATCGTGACCATGTAGGAGTCACATGTTTCATTGACTATTGAATGATCACTCCTGTTGTATTCAGTGTTAATCAATGGTTTCCTTGAAAATAAATACATTTTTATATGAGCCAGTGCTTCTCTCTAGTTTGATTGAGTTAGGCAATGCTTTGAATAGGAAACTCTGTTGGGTCATTTCAAGGTCAAATCAATTTATTTGTAGAAGGTTTTAGAGAAAATAGGAGTTTTAAGTTTAAGATTGCACATTTATAATTCTATTTCCTTATAGATTCTATAGGGAAGTACAATGGTAAAACTTAAAATATGGGCTGCAAAAAGTAACAAAAACCTGCAATACTGAAGTCCACTCCTCTGTTTCCTCTCATATCTAAAGATGAATATCGTTCTGTAAAAACCTTGGGCTTGGGCTGCTTGACAAACACTCAGTGACGGTGACCATCTTTGTTCTCCACCTGTCGGAGGGGAGTTTGCCTTGGCTCGGCTCAGATAACCGCCGGTGTCTTAATCCTTTTGTTCTTTGAAGAAATAGGTCATTACCTGATTGTAGTGGTGCACTGAATTGCCCCTTCAGAGGTCATGTGACTCCCGACACAAAGGGGGCCAGTCTTTCCTCCTCCATCAGACTTATCTAGCAGCGTTCAGAAGGAGGAATTATTTAAAAACACACACACACACACACACACACACTGTTGATAGTGTAAAGATAAGACATGGAGGATAATTAACGTGTGTGTATTTGGGTGGACCCCCCCTGCCCTCCTCTATTGGCTGTCTGCGGGGGTGGAGGTTGTGGCTCGTAAAGCATGAGGTCGTGCCGGTGGGACTGTCGGGTATAAAGAAGGAGCAGCCAGGTCCTCTCAGCTCAGGACACCTTCAGATTGATCAAACACCTAACATGTTGACGTTCTTAATACTCAACGCTGTTCTGGGGGCGCTGGGGTCAGAGGTCACACCCTCTGGGACGGCGCAGCACCTGCAGGATCTGCACTGCCCGCCCTGCGAGCGAATCCACTGCCCCTCCCGCCGGCTGCAGCGGCTGCACTGTAAAGGAGGAATCACCACGGGGATCTGCGGCTGCTGCCCCGCCTGCGCCAGGACCGACGGGGAATCCTGCGGAGGATCGTGGGACTACCTGGGCAAGTGTGACGAGGGGCTGGTGTGTGTGCAGCAGGACGGGACACCAGACGGAGCGCGGCAAGGGATCTGCAAAGCAGGCAAGTCTGAGACTGAAACACTGGACGCCTCTTAGTGTTTCTCCTATAATTATGTTTTAGTTCATATTTGATGTAGTCTGAGAACTGGAAGTGTTAAGAGAGATTTATTACCATTTCTGTCACTGCCACTGTGTTTTGTAAGTTGCAGCATTCTGGAGATGTCTAGCACTAGCTCACCAGGTCTGTGTGTGTTTGAATGGACTCCTATGGATCCCTGTGCTGTTACTGACAAAGACCAGGTTTTCCACACCACAATGCAAACAAAACACATCTCCCATGTCCCACATAGAGCTGGGTTATGCTATAATATCAATTCTATAACATTCTCTCAGCTATTTCAAAATCACATTTCAGGGCCGAATTTAATGGGAAATTTCACATAGAAATGCTTTTCCACATGTTCAGCACAGGGATCCATTCAGGTACATTCAAAGGCCAACAGACCCGATGAGTGAACTCTCCAGAATATCTCCAGAATGTCCCAACTAATAAAGAAAAGACATATTGTCAGTGACTTAAGACTTTAGACGTTACTTAGTAACTTTAAAACGGCTTTTTATTTTCTAAATGCTCCAAAATCCTGCGTCTCAAAATGTCAACAGCAGAATCCAAACCCCTGCTGTGCCACTGAGGTGAGGCTGTGCGGCTGAGGTGAGGTGTCAGTGTGGTAAATGTTGTTTATGAGCTGTGAAGAGCGATAGTGTGGTCAAGGCTTCCTTTGATTCAAAGGTTCCTCCGCTCATAATTACGCCTCTTATCTCTGCGCGGTGAACAGAGTTGTCACCCTTTTTGATAAACTATCAGCCGGAGTGCCAGATTAAAAATGAGAGATTCTTCGTGCTTTGTTTCAGCTCAGGATAAGAGAGAGATGGGACGCATTCACAGGTTGTGTCTCCTCTTGGTTCTCACTTTGGTGTTTGAAACCTGTCTTTGTGCAGTGATGCAGCCGCTGGAGGCACAGAGCTGTCGTCCAGACTGCACCAGAGAATACTGCCAAGCCAACCCCACAGAGATCTGCTCTGCCAGGTGAGCCACTCATCCATACATCTCCATACATCTCCCCTCTGTCTCTACCTAAGCGTGTTTCACAGAGACGTTGCTTCTGTTCTCTAGGTCTTCGTCTCTGGAGGAGCAGAGCTGTCACGGCTCCTGCCAGCACACCTCCTGCTCCGCCTGTCTGCTCCTCACACCTCCATCCTGCCCGCAGAGCTGCGCCCCCACCAACACTTCCTGTCTGCACCACTTTGGCAGGTGTGTGCACAACCACCTGTCGGCCCCTCGCAGCCCCGTGTGCCACCGCAGCCTACAGGTGCGTTCAGGGTCAAACGACCTCAGCCACACATTAACAAGCTGATTTGTTTGCGTGACGCTGCATTGTTTTGTTTTGTTGATGCAGAGTAACCCTGACGGCCACTTCCGGTGTCTGCTCCCCGCCTGTCCAAACACACTGAAGTGAAGACAAACACACATATCAGCTCCACACACACACACACCCATGTAGCAAAATAAAGAGGCAGCTATTCATCAAGGCTCTGTAAAAAACAACAACAATGTAAATATGAATATAAAGAGTAAAACCAATTGTATTTTTGAAATCACATGAAATAAATTGTCGTAAAACTCGACTTGACTTCCGGGCTCATATGTGAATGACTTTAAGGAACATTAAGGGGGAAATCCCCCGATAGAAATGTGACTAAATACCAAAATATAACAAAAGAGATTAAAAAAAGATAACCCGACGTCTTTGTTGTGCATTCTCACCTGTGTTTGTGGTTTAGTGTGCGTTTGAACATCACACTACCTATAATATCCCCCTGCTTTAATATATAAACATATTTATGAGCACTTCTCTCCTTCAAAAGCGAGTCTGACCTGCAGCAAGCTGGTAGAGTAACGAGAAGTTGTAGTAAAAGTGTTAACACGTCTCTCAAATCTCTTACCAGTTTGAAAGAAGCTTTTTATTTGGTATATTTGCGACACAAAGCATCCCCGGTCCCTCTGGTGGTTATTGAATAACAGACGGTTTATGAGGCAGCAATCATGCAGCTCGCACAGAGAGGGAATAAAGCCCGGAGCAACAATGGGCAGTTTGTTCTCTGTCAGACGTTTCTGTACAAGAAATCGTTTATCTGAAGGATTTCGCAAGATGGAATCGCTTTTTACCAAAACAAAAGCTTGCGTAATGTTTGGTCTTCTCGTCAGCGGCGCCACTGAAGTGAAGTTCAGTGAGATAAGGAGCAGATTTTGGGGCTTTAAGCTTAGAAGGAAAGAAGTTTGTCGCTGCCAAATCAATAAGAGTTTAATTTGTGCTGAACTGTAATCTGATGATTCATGAGTCCACACCTGCTCAGGAACACACTCTTCCACACAGCGTTCCCGTTAGTGAGTCTTTAATCACTGTGTCTTCACCCATCACTCCATCATTTCAGTTAACAACACACAAACTGCACCAACACGGATCCATCACCATTCATTCTGTTGCACACGCCTCGTCTTTCATCTATGGACGTCCCTCGGTGTGTAAAGTGTCTAATAGAAGGACAGCAAGTGTCACCAAAGCAGCCGCCTCCTGTTATCAGCCTCATATATCCTCTCACTGCCCCGGGTAACAATGGAGCGTCTGGGTGCCAGATGAGATAAAGGAGCCTCAGCCAGACCAAACTACGTTAGCACATCAACGTGTGTGTGTGTGTGTCGTGGGCAAAACAAACAAAGGAAGGACGAATAGAAAAGTGTAAAAGATGAGTGTACACGGACTCACACACGTGTTTGGGAGGAGGAAGCGCTCTGCAGCAGTGTGAGCGCGCGCACACACACACACCCACACACCATTTGAATGAAGTAAACAAATGGATCTTTTATTTGCGCTGCTGTGACTCATGTGAGGTTGTCATGGAGCTCCTAAGCTCCTCCTCTTACAATGAATCAAACCCAACTTCAACATCATGACAGCTGTTTCCTTTATCATATTTGAGTTATAAACCCCCCACCGGTTAACTTTCCAAAGAAATGCGATCTAACATAAAGAAAACATTTGGACACAACATGCGAGAGATCCCAGACTTGATTACTGCGGCACAGTGAAGCTCAGTTTGCTTTGGTTAGTGGGGCGGCGTCCTCGCTGAGTGAGAGGAGAGAGAAACGCTTTGGGCCCTGAATTAAAACAGAAATCACACATCAGATCCCCGCGGCTACTGTGGAATGATGAAACACAAAGAGGTGCATGACAACGTCCGACTCTGCTAATGTTTGCTGTTGGGTCTCTGAGCAGGAAGGCACTGGGAGCAGCCGCAGGAGCCGCCGCCGCCGTCATCGGAACAGCCTGTGCCAGAAGGAGACGAAGGCGCTGGAGTTGAAGGCACCGATGAAGACGAGCAGCAGCAGGTAGAGGCTCATCATGATGGCAAAGTGGTGCCGCACCAGCCAGGAGGAGCCGCGGGAACGCCTAGACGAGACAAAACAAAAGGTGCTCAGTCACTGCACAGGCAATACACAGACACACACAGAGTTTGACCTTTGACCTGTCCCAGTATGAGCTCTGCCTGACCTGGACGTGTGTCTCCTCTGGGAGTAAACCAGCAGGTATTTGACTCGCAGCAGCTGGTTGTTGGTGACCACAAAGTACTTGTGAGGGACGTCTCCTCCCTCGCTGTTCCTCGCCCGAGAGCGCTGACGGTCCATGACTTCAGAGTCTGGAAGGGTTTCAGGAAATAGACAAAAACCTTTTAAATGCTCAATGCTCCAGATTATATGTGAATACTGCAATTAAGATTGATTCCACCATTCCAGTACAATGTTGGTAAACTCATACCTTTCTTCTTCACCTGGCACTTCACATCTGGGTGATCGATGACTTCACACAGAGCCACGCAGCTCAGCAGGGGGCCCAGCAGACTCTCCCTCCAGCCGCTGCTGTGGGGGCTGTAGAGCAGCGCCATGCTGAGGTCGCTGGTCAGGTACGTTCCCTCTCCAAACACAGAGTTCTGTACACAACAAGCAGAGGCAAAACCAGATTAACAAGATGTCTGCTTCCCTACTTTTCAGTTTACAGCAGATGAATCCTTACTGAGTGAAGTCCAGACAACAACACAAACCTTGTTGAGGTGGCAGTGCAGCCCGTTGTGAGTGATGGAGTGGAAATTCTCCAGGCGGCTTCCGTGGAAGGCGTAGAAGAGATCTCTGCCTTCCCTCGTCTTCTCAAACCGGGCGTTCATCTGCTCACAGTACTCCAGCTCAAACAGGAAGTCTGGCACGGGCGCAGCCACCCCGCTGCTTTCCGCCAAGTTGGAAAGTTTGACGTACTGTTGGAGATCAGAGAGACACAGTGAAGAGGACAGGATGGGAAGAGGAGGAGTCTGTGATCTAAGCTGTGTTATTGATATGAACCTCATCTTTCTGTAGCGTCTTCACAGCAAAGCACTTGGAGGAGAGAATCCAGTGAGTCAGAGCCAGATGATGATCTCCTTCCCCGGGACGCAACCTCACCAACTCCCTCACCCCGGGCAGCGACCTCACATCTGCCAACTGGAACACACACACAGGTTAGTCTCTGCTGGTCTTCACAGCACTCATGATGTCCTCAGATGGTCTCCAGGTCTCACCAGCTCCTCAAAGTGCTTGTTCTCCTGGCTGCAGTATGAGGGGGGGAAGGGTCGGAGCAGAGAGTCTCTCTTGTAGCTCTGAGCCGCCGCCACAAACAGGCTGCAGCGCAGGTCTGCAGCTACAGGGTCCCGGTGCAGACAAGAGCACACCAGCTCTCTGACCGCCTCAGGGGGCAGCGGGGGCAGCATCCCGGCTCTGCATAAGACACACACACACACACACAACAAACATAATACATCGACACACACTCAGTGAGCCTGAAAAATCCAATATGACACCAAACTAAATCTACTGGTGAATCTGATGTTGCTGACGTAGAGGAGCTGATTCTACTCAATGGTCATTGTTGTTGCCATAGTTACTGTGAATATTATCTATTAAGACTGTAATACATAGAAAGGTGCTTCTACAGCCACAACAATTACAGCTGAGTTGAATCAGCGCCTCTGTGACACAATTACAACCAAACATTATGATCTTTATAACCAAACTTTGTCTTTATAACAGGACTCTTATGCTGGTTCGTGTTCTTCTATATTCCAGCTGTGACTATGACCAGAATGTTCACTCATACTATTATAACTAAGTGGAGGCATTCAAAACAGGAACTTTATGCTTAATAAGACAACAAACGCGACTCTACACACACCAAACCTCTCGTTCAATGTATTTATATGCGCTGGTAACTTTGCGCTGATGAGCGTTAGCGTGGACTCTGTGTCAACAATAAGGAGTCTCAAGAAGCTAGCGTTAGCATTAGCTGGCAAAAGCTGAGCTACAAGTGAGCAGCTGCTAGCATTAAGTTTATCACAGAGCAACGTTACCGGTGACAAAGACAAGCGCCGGGAGTCTACAGCGTGAGGCCGGAGGAGTTACGAACACAGGCCGGCGCCATATAAACCCGTTTAAAGTGCGAGTTGGTGGTTTTGTCGCTGTGGTTACCTCAGACTTCACTTAAAGTCATAGCACAGGAAGCGTTAGCCGCTGCGTTCAGGGACCAGAAAACAGAATCTGACAAACGAGCTTCAGTCACGTGGACCACATCATTGAAATGTGCAGGTGGAATAATATGAATGTTAGTCCAGCGGCGGCAAACAAAACAGCTCAAGGCTTTATTTAGTGTATATTTAGCCCGAAAGCAACAGAATATCAGATATATCTCTCACAGACAGAAACAGTTAAATACAGCAGCAAAGAAATCCGGACGCTTCCTCTGTAGTTATAAGTAATGTCCGCTAGTAGCCCGTGAGACGTTCTATTACACAACTGTGCGTCACTATAGATTGAAAATGCATCGTAATAGTATAGGAATGGAGAAATAGATCAAATAATAATCATCGTAACCGGTTACTGAACAGGATATTTCGGAACTCATTTGATAAGCATCAGAGACATACAGACAACGCCAAATTAAATCTATATTGAAATGATGTAGTAAAACTGGCCTCCATACTGATTTTCAACCCCCAAGATTGTTGTTTATTTTCCGGAATAAAACCACAAAATTATAATGTTCCTGACCCCGTTGAACTGCATTGTAGCTTTTTGTTTGTTTGTATATCTTTTACTATTTTATTCTTATTCTTATTCTTTTTCTTTTTCTTATTCCAGGTATTCAAATTCTACTGTCGGCTTTAATTTTGCTTTATTTTTTAATTTCTGGTGATATCATTCTAATCTAATCTGTTTTCCACCCGTGGTCTGATTATTGTTTTTACATCTCTTCCAGGAAATGTGATGTTTACTTCATAGATGTATCTGTAGTATTAACATCATTGTACCATTTTACTGTTATACTATCTGATTCTAAGAATAGACCGCTGGTCCAATCAGATGCTGAGGATTTTGTGATTTTCAGCACTGTGGAGAGCATCAAGGGGCGGAGTCCACTGTAATATTCCTGCTTTCTGATTGGTCCGATCCGGCCAGCAACAAATTCCGTCTTCCGCGGCCCGATGCGTTATTTTTCCCTACCTGCAATCCGACAAGAAGGCGGGTATTCCAGAAGCCTGTAGCCAATACGGAAGAAGTATTCCGGAAGTGAAATAAAACACGACTCCTCAAAGTTTATATATTTAATACAGAGCAATGGTCACTGTTAGGGTTTGACGGGAATGAATCTTAATCTATGCGGCCGTATTCATACAATACTGAGAAAGAGGTCTCACACTTCCGTGTCACATGCCGGTCATTGACCAATCAAGGTCTTGTTGTCGGACAACGGGTGGGGAAAAACAACGCGTTGTCCCCGGGCGGGTAAAACACAGCGTAAAGAAAGATCTGACGTCACGTGACCGCCGCTTACTCCCAAACCATTTTGCTGGAATAACGCTACAGATTTCCCTCTAAACGCTTCCACACCTCCATGTTTTTAACGTGCTTAACGCGATTTAGACTAATTCCTAGAATGCAATTAAAAGGAGCAGAGGGATTCTAGAGACGTTCTTGGACTGAAAACGGGAGGTAAGGCGGTTAAATCACCGCGTTTTCATTCATTCCTGTCCAGGCGTAGGAGGGAGGTTGTTTTGTCGAGATTAATTCTTGATTCTTAGTAATGATGCTCGGTGTGGGGATGGGGTGGGTTCGGTGAGATGCGGGGCTTGACCCGCTCGGTGGCGATGCTCGGTGGTGTCGCACCGGCTGAAGGACGTGATCACGATGCACCGAGCCTTACTGCAGCATCACTGCCATCCGCCGACATAGAGACACACACTGGGGCTCAACAACAAACACCCAGCCTGCTGTGTTTAGAGGCAGATAGATGTCCTTCACAGCCTCACCACCACCTGCCTCCGTGTTTGCTTTGAAAACACTGATAAATAGGAGGAAGGTGACTGTCTAAAGCCTGCCGAGAGGCTGATGAGCAAACAAACGGGCCTCATGCTGCTCTGTGAGCCCTGCAGGAGACAGAAACACGCCTGGGTTGGGATTTAGTTATATATTTCAGCAATCTGCCCTTGGTGTAGAGACAAGGCCACACCAGATCCAACCGCACAACACACAGTCCAAATGTGACACAACGTCTCTCCACCTTGTTACACGGCCGAGGCTCCTTATGGGTGGATGCACCAGCACACACAGACACACACACACACACGCTCACGCTCACAGGGATGGGGAGGCTTTTATAGCAATTGGATTAGATTGTGTGTGTATGTGTGTGTGCTGGTCTATAGGGAGGCCTGTGGAGGATTAGGGCCTTATGTTATCTTCAATGTAAAGGAATGACTGACTGAACGGCTTTTGCACATAAATCTCTCTTTATTGCATTTCTGTCTCTAAGGCAGCTGAGATAGACGTCTGTGTGCTTTTTTGCAAGCGGAGGAAATTCCAGTGTGGTCATCATGGCAGGTAAGCTGAGCTGGTTTCCCAAATAGCTCCTTTTACTATTCAACCAGCAGTCATCGGTGCTGCTAAATCTTCAGTTTCTGATTGGATTTGTGATTTTTGCTTCCCAGAAAACAATTTCCCTCCTCTGCCTCGGTTCATCCCACTCAAGCCGTGTTTCTACCAAGACTTCAATGAGATCCCAGACCAGCACCGCACCATGTGCAAGCGGCTCTACTACCTATGGATCTGTGAGTGTGTCACATGTCACGTGTGTGTGTTGTTCTGCTTCATCCTGGACATCACATTACGCCTCTGTGTCAAGTTACTGTCTGCATTCTCACACTGTTTACTCCTCCACTAGTTTAGTTTTGTCCTGCATTGTTGCTTTGTTTCCCCCCAAACACGATGAAAGCAGTCGGACAAGCTTGACCGCTCTCACATGGTGGCACTGCGCCGAATAAATAGGTTTCACTTCCCTGGGAAATATTCAGTCATAAATGTGATTGTATTTGTTTTGATAAAGATGAAAACATTTGCTTTTCATTGTGTAGTTGTGAGTGACAGGTGCGTTATTCTGTATTTGTGTGATTCTGAGCCGTGTTGCTGGGATTGTGTCAACATGATGATGTAATGAGTGACATGCTGACGTCTTCTCTTCAGGTTCTGCCATTTCAAACATAAATGTAAGTCTTGCCATGAAATAGATTAGTTTGGACCTGATGTTGGGTCTTTGTTGGTGTGAGTAGATGGTGTGTGTGCCAGATCAATATTAGCTCCCAGCTGAGGTGAGAGAGAGTTCCCTCAGATTAATAGTGACTCCATCAGGGTGAATTATGGGTAATCATATTCAGCGTTTCATGAAGTTGTCCTTGCTTCTCTGTAATGCTAACAGTGAATAGCGCCACACTGGCTGTGAACCTAATTGGCTGTCTGGCGTGGATGTGCGGAGGGGGCGGAGCCACCAACTTTGGCATGGCCATCCTTTGGCTCATCCTCTTCACCCCCTGCTCCTATGTGTGCTGGTTCAGGCCCATCTACAAGGCCTTCAAGTAAGTGTGTGTGTGTGTGTCTGTGTGTGTGTGTGTGTGTGTGTGTGTGCGCCCCTCTATCAGATCGGCTCTGACACACACTCTCACATTTCCTCCGTGCAGGACCGACAGCTCTTTCAACTTCATGGCCTTCTTCTTCGTCTTCATGGCCCAGGTAGTGATCAGTATCATCCAGACGGTCGGCATTCCAGGTTGGGGAGTTTGGTAAGAGACCTCAGATTAGAACAACATACATGTTTATGTTTCGGTGCGCCATATGAACAGGTTTATATCACCGATATGACCTTTACCTCCAGTTTGATACTGGTGACACTCTGTGATGTCATGGCTGCTGTGTTCACCCTCTGGTATCCTGAATCAATGCATGTGATCACACAACCTATAGCTGATGATGCTGTAACAGGCAAATTAAAATGTGAAATCCTTCAGAGTGGACTCCAGTTTTCAGTCTTATATGTGGTTTCATAAAGAGGTCAATCTGTTTCATCTCCTTGCTTTTCCCCATCAGCGGTTGGTTGGCGACCATCTCCTTCTTCGGCACCAACGTGGGCTCAGCTGTGGTCATGCTGATTCCCACCATCATGTTCACTGCGGTGGCTGTGCTCTCCTTCATCGCCCTCACAAAGGTGCTGCATCGCTTTTTATGTCCTCACAATAATAACAGAAAGGTGCCGGGTGCCATGGTTCGTCAGTCCTTCACAAAGCTTGACAATGGCGTCTGAATGTCTTTGTGCAGGTTCATAACTTCTACCGTGGGAGTGGTGGCAGCCTGGGTAAGGCCCAGGAAGAGTGGGCCACCGGGGCCTGGAAGAACCCCCACGTCCAGGAGGCGGCCCAGCAGGCGGCCATGGGAGCCGCACAGGGCGCCATGCAGCAGAACCAGAACCAGTACTCAGCGGCTCCCACCTACAACTACGACGACCCGATGTAGGACAGAGGAGGCAGCCAGAGATAAAAAGGGATCAATTAAGAACACAATCATTTAGAACACATTTCAGAATTAGGTGCCCTTCATCATAACACTGTACAAGATTAATAGAGAGAAAGAGAGAGGGAGAGAGAGAGAGAGAGAGAGAGAGGGAGGGAGGGAGAGAGAGAGAGAGAGCAAAGTCATGTTTCTGATGTATTTTATCGAATTTGGCCATGAACGTTTTGACGTTAGAGTCGGTTATTAATGATTTAGTTTTAATCTCGCGCTGCTTAAATGTATTGGTTGACTTGTTTGTTCCTTTTCCAGCTAAAAACCCCTGAGCCATTAGATCATCCAGCCACAGGTCTGTCTGATCTGTGGCCTAACAACGGTGCAAAAGAGTGACCTCTGCCTCAGGTCGTCACACTTTCAAATCATCTCTTACTGAAACCCATAGTGTTGATGAGGTCATATTGTTATTATCGTTTACCGCTTTAGCTTTGAAGCGTTAATGCCGTTAAACGCGTCGTGATGATTTGCCCTCGGTCGATGTTGCACAGTAACATGAGAATCTATTTAAGGATTTGATGATACTGCCAAGTCTTCTTTAAGATTATTTTATATTTACCATAATGATAAAGAAAGTGTTTAAACTGTAGCTTTAAATATCGGCTAAGAACTTCAACATTTCTCTTACTTATATTTTGCTTGTGTTGAATCTAGCTCAGGCTCAAAACCAGAATCAGAACCAGAGTATTTCAACAGGAAGATTCAGTCTGTAAATTGTATTAAAAGCATAATAATGGTATCTAGAATTCAAAATTTAAAGAGATAATACATTTTCAGTGGCAAATCTATTACAATTGCTCTTCTGGTGACCTGATTTCTGCACTGATGTTGTTCTGAGTCAGCAAACGCTTCATTTGATTGTTTCTTGCGTTCTCAGGAAAGGTGGTCTTACCTGTGTAGCCCTTTGAAATCTCTCCCTGTTCGGCTCCACTCAGCCGTCCAGAGTGTTAGCTTACCTGCTGACTGATTTGCTTTCTGAGCAGCCGTGTGTGTGTGTATGTGTGTGTGTGTGTGTGTGTGTGTGTGTGTGTGTGTGTGTGTGTGTGTGTTGTGCTGCTGACTCGGTCTCAAGGGTTCATTTCATCTTAAAGTGAAGCACATACAGAACTGAGGATTGCAGTTTATTGGGTAAAACATTCCAAACCAATGTTGTACAGGTTAAAAATGAGAGCGCATTAGGACGTCAATAAGATAATTCAATGTTGTAGGTGGACATACAGTAGCTTTGTATGAAGTCATGAGTGTTTCCCCCCTTTGGCAAATTCTCCCACACATCCCCGACTGATTTCTGGCACTCTGGATTTCAGGCCTTGGTGTGTCTTGTTGTGGCAGTTGATGTTATTCCACCAGTAGATATGAAATAATATTTATATAGGAATAGATAACGAATTCCAGTCTATTTATTTCTTCAAAGGAGATGAAAAAGAGACTGTTTGTGTTTTAGCCCTCGGGAGCCTCGATGTGTTCAGCCCGAAATTCCAGTTTCATTTCCGTGAAGAGATTCTCGCCTCTCGTCACGTGACTTGACGAGTCGTCTTTGATCAATTCTTCAAGATACAGTAGATGGTGATTAAAGTAATACAGTATTAGATGTGACGCAGATGTGACGCTATGTATCTGAATGCTCGTTCTTTCCAAACTTTGTGAGTTGTCTTGTCTGATTGTGATGACGTGGTATTCAGTAGCTCCTTTTTCTTTCACTCCTTCAGTTGTTTTGTACCTTGTTGTGCGTTTTTTGGGCTGATGTACGGATGTTTGTTGTGTCTTTCCATGGCGAGGAGTATCGACTTTGGTTTGTGATTATTTCAAATTATGTTGTCATAGTGATTCACACAGTGGAGCAATACTAACAAATAAATCTATTGAAGAGATGTGCCGATAGAATGATTCCTATTCCATGAGGTCCTATTGTACAGACTTCAGATAGAGACGTGAAGTCAAATGTTAAGAACCAGACGGACGCCATCACTTTACAATCACAACATTTTCACCAGCAGATGCACATATGATAGTTATTAAGTATAACCCTGTAAACTATATACACCTATAACCATTCACATGCTCATCTGTTAGGACATATACATGGTTAAATAAGTGTAAAGTACCACCCAGATGAACAAACAAGCTTCTTTTCTGTGTGTAGTCGGTTATTAAGGCACCGCTGAGTTTTGGGTCAGTCCCGACTTTTTGCCATGTGTACATACGACAGAGTTGGTGTTGTTATTGCAGTCCTAACTGTATAGTTCTTGTGTAGCAGGCTGCAAACTCAACAGCTCCTGCAGTATATTGGACAGATGCATTTCATATTGTTGGTCACGCTGTATCAACGCTTTTGAGAGCCATTTCCCCCCCACTGACCCCGACTTTACTCCCGCTGTATGTTTGATATGTATGATCATGTACTATAACATAAGTAGATATACATATACAGTATCATTACTTGAAGTGAGACAAATAATTGCCATGGATAAACACATTCAACATGCTGTAATTAGGTGGTTTAAAGGAAATCGTTTGAGGAGGCTGTGTCTCCATGAATGAAGTAATTGACAAATACATTTTTGTGTATTACTTTTGTATAATTTGGTCTTATCCTTATAGACATTAAACAGTTATTGTTGCATCCTGGTTTTTTATTACATATCCGCATGAAAAGATGCTGACAAAAGGCTTTGTTATTGTTTTAAACACTGAAAACAAAAAACTAATGGGTTTGAATGAATATCAGGCTTATCTGTAATATAACTGAAATCATCTTTACTTCAGGAACCAGCGCCCACTTTAGTGATCTAGAGCGGTTTCATCCCCGTCCCTCCTCTGCTGCTCTACTTAAACAGCTCTCTACCTGTTTGGCTCATTAAACTATAAAGACAGAACATGTTTACAATAATGTCAACATAAGAACAACTCTGCCTGTAACCTGGGGCATCCTTGAACGAACGCATCAATACGTCTTGCGCCACAAACGTACGCAATTGGCGTAGCCAGAATCAATGTAAATGCACAAATACACTTCAACAGCCTACTGACAAAGTTAGAATTAAATGGGGTAATGTGACGAACGACTTTTAGTTTATTACTTTTGTCCTAGATGCGCATTTTAAAAAACAGTCGCGGTTAGCTCATTATTTGTTTTTTTAATTTAGCACTGGATGTCGTCACACATTCGGTTTCCGGCTTGTTGCTAAACGCTCTGTATCTGTCAAAGGGGCAAAGCTAATGAGTTTAGCACGAAGCAGCTAAAGTCTGTGATATTTCTCTGCAGACGTCCATCATGTTGGCACCTAGAGGACTCTGATAGAGGGCAGAGTGACTCCATAGCTGCTCTGGCTGCTCTGCTCACTGTCGAGCATCTCGACTGCAGCTCCGTGTCACGACTCTCAGAGAAGCTTCTGGTAGATTTCCGCCAGCTAGCGGCCCACACCAGTATTGACTGTTGACTTGTATTGAATGATGAATTATGGAGTGTTGCGGCTGTGTTTATAACTAGCTGCAGCAAAATTCGGATACATACAACTGTAAAGTAGTGTTTTTGGAAAATAAGTACAATCCAACTGCAATGCAAATGTGTTTATAATTCGTTTCATGATACAGAAAGTGTTTCCCTGTTGAGCTTCAGACTACAAAACATTAACAACATTCTCCTTTGCAGTCCAGTATTTCCAATCATGCACACAGTAAACAAGGTAAACAGTAATAATCTTAAAATTCTTTATTCATAAACTTGATGCAAGTTTACAAATTACTGTACATGTCAAAATTTCTTCAATGGGAAATGAAAAATAAAACCAAAAGCAAGCCAACGGTGCCAGACTCAGTAACCTGTCAGCCGCTCGTCGGCGTCAGAAAATGAATTCACAATTCAGATGAAGCTTTTCAACAGTGGAGTTAAAGAGAAGCGTGCAGGTCTGTTCACCGCCATCCTCAGCCTCCAGCTCCCCACAGCCTCCATGACCGCTCAGGGGCATTTAAAGGGAGGCAGCTAGAAGCGAAACCTAAGGGTTATGGTCCTGTGCCAACACACCAGACGGCCCTTTCACACTTGAAGCCACTTCCTGTTTCAGACGTGTAACATTACGATGTGGAGCAGCGTGACGGTATTCTTCCTGATCTGAAAGTGTTTAGCTCAAGAGTGTGTGTTGTCGTCGTCATTGATCTCAGGTGAATCAGGAACAGATCAAGATCACAAATGTTTAAATACTTCCATCAGGTAAATATAATCCTGTTCAAATTGGTTTTAGATCTATAAATGCCAAACTCTTAGTTGGAAGGATATTAGAAGAAACCCCAAAGCCCAACCAATCCCCAAAGCTTGTCCCACTCTAGTGACAGATCAGTGTGAGGCCCATCTCATGTCAGAGGGGAACAACATTCAATATTCAACACAATGAGCCAGGATGGAACATTTGTGTTGACATTTTCCCCTACAGAGTATTGTTGTTCGTTACCTTCGAGTTACCGTCTAAATGTACTTTTGTAGACGGCGTCAACAAGTATCTAACAGATTGAGAGAGTGATCCAGTGTGTGTGTGTGTGTGCACTTTACTGCATGGTCACACACACACAGTTTAGTACAGGAATTCTGATTGGTATTGTTACATGCAGACACACCCGTGGTGCTTTGTGGTGGCAAACAAATGAGAGGGGAGACGGCAGGGGGGGGTGGGGGGGGGGGGGGAGGACACGCACGGCTGAACCCAGCTGCTGTCAGGGCGATGGAACAGGAGAGCGGCTTCAGATCTAAACCGGGCCGGGCTGCAGTGTGTCTGTGTGCGGCAGCTGAGTGAGACAAACTTAATATCTGTAACAGGAATGACACGTCACGTCCAAATCCTCCTCTGCTATCCTTTAAAGCCGTCCTAGCACGGTTCTGTTTATCTACAACTGTCACCAAATCAAAGCAGTTTAAAAACAGTGATACAGCAGTGGTTGAGCCGAGGCCCTGGTGCAACATGCTCACACTGAGTGCACACACAGGGAGTCGGCCCCTAGAGCCATGACCGAGAGAGAGAGAGAGAGAGAGAGAGAGAGAGCAGCCAGACAGAGCAGCTGCAGGCCGAGTGTGTTAACAGAAATAAGGCGTAAGAGCTCATCTTCCTCCGCTTCACTTCCAGGATGAACCTTTGTGTTCGTCTCCTGTGGGGGGGGGGGGAACATTACCGTGTCCACTGAGTGACACCAACTAGAGTCAGAGTCCATATCTAAAGTTTAAAGCCCACTGCAGCGTTTTGATTCTGCTGGGCCCAGTGATCAGTGTGTGTGTGTGTGTGTGTGTGAACGGCTTTTAAAAGCAGGAAGGAGCAGATACCGAGCGGTGCGTCATCAAAACCTTTAGCATACAAACTGGCTCCTTTACTGTCCAAACATAAAAACAATGAGCAAATACTCCTCACACCATATTTGCACTGTGTACCAAAGCCCCTGGTGAGGCGCCGCTCCCACAGCATCAGCATCTTCCTTTATCTTCTTTTAAAAACTCCCGTTGGAAGAGGAGGAACTGTTTTGTCAAGCTCACTTTGTTAAAGCAGCAAAAAAGAAAAACAACAACTTCTCCACATTCAGGGTTTTCTCCAAGGTTAAGAGGCTCAGGAGGAAAAACACATTCTGATTTGAGTCATTTTGTTAAATTAATTAAAGCAAAATGTGTTTTTGCCGCTGCGCCCGAGCTGAAACGAATCGGAAAGGACAAAGCGCAGAGGGGAGAAAGAGTTTGGGCTCCGTTTGTTTGGCAAATTTGGAGGCGATGGGGAAAAACAAACAAACCGCTCTCCAATTATGGTAGGTGGATAAAAGTCTGTTGTTAAAGTTACTAATGTGTTTCCTTTTGTCTGTTTTGAGGAAATATTATGAAATTCCTTTTTGTGACCCAGTGGGATGGATTCAGCTGCATGATGTCACTGAAACACGTCGAGCACACGGAGGATGCAGCACACAGAGGCTTTGATCGATGCCGACGGTCCTAAATCAGGTAAAAATGCATTGAGTTCAATTTAATAACTTAAAATTTGCGGGATGACAGCGCCTAAGACCTTCAAACAGCTAGAGAAAACCCTGACATGTACGTGGAGAATTTTTTTAATGAGCTTATAAGAGAAACAGGACTAGTAATACCCTCAAATAATGGTCCGTACCAAAACACTGAGGGAGGAGAGGGAGTGAGGAGGCAAAGTGACACCAGAATGAAGTCTTGCCCCCGGGTGGTGTGAACAAATACTCGTCAGTCAGGCCAACGGTGGAAGGACTTGCCAGCTGGTTTCCACAGAAAGATGAAGTATCGATGTTTTCCCAGTGAGTCAGAGGAGGAAATGTTCCAATGAAAACAAGAGAGTTTGACCCAAAGACATGAGATGTTCCCAGTGCATAGTGGCAGCAGCTCCTTATCCGTCCTCTTTAGGAGGTGTGTACCAGCCTGTAACCAAACACACACACACTCACTGTGGTGGGTCTGTCCCCGGTGCCTCTGGAGGTCTGAATGTGCAGGAGTGTGTACTCACCATTCTTTTCATGAATCTGCACGAGGGACTTGTACGACTGTTGTGCTCTGGCAAGATTGTACTGGTTCTGAAAAACAGACAAGACAGCAGAGGGAGGATGAGGATGAGGATGAGCAACTGACTACAAAGCTCTCTGATGAGCGCTGAGGAGCTCTGTGCCAAACGCTCAGCGGCTCAGACGTGTTTAAGAGAGGGAGCGGAGAGGGAAAGAGACTAAAGGAGGAGAAAATGTGAAAGGAAGCCACAGTAAGAAGTGGAGACACTCGATGCTTCTCTGTTGTTTGGCTGTGAAGGTTCACTGCTCTGAGCTCTGAGCTCATGTTTGACTTTATGACTCTTTACTTGGCATGCTGTGGATATAGGATACACACGTACGGCTCATACGCTGTGAGGGAGACGGGAGGATGAATGACTGAATACCCAAAGCTGTGGCTCTCTCTGTATGCAGTGTGTGTGTGTGTGTGGTGGCGTGCTGTTACCTTATTGGCTCCAAACTGCACCCTGGCTTTTCCTTTCACCAGGGTGGCGTTTATCTGCATAATGACAGATTCTATGGAATAGGCACTGCTCCAGCCCTGATCAAACACAAACACACACTCGCCGTTACGTCTCTTTTGTAACTTGACTGAAGGACAAGCAGCTCTAAACTTGTATCAAACCCGTTCCTTACCTGTTTTGTGAGAAGCTCCATGCACAAGGCTCCTCCTCCCAGAACGTACCTGACAGGGAGCGTTACATACGTTAGAGCAGGGACCCTGAACACACCTCAAGGATGCAACAAGCGCTCCTAAACATTGTAAATGTACGAGCAGATAGTTATATACACACACTCACCCTCCAGAGAGCACAGGCGAGACCACCCGTACAAACGGTGGGTCGAAAGGGAAATTATCCTGTCAGGAAAAAGAAACTCACGGTGAGAGAAGGAATCATAACTTTCCTCCAAATACTGAGAGGAAATCTAAGGACAGGACTCACTTTATAAGAGAAATTGAGCAGAATGTAGTCCACTCCCTCCTTTTCCTTTAAGACCTGCAGGTCACTATGTAAGGGACTATCTGGGTCGACCCTGTAACCAAGGGCGACAGCAGGTTACACAGAGAAATATTACACAAGCTGGAAAACATTAAAAGCGAGCGACGGTGAGCGACTTACGTCCTTAACTTGACGTGCCATTCATAAAGGCTGTCACCGACCAGCTCCACTGAATAAATAGCTGGAAATGAGACACACACACACACACACACATTAACAGCTTCAGTCTACAGGCATCAGTACTTGGTAAAAGAAGAAGCAGAAGTGTGTCCTGTTGCCTGACCTGTCTTGTAGCTCTGTGATCTGTAGATCTCCCTGAGTTCCTTCATGAGGCGGTCTGAGGCTTGCACAGAGCCGGAGACGGCGCCCTGCAACGCCAACACACACACACACACAGGTTCACGACACAGTACAGCGTATACGGCTCAAGACGAGCACACGTTTGTCCCTGATGACACACTGGCACAGTCACAGCAGCGGCTGCACTGAAGATGGTGGTTGACTCATAAACAGCTGAAGGGAACAAGACAGCTTATGTAAATCCAGAGCAGGAGCGAGGTGAACACGTTTAATCATTAAGCCTGAGCACAGACAGGAGAGCAGGAACACACACAAACACACACACACACACACACACACACACACACACACACACACACACTCGCCCACTCCTACATCTGTCCTGGGGGAAATATCAAACATGCTGACTTCACCTGCTGGCTCTTTGGTGCGTTGTCGGGCTCATGCTCTTTGTTTTGTCCCGACAACAAAGACTGGTGAATTTGCTACAGCTGCTCTGGTTTGCAGAGTGATGGCTGCCCTGGCTCTTTGGTCCAGGGGTGTTTAGAGGCTTTAGTCCCTCCACACGTGTCAAAAAGGCTCAAAACCCCTTTGACATGCATGAACAAAGTGCATATTTGCCATATATTGAGTCAGATTGTGTGTGTGAAGTAGAGAGCAGTGACCCAGAGTCTGTCACATATCAGAAATGAAGCGTTGGTATCTGATAGCTGTGACATCATCCTGTGCTGTATTAAACCTGTCTGTGTGAGTGTGAGTGTTTGTGTTGAGCTGCACTGTGGTTCATGCATGTTTACAGCTGGAGGAACACTTCAACACTTCTGGTGCCCTCAGCACCTCTTCCTCCCTCCCTCCTCTCAGCCAAACCCAAAGCCCAAGCCAACATGGATTCTTACATTCAAGTGATCCTGTCTCTGGTTCTTGCGGATCTTCTCCAAAATGGCGAGATTTTCCTTCTCTATCCCGTCGTCTTCTGACTTCTTCCCGTCCACAGGCTCCTCCTCTTTCATGTCATAATGGTCCAGGTCTTCAATGTCCTGCTGCCGCCGTGAATCAAGCATGTTTAGATACGCAACACACAGAATGCAGGAAACACTCAAACATTCATTAAACTGTCAACTGTACATATTAGCACCTCTCCCATTTCTTCTTCCTCTTCCTCTTCCGACGTCACCTCATCTGGCGGTCCGAGCTGCGGCGGGCGAAACAGAACGAGTTGACAAACAGATAGGATGACAGAATGTGGGATGAAGCTTGCGTTTGCGTTGCCTACCTTCCGCTCCTGGGTGATGGGGCCGGCAGGGAGAGGCTGGTCCAGCATCTCTACATCTGGATGCTGCGGGAGGTTGTAGAGCCGACAGAGGTCGCAAATAAGACGCTTCAGCTGCTGGAGAAGCTGTGGGGGGAAAATGAGCAGGAGTCAGAGCCGTCAGTGAACACGACCTGCAACCTTAAGGAGCTGGACTAAGTGAGAGCCCGGCTGATGTGTGGATGGCTGCGTGTGTGTGTGTGTCAGAGCTGCCAGCTTACCAGAGTGCTGCCTTTTCTCACATCCTCTAAACGCTCCAACACTTCAGCCAGACTGGGATCATCAGAGTCAACAAACCAGATTGGTGGTGTTGAAGGGTACGACTCCTGGAACACAGGACACACAAATGTAATCAACGCTGCCTCTGGGTGTTCATCACTTACCCACCCTCTGACAGACTCACGGCCACTGGTTGATTTATCGTCAAGTATCGGCAGCAGCCATTGAAACCAGATGCAGACTTTGCTAAGGTGTGTGTGCTGTGAAATGTCACTTTAACACAACACGACACCTGCAGTGGCACCTGGCCATTCCCAATGTTATTAGATGTTGAAATCACAACACACCCTACACATGACGACATATGAGCCAACACACATCACACACCAACAGATACAGGAGGAAGTGATCACACACACTTCAGATCACATTTTTCCTTGTACGTATCTGCGTTAGTGTGAATATTGTTTACTGTGGATCTGCAATGTCATCAAAAATGCAGGAGTTGGCATGAAGACTTAATAACTTAGTGACATCGTGCTGAGGTGATTTATACTGAGTGTGTGTATGTGGTTGAACACAGTGGAGCTGTGGAGGGACCAGGAGATGTTTGTGATCAGGTGATGTCACTAAATGTAACAAAGGTAATAATGAGGCCTCTTAATGTCCCTGCTAGATTTGAGGGGTAGTTCTGATGCTGACTGAAGTCTCTGAATCTATCAAAGTGATGCTGTCAATCACAAACATGGAGGCCGGGGCAGATTAGCACAGGTTTGACAATAATTCATAAAACTAACTAATTATGGATTCACCTGTTTATTACTATTTAAATACAAAAACATAACGTCGGTTTATTGTGCACAAAGTCCTCGTCCTCACCTGCTCCTCCATAACTCCTTTATATCGCTTTAAACACATTTTTACGTCCATAAAAATAAATCTAAGTACTTGTGTAAAAACGTGTGGTATACGCTCACATACGGGATGTGTCTATTTACCGGAATGTGAGACTATATTGTTGGATGTTATTCTAGTAAACTACCTTCAATTTAAGATACGTTGCTGTATTCTCATTTAAACATGTTACGTATCATATTTTTGTATTAACACACGCGACTCAGTTAAACGTTCACGCAGCCACAGATTAAAGCAGGTTAAACCAAAAGAGTGATTTAGTTAAACAGTAGAGAATGTTCCGATCCGCAGTAACGCAGTTATTTGGGCTAACGACACAAGCTAGCGTTAGCTCCCGGGCTAGCAAAGATTGGACAAAATCAGCGTTTTGATATAGATTTGTGTTAAAGTGGATGTAGCACACAGGGAAGGTTGTTTGTTTAATCCACCGCGGTTATTTGTGTCTTCTCGGTCAAACAGTGGCTTAACTAGAACAAAGTGGAGACTTTATTCTTAGTTCATTTATCAACACGGAACCTTCGGCGGAATTATTCGCTTTTTCAGTGAATAGTCAGTGTCAGAGCTTAGCGCGCTAGCTAACTGTCCTTACCGTGATGTTGCAGTGAATGATCAGCAGCTTCTCCCCGGTAACGTTGAATTGGCAGCTGAGCTCGTCGGGTTTCCAGTCTATGATTCTGAAACGTTCATGGTTTGGGTCGAAGATTGACTCGAGAAACTTCAATTCGGCCTTGAGCCCCGAAACCGACATCTTCCACTCATCTCAAGGCAGCAGGCCGCGGCGGAGGGAAGTCGGGGCGGAACGCGGCCGCGCAGTCTGCAGCGCGCGCGGCTCTCGCACTTTAGCGTGAGAACAACAACAAAAGCTTCATCCAGCTGGAATGCAGCGAGGATGAGGAGGAGGAAGAGGAAGAAGAGGAAGATGAAGAAAAACTAGAAGAGGCGGCACACTGCGACTACACTCAGTCTAACTTAGAGGTATTGTGGAAAGCCAGTAATATAGAAATATGACATCATTGCTGTCCGATGTCATCAGTTTGTTAGTATGACGACATCCTTGTTGGAAGTAGAGAGATTGGTGCTGCTGTAAGCGTTTGACTGATGTGGACTTCATTTTTGTATTTTCTAATGTATTATAGCGCTGCTTTACGAGAACAATCCACGAGAGTAGTTTCCAAGATAAACTACTGGTAGATTGATAGATACAATTACAGCAATTAACTTAATTAAACAGTAAATAAATGTGTAAAATAAAGAAGAAGAACCATATAGGAAACAATCCGAGCTTTAAAAGGTAGCCACAGTCTAAAAGTATGACATGAATAGTTTAGGAGTCGTTTATACCTTAGAAGAGTTTCTGTTGTTTAGTTTCGTTGCTGTACTCCACTTTCTGTCCACTTGGTGGCGTGTGTCTCCCATGAAACGACGCTACACCGGAAAATGTGTCATACACACTCACACACCCTCTGTACTAATGCGTGCAGTTTTTGGAGTTTGTAGTTCGTTGGAAGTTGGAAACTGTTCAGGAGCTGTTAACCTGCTGGCCTGGGCCTGAATGGAAGCTGAAAGCGCTCTGATAGATCATAAATGCAGCACAATCCAAAGGTATGCACGTCTGGAACGTCTTGTGTGTTTGTTTGTGAAACAGTTCTTGGGACACCGCAACCCAACCGCGATTTGTGTAAAGCTACTTACAGATACTACAAAAGAGAAGACAAATCCCTCTCTTAAGATTTAATAGTTTCACACTCACACAGTTACAACAAGAACCATACACTGTACGCCTAGAATACCATGTGGAGGTTTAATATGTTCAGTTTTGTTGACATTGTGTCTCAGGTTATGGTTTTGCTTTATGTTCTGTTTCAGTAGTACACCATGGATTGTTGTACATCTCATTTTGTACTGCTCACACAGGCTCACATAAATAATAACTCTACTTATATAGAGCTTTAAATGCTTTACAATGACCCACTCATACACTGATGGCAGGAGCAGCCAGGGGTTCAGTTTCTTGCTGCTCAGGCTCTGTAGGATGAGCCTGGAATTGAACCGGGAACCTCAACTGCAATTCCAAACATTATTGCTGAACTATATTAAAGTATAGCCCTCAAGATCCAAATGTAAATATGCTCTTTTATCAGTAGATTATGATGGTTACATAATAGCAGATTGCAGTCAAACCCTGTTACTGATTCATCAACCGTTTTTTGAATAAAGTGTTTATTACTCTCGCTGGTTTCTCTCACTTGGGTATTTGGCAGTGGATGCATTTTAGTGGATTTGCACAGTGTAACAGCTGGAAAATGAGTCTGAAGCGCTTTATGAGCAGCCATGACCTTCACCGCTGAACACACTGACCTGACACCAGATGGCATAACAGATAAATCAGTTCCGCTCACTACAAAGCATTCCTCCCCTGTCGCAAACAGCACACACCTTTCCCAAGAGTCTTAGTGTGTGCGTGTGTGTGTGTGTTTGTGTGTGTGTACCTGCAGGGGTACCAAGCTGATGCTGATCTCAGGCTGCTTCTTCACTGCTTAACCTCATCTTATTTTGTTTACTGTCTAGGAAACTCTTGCCCTTTTATTACCTCATATTGAAGCTGAAGTGACACCTGTAGATCACGGTAAGCATTGAGTTTTGAGTCACAGCCTCTGGTGAAAACAAAACTTGTGTTGCATTGAAATATTTTAAATAGTGAGATGTTTAAGTTTTACACCAAGTCTTAATATCATCCTGGTTTAAATGTTACAACGAATCATCTGTCTGTGTTCATCAGAAAACATTGGATTGTGACATTTTACTTGTCAATACATTTTTTGAGTGACAGCCGGTCTTCAATGTCCGGTTACTATGACACAGGAGACCTTTGTGCAAACCAGAGAGACTTTGCTCTTATGTGCTTGTTTTTGTGTTTTCCATCAGGCGCTTCAGGATGGCGGTGCTTCATTTGTGTACAGTCACGTTTGCTGTACTTATGATTAACCTGTCGTGTGCCTCTGGGGGCAAAATCCTGGTGTTCCCCCTGGATGGGAGTCACTGGGTTAACATGAAAGTACTAATAGAGGAATTGTACTCCAAAGGCCATGAGATTGATGTGATTCGGACGTCTGATAGCTGGTACATCGGAGAAACCTCTGCTTTGTACACATCCATCAACCTTCCCTGCGTCAGTGGATTCCGCGAGCATTTTGAACGCATTTTTCCTCAAATGCTGGAAATGAGGCTCCAAGGCATGTACCATCGTTTCTGGTCTCGCATTCAGATGGAGTTTGAGGTCCAGGAGCTGTTCTCCATATTCCATAAGAAACAGAGTGAGGTAGTCGTTCACATGTTTGAAGATGAACCCTTGATGCGGTCTCTGCGCGATGCCGCCTACGATCTGGTTCTAACTGACCCTGGGATTGGCGGGGGGGCACTGCTGGCACGTTACCTCCAGCTCCCACTTGTGTTCAATGTCAGATGGACAATTCAAGGCGAAGCGCATTTTGTCATGGCCCCTTCACCTCTGTCCTATATTCCCTTTACTGCTACAGAGTTGACAGACAGGATGACTTTCCGACAAAGAGTCCAGAATTTTATTAGTTATATGCTTGGAATGTATGCAATGGCACGCATCACAGAACCTCACTACAGACCACTTGTTGAGCGTTACTTCGGTCCTGATGTGGATTACAAAACCCTTTTCCAGGACGCTGATATATGGTTAATGAGAAATGACTTTGTGTTTGAATTTCCCCGTCCTACAATGCCAAATATCATTTACATGGGTGGATTTCAGTGCAAGCCCTCTAAGCCACTATCAGCAGACCTGGAGGACTTTGTCCAGAGCTCTGGAGAGCACGGAGTCGTAATAATGACCTTAGGAACTTTAGTTGGTAAGCTTCCTCAACATGTTGCTGAGGAAATCGCTGCAGCTTTTGCTCAACTGCCTCAGAAGGTTGTTTGGAGATACACTGGGCAAAGGCCTGGTAACCTGGGCAACAACACCTTAATGGTGGACTGGCTGCCACAGAACGACCTGTTAGGACATCCCAAGACCAGAGCATTTGTCGCTCACGGAGGCACCAATGGGGTTCAGGAAGCTATTTACCATGGAGTGCCAGTGGTCGGACTCCCCTTGCTCTTTGATCAACCAGATAACCTCTCCAGAATCAAAGCAAAGGGAGGAGCTGTGCTATTGGACATTGCTTTGTTGGATAGAAACGTCTTTGGTGAAGCACTGATGGAAATCCTTTATAATTCCTCTTACACTGACAACATGCAGAGGCTCTCAAGGCTGCACAGGGATCAGCCTGTGAAGCCCCTGGACCACGCAGTGTTCTGGATCGAATTCGTCATGAGACATAAAGGGGCCGCTCATCTAAAAACACAGTCCAACAAAATGTCCTGGTTTGTTTACAACTCTCTGGATGTCATCACGGCGCTGCTGTCTGCTGCGGTGTTTATGATATTTGTGTGCATTTTGATTGTGAAGTTGTTTTGGAGGATTTGTAGTGGGGGAAAAATGAAAAAAGAATGATAAGATTGAAACTTCTATCAGTGCTGTGAGATGCTGCTACAGATTCATTCCATACTCTTTCATATTTTTAAAAAGACATATGTTTGTGATTAATGATTAGGATCTCAATTACTGAACTGGATTTAATTTTTGTTAAACTTAAGACTATTGTCCGGCAAAAACAAAACATAAATTAGACAATCAACACTTAATAATAAATGAAATATGTATTCATTTAAGTGTAAATTGTGAAACAGCTGTGATATGAAGTATGCCACAGTGTCAAACAAATATGATATGGTTACTTTATTATATACAATATAGTGTAAATAGGAGTTTAAATGTAATATTATATCATGAATTCATTGCCTTACAGCCTGCATTTGAACACAATGTGTGATCATCCAGATGTTATTTTTTTTATTCTGTTTTTAAAAGTATCCTCAAAGTAATAAAATGACATGTTAAATTCAAATAAAGTATATACGGTATGTCAAAAACGTCTGTTCAATTCTTAGGTGTACAGAGAAAATACACAATATAAAATAGTGAACTTTTCTCCTCACAAACAAGATCAATACAGATCTGACATTTTATTGGATCATCTCATAACACTTAAACATTCTTTATCTCAGCTTGAGATACTATAGGTCCTAAAAACTGCTGACTCGGCTCAGCTGTGAACGGACGGCCATTGGCCTGTTATTAATAATTCACTGTGACTGTTCAACTATGACCGTGGGTGGTCAGGGGTCTGGCGGAGGTCCTCTGGTTGGTGGTCTGAGCTTGAGATGAAAGTGCAACAAATCCCATCCACCCATGTCCTGTCTGGCTTTATGTAAGTATCAGCTCCCTCATGTTTGCTTACTGCTATTTTCATTATCTTAACTGTTTTCAGCTGTTTACATTTGAAACTTTTTATATAGCTCATATATTGTATGTGTTTGGGCAGGTTTATCCAAGATGTTTACCCCTGCAACACTTTTAAAACAATATTTATTCAACAAGAATAGGACAGAACTGTGTAGAAAAGTGCACATTCAGTAAAATGAATTAGTCAATATAACAGAATGGCCATGTCCTTTAGAAACGTAGAGTCTGGCAGGACTTGAAACAAAACAAACAGGAAGTGTTTATTTACCTCTCTGTTGTGGTTTGTGTAAGTAGAGTAAGCACAGTTCACAGTTTGTACAGTAGATGGCAGCAGAACCCTCAGTCAGCGGTTTACAAATTAAGACGAACCCTTAAAATTTAATTCAATCCGTCAAAACATACACAATGTCTTAAAACTGGTAAAGAATAGATGAAAGGGACCTGGACTCAGCTGTGCTCAAATTAAACAGGTCAAATTCACACAACTCACTTGATAAGGAATATAATTAGTTGCAAAAATATACTTTTATTCAAAAAGATGTGCCATAGCATTCGTTATTTTGTCTCTGTAAAAGCTACACGGCTGCTCTGTGCTGTATAATGTGTAACTCTGCTAAAGTGAGATTTCTAAACTCCCTTCAGGTTATTGACAACAGATCCACTGAGTTGCAGGCTGTGAGCCTGCCATCACCCTATATTAGTTCAAAAAGAAATAGGATTAAAAGTCTGCTTAAAGCCTCAGGGGCCACTCGGGTCAGAGCTTAGTCTGCCTGCTAAACTGCTCAGCCTAAGGCAGAATTGAATGTAGTGGTTTGTGAAGCACCGTGCAGGATCAGTTTATATCATGGCAACAGCAAACACTCATTTCTGATTGGCTAAGGGGTGTGCATGTTGCCTCAGGAACATAGGTCCCATAAAGTATACAGTAAATATTTAATGTTATATCTGTCGATAATTAGACTTACACAACTGGAAACATTGCAAGGAAGAAGAAGACACACTAATGCATTTATTGTGTTGGTGTCCTGATTGTATACTTTTCTAAAGAAAATTTCGGATTCTATTTTTCACCTGCACATACTATATTCAAGAGAGCAAAGATTTCCTTACTTATTAACGCTGAAATCTGAATATTATGAAATGTTAATGTTTTCAGAACCTGGAAGAGGATTTTTTGGCAACTATTGTTCCATTTACAAGGGATTTAAATTACACTGTGCTTCAGTAAATACTGATAATAATGAGGGATCATTTGCAAGCCATATTTTTTATGGGTCACGTCAATCAAACTTCCCGTGTCTGTTTTTAGTTTATTTAGAAGATAAAAATAAAAAAGAGACATCCCTTTAAGGGCTAGTTAAAACAACATTTTTTTTCCAAATGAATTATTCTCATATTTACTGTATACTGTATTTATTTATTTGGTAATAAATTAATTGCAAATGCTCCAAATTCTAAATTGTTTACGATTGAATTACTAAATGATAAAGAGTCTCCCTTTCACAACAAGAAACGTAAAGATACAATTAATTAATACTGAAATATTTAAACAAGTGCATGTCTCTCTCCCTCCCCTCTCTCTCTCTCTCCTCTCTCTCTCTTTCTTTCTCTCTCTCTCTCGCTCCTCTCTCTCTCTCTCTCTATCTCTCTCTCTCTCTCATATACAGTAAACACGGCGTCCATACGTCTGTGCGCTTGCTGCTGCTCTGAGATCTCGCGGGATTTGGGTGAGACGGTGAAAAAAAAGGTGTTTCCGCGCCGCTGCACCGGGCTCGCGCTCGCTCAGTCCCCCGCAGGTATCCATCTAGCAGCAGCAGCAGCGCCGTCCGGCCGCGTCGCTTCCCCGCTCACGGCGCCTCCTTCCTGCGCGACAGTCCGTCGGAGTGTCCGTCTGCCGTCTCACCCCGCCTGAGTCTTCCTCCCCCGCTCCTCCTCCTCCTCCTCCCGCTCAGGTCACCTTACCGGCATCTTCCATCTTCCCTAAGACCGGAGAGATGATACCTGGCAAACGAAGAGCTGCGGTCATGTCGTTCTCGGTGGCGATACTCGGAGCTCTGATGCTGCAGTCGGTGTCTTCGCAGAACGGTAAGACTCCCGCTCGACCCGGTGGAGGAGATTCACCCGCATCGTGACGAAAATGCGTTTTTTTGTGTGTGATTGTTGGAGGAATGTCGGGATGAATTCCAAATCAAGCGAGCCTTCCTCCCCACACCACAGTCTCATTATCCGGGTATAAACGCATCTTAATCGAGTGACACGTTTGGTTTTGCTATGCGAGTGTTTGAAAGTGAAGCTCGATAAATAATTAATAGGCTCCAATCTGTGTGGGCCGGAGTGAAGTGGGCCACACGGAGGCCTGCGGTGTCCCGAAAATGTCCTTTGAAGTGTGGAGCTGAATGCAAACCGAGAGGTGAGCGCGTCCCTCTGCGGGACAACAGGTCGGCGCGAGGAGGAGCCGATCAGGGGAATTGATCTGAGAATTGGGCTTTTTCTTTTTTTTTTTTAACTCGGGCTGACACACCGAATCAACACGGTGCCACGCTGCTCAGACATCCAGCACCTCCTCCTCCTCCTCCTCTTCATCAGCCTCAGGTCCTTCATGCAGCCTCGAACATTCATGTCATGCGATGCAGGAACTAAGATGTGCACTTCTCTAAATAGCATCGGTCCATTTTGCTGCATGCTTCTATTTTTAGAGCAGAGATGCTGCACTGGGAGCCCTGGACCTTTAATGTCCTCATGCAAGAGTGGAGCAGAGTGAAGAGTGAAGAGGAGGGAAGCTCCTCGCCGAGATGCACTGCACTGCAGAATGGCATTGATTTCCATTTCTACTCGTCCATATGACCCGCTGATCATAAATCGCATCCTGGCCAAACAGGATAGGACAGATCTGTGTGTGTGTGTGCAGTATGGCTTGCATCCCTTAGCGGGTATTAATCATCATGCTGCTGGTGGTGTGTGTGAGAATGTAATCATCTGTGTGTCCCGCTTGGTCTGGATCATGTGTAGGAATGCGTCAGCCTCTGCCTCATTAGACGCACCTGTGCAGTCAGACGTGTCATCCTGCTCGTGAAGCTGGTGATGTTAGGTTTTTGTTGCCGTGGTGTCAGAGAGGTGTTGATTTCAGCTCCGTGGTGACGGCTGTGGCCTCTGAGTGTTTGTGACTGAATTGGGTCAGAAGATAGTGTCGGGTAGAGACGGAGAGCGGGGAATCTCAAAGTTTTCATGGTTTTGGTGAAGTGGAGTGGAAATGGGCCGACTGACTCAGGCTCCCTGGGGGGTTACCAAGGTGACCGTTTCATAGTGTCACAGAAAAGAAGGCCTTGCTTTGATAGTTTCAGATGGAGAGGGTTTGAGATTAGATTTATAAAGTGGTTTCTTTTGTAGTTTCAGCAGAGAAACGATCTTGTAGAGCAAAAACTTTGAAACTGCCATTGATTTGGTTCGTTTGGCTTCCATCTCATCAGTTGTAGTGAGGAGGCTCCAGGTTCCATGGGAAACTGGATCAATATTTATGGTCAAATGTAAATAGTGAGTCAGATTTGAATCTTGCTCCCCATTCCTACTGGACCACAGCTCAGTGAGTCCGACATCACCGCCTGAAGCACCGACGGCGTGACGGCAGTTTATATTTACATCGGCCGCGTTTAAAACAAATCTGGTGTTTGAGCCATGATCGGTGGATACACACACACACACACACACACACACACACACACACACACACACACACACACACACACACACACACACACACACACACACACACACACACACACACACACACACACACACACACACACACACACACACAGCAGATCTGACTGGATTTACATCTGAACCGTCATCAAGTCAAATCTTTTAAATTGCGTCTGTGAATGCATCTCAAGTCTTCAAGTCTCCACCATCAAATCACATTCTATTATACCGTCTCTGTTCATTTAGTACATGAACACACACACATACACACATGCTCTGGTGGCTTTCCAATCACTCAGCGTGTGTTTTGGTACATTAACTGGGAAGGAAACCAGATCGGTCCTATACACACTGTATCTATAGATCTATAGATCTGTTGGGAACGAGCTGTTAGGGTTCCTGAGCTCATTGGAGGTTTGATGAATGAGTCAGAGACGCTCCTTCATCACAGCGTAACACCATGGCTCCACTCCATCTGCACGTGCCAGCGAGCGTGCACGCTGAATATGCAGGCCTCACGCAACGCAGCCGCCATTAACGCCACCGCCGCTCCTCTTCAGAGCAGATATGATGACGTTGCCTCTGTTCAGATCAATTTAAGATCAAACTCCTCAGACGGCAGGTCGATAATTGATTTGCTGTGGTGGAATGGAGGCCGTAGATTCAGACCCTCGTCGAGTCCCCGCTCACGGGTCGCCGGCTGGCTCGGACGGAGAGATTCTTATTGGTTCCCATGGAAACATTAGCGTGTGATTGGAGGGGAGAACTGCAGTGTGGCCTGTGAAGAATGTAGCGTTGGGACTTGTCTGAGTGTAATCCTCCAAAGGTCCATTTAGAAAATAAAACAACCGGGCCTAAGCTCTAATGTCACATTTAGAGATTAGGAATATTATTTGGATAATTTTAGATCTGTTGCTCTCAATCCTGCTCCTCTGGGACGCCGCTGCCACTTCCTGTCCCCATCTTTATCTGGGTCTCTTCCATCATGCAGGGACGCCGTCTGTCCCTCTGTGGTGTTTAGGTTTGTGGGTCATAGAGCTGCGTAGGATAGATCCGGAGCAGGAGCCAGAGCGTCTTCCCCGCGACGCTCTGCCTGCTTGCGGTTGTCCGTCTCTTCCTCCTCGTCCTGTCTTGTTGCCGTAGAGCGCTTCTATGGCGATGGAGGGGCGTCCATCACTACCGTGCGCCCACACACTCCCCAGAGACCCTGAGCTGCAGCTTCGATAAATCTCCTCACACAGCGCATAGACCAGGCTTATGATTACATCCCCTCCTCCTCCTCCTCCTCCTCTTCCTCCTCCTCCTCCTTCCTTGCCGTGATCAATTTTTTGCTCTTTTATTGGATTTTACCTGACAGGGAGACATTTTCAGCCGTGCAGCATGAGCAGTCAGCCTGGTCCAGTCTGTTCAGCCGTCGTGTCATCGTATAAACATAAACAAACTCCCCCCCGCTCTGATGATGTCTTCATTTAGTAGATATGCAATGTTCTGAAAATGACAAGGTCACCTGGAGGACTTTATGGCTGTGAGCCCGCTGCGTAAGCCAGACACACATTTCTATGATGTCATTAATTAGAGCAAAGTGAGAGCAGCCCTACAGGGACGTCCCCGCACAATTGAATTAAAGCTTCCCAGGAATAGAAAGAGTAATGGCAGAGACGGCGCTCGGGTCACGTCCGTCCTCTGTGAGAGACGTGGACCAGGCCGACGTGGAGCCTCTGCTGGGTTTGATGTCACGCTGGTGAACCCACACACACGGGGATGAAGAGTGTTTGTTTTCATATTTTTGTCTGTTAAGTTTGCTATCATTTCTCTCATCAGTGTTAATTTCTATCATTTTCTTTTGTGTTTTGACTTTTCCTTTCTACATCTTTTCCATATTTTTCTTCTTTTACCCTCCAACACAAACACAAACCCCTCCCACCTCCGCCGCCGCCTCCTCGCCCCCCCCCCCCCCCCCCCCCCCCAGCGGGCTTCGTGAAGTCGCCCCTGTCCGACACCAAGCTCACCTACGACACCTTTGAGCTGTACTGCGACGTGGTGGGCAACCCCACCCCTGAGATCCAGTGGTGGTACTCGGAGATCAACCAGGCCGACTCCTTCAGGCAGCTGTGGGACGGCGCCCGCAAGCGCCGCGTGTCCATCGGCACGGCGTACGGCGTCAACGCGGTCAGCGTGCTGGCGGTGGATCGCCTGGCGCTGGACGACGCCGGCACGTACGAGTGCAGAGCCAGCAACGACCCGCGACGCAACGACCTGCAGCAGAACCCCATCACCACCTGGATCAGGGCTCAGGCCACGATCACGGTGCTGCAGAGTGAGTGGTCTCTGTAGAGGAGAACCCCCCCCACCCTTCCATCTCTAGAGCACCCAGTGGCTTCCCCTCTAGATCCAGCCTCCTTTACTGACCTGGCATATGGAGAAACGACCCCATGGGTCAGTTGGGTTTCCAGGTTTTCTCCTCAGTGTAAATCTCCTAACCAGCAGCTTCTCGTAGCCGCAGAGCTGATTTACAGTCAGAGCACTTTGTTCCTGACCCGCCTGCCTCAAGCTTTCAGCTCTCAGCATTAAGCTCTTTCTGCTTTTCTTCAAACTTCACTTCAGATGATGCAGGTTTATGTTTCTCATCCTCGCGCTCGCCGGCGTCTCGATCCTCCAAACCGGGGCCTTCGCTGAATCAAAGCCGGTCCATCCGTTTCAGTCTCGTTGTAATCGTGCCACATGTCGGTTTCGATGCCTTTCTAATCAACTTCCTGCACAGCTACAGTATCTAATCTCAGTCCTGAATTACACACAGATGGACGGAAGTGTCAGGTTGGATGTTTACTCGGTTTCTGCTTCACTGCCTCACAAAGAAGTCGTTTCATTTGCTGAATCGGTTGGGAAAAGGTTAAAAACGCCGAGTCCTTGTCATCCGCGCCTCCGCCCTGGCCTGACCTGTGTGTTTCCTCCCAGAGCCGTCGATCGCCGCCTCGGAGCACACCACGCTCCCCACGGACGGCCACCTGCCGCCCTTCACGCTGCAGTGCAACCTGACCAGCGCCCACAGCGTCCACCAGGAGAGCTACTGGATGAAGAACGGCGAGGAGATCCCGGACACGCGCACTCCCAACAGGAACACCGAGTACAAGTAGGAGTCACGTCCACACCGTGTATGTGTGTGTCTGCCTGTGAGCGTGTGTGTGTGTGTGTGCTTTTCCCTTTCATGAAGCATCTTCTTTTCTCCTCCGCAGGCTGAACAAGCCGAGAGGCGACGACGCCGGCGTGTACATGTGTGTCTACACCTTCGAGTCGTCTCCTCCTGCAAACGCCACCATTGAGATCAAATGTAGGTGCTGATTGGCTGCAGGCGTCTCTGTCCCCCACATTAGACACGTCGCCTGTATGTAATGACTCCGGGCGGCCTGGAGCTCTCGCTGCTCGCTGCTCGCTGCTGGCAGTCACGTGAGGACCTGTGATGATTTGAAAGCTCTCTGCTGGCTGCACGCCGCCCTGACTCCACACCTCCGTCCGCCCGCCCCATGCCTGGCTCAGTGGCAGCAGATGGCGTCCTGTCTGTCTAATGGAAAGAGATTAAGTCCCAACAGTCAAATCTGCTCCCAACCTCTCTGTTGTTCCGCCTGCATTAGGACGGAGGGCGAGCGGGTTTTAGCGTCGTTTGCCATTTTATAGAGAAATTCCATTTATATAAGAAGAACAGAACGACCCAGAAGCAGATTTAGAGGCTGCTTGTAGCTTTCATGTCAGACTCACATTGAGCCACACGTGTCTGATGATTAGCAACATTTCCGGTGTTCCTTCATCATAAGCTTCTACAGGATAGATAGTTTTTGTTTACATGTCTTTCCTGTTCTTGTTGTAGCCGTCCCTGACATCACCGGACACAAGCGCAGTGAGAACAAGAACGAGGGCCAGCGAGCCGTCCTGCACTGTAAGTCTGTGGGTTACCCTCATCCTGCATGGACCTGGCGCCGATGGGACAGCGGTGTCTACGTGGTAAGTTACATCATATATATATAAACTCTATATACTGTATGCTGCTGTAAATGTGAGTCGCTGTGTTTACTGAACACACTCCACTCCGTTCTGATGCACCGCAGCGTCTCAGCGGGCCTCACACACACGGACGCACTTAAACAGCTTAAGCCAAAGGAGATTTTCACCTCTTAACCTGCGGCGTTCCGTGTTTCCCTCAAATTTCCGCTCTGGTGCTTCCGTGGCTTTACAGATCAATGATAATAATAACTTGCTGTACATTATACTGTATGTTATATGTATATTTGATTTAGCAGGTTAATCAGAGGTTGATCACTTCTTTTCTCTCGACAGGATATCGACAACTCCTCCGGACGCTTCTTCATCAGCAACAAAGACAACTACACCGAGCTGCACATCATGGACCTGGACATTAACTCTGACCCAGGCATGTACCAGTGCAACGCCACAAACATGATGGGCACCAGCGCCGTGGTGTCCGTGCTGAGGGTCCGCAGCCACCTGGCCCCCCTCTGGCCTCTGCTGGGGGTTTTGGCTGAGATCATCATCCTGGTCGTCATCATCGTAGTTTACGAGAAACGCAAGAAGCCCGAAGATTTACAGGACGGTGAGTCACGTGAGGCACGCTGCTCAGGAGTCCTTTAGCAGTGTGTGTCATCAGTCTCATGTTTGAAGTTATTGCTCCATTTTGATTGACGGATCTTTGCTGGGAGTTTGCGCTGAATGACTGCAGCGTCGGGCAGTGAGGGGACGGTCAACAGGGGCAGGAATGTTTAAGAAGTACAGAATGACAGCCAGACATTAAGACTCAGCAGCCTGATCACAATCCATGAGCTTCTAATCCTCACATCCACAGATCTGTGTTTCCTGCAGATCACATCCAACTACAACAATGAGAGGAATGAACCAAAGAGACACAAATTAATTAAAACAATCGACCTTATCTCAGTGTATGATGACACAGATGAGTGAATTAACTTCAGGCCATCTGGTCAATTTAAATATTCTCTTCTATTCTACACTCATATCTTCTCACAGTTCTTATTCAGTTTTTGCTTCACATTAAATTCAAGATGATCTCAGTTCTCCCGTGGCTCCACATCCAAAAGTCTGTTCACCACCAAATCCACCTTTGCTCAGTGGAAACCTCGCCTCTGTGTGCTGGTGTGGGTCACCTGACACGGCGGCGTGGCTGCATTCAATCGCTCGGCCCCGACATGCAGAGGCTGCTGCGAGAGGTCGCACCTTGTCAGGACAATTTCATCCGTTCCATATTAATGAGGAACCTGATGCTGCCGCGGTGAAGGAGGCCGACGCTTTTTTAATTATTCATGAGTTTCCAGGGACCTTGTCGTGTCCCCGAGCTCCTTAAAGGCGACACCCCGGGGACGTCATGGAGGTAAACAGCGGCCGGGGAGTTTCAATTAACACTAAGTGCTCCATTCTCACGAGGCCACAAGGAGCATAAATGATGCATTAATGCTATTTTGCTGACCTTCTCCAAACTGAATTCTGATGCTGTCACATGTTGCTCATTAGGCTCAGCGTCGGGCGGATGATTGACAGCTCGGATCGCAGTTTGGCCGTGAAAATGAAAAGCGTTTTCCTCACTTTGTGTGACTCATCCCAACCAGGCTCTGGCATGAAATGTTCCTCTTCATTAGAACTGTTAGGTGATTATTATTGATTGATTTGAATGAGGTGAGCTGTGGCTGCTGAGTATAACAGGATGTTGTGATGTCTCCCGTCCTCCCCCTCTCTAAATTGCATAACCTAAACCTTGTTTGTGGTAAGTGTGAGACTCTGCATGCCTCATGAATTTCAATAAGCATCCGATTTCATCTACCAGCGCAGCTCCGAGCGTCACTCTGCACACACACACACACCTTCTTTTTGTTTTCGTACTTTGTGTTTGCTGAACATCAGTGTCCAAAGTGTCCAGCAACCATTACTGTGGCTCCATCCACCTTAGTTTACTGTCAGAGACGGCGACTCTCATATATGACTGCAGTAGTGTACGCCGCATGAAGCACTGTGTGTTTACTAACCTGCCACTGTTTCACGCTGCTGCACTGACATCTGCCGGCTCCCCGCTCCTCTGAGCCGCTCTCACTTCTCCCCCTGACTGATCTGACCGCTGTGCTCCTCTCTCTCTGCATGACAACAACATTTATTCCACTTGAGTTCTTTGCCTGTAGGTCATTACTCTGACACGCTCATGCCTTCTTGCTGGGTTTGACTGCATCCTGTGTGTTTTGTAAGTGACCTCATGCCAAATGTGAGATGTGGATTTTTTTTTTGCGGCATGATAGAAGGCTTTTATTGTTTTTTTTTTTGTTTGTTTTTTTACAATTGTAGCTCCTTCATCCCATAACTCTGCACACAGTGAAGCTTCTCTCAGCTTTTGGGAGCGAATGCATTTCAGCTCAATCAGATAAAGCCTTAAAGCACGCCATGTGTCACGCAGCTCCTGTTACAAAGCTCTCATGCTCTCTGTCATTTCATCGTGTGCAACTTCCTTGCGATTTTTTTGTTTGGTCATCATTTCTCCATATTTTTCCCTGCTGCCTCAGATGATGAACCTGCAGGACCTGTGTAAGTATGAATACTTTACCACCCACTACAGTTAGCTCTCCTCAGCTTGACCGTGTGTGTTTTTTCGTAGCTTATCGACACGTATGGACTCTGTATCATCATGGGCTCCAGATCTGGGTCACAAACAGTTCAGACCTCCAGATTCTGACTCCATGATGTTCTGAGGCTGTGTTTGATTTATAAGTGTCCTTCACGACACCGTAGGGACACTGTATTACAAAGTAGATGATTAAAGTCAGTAAAATGTAGTAATAGCAGGCGCGCCTATAAACGTGTACCACTGGTAGTCCTCCCACCACAGCTTGAGAACCACTCAGCTATAAAACACTTAATGGTCCATTCTCTTTCTAATGAATTGGAGTTGATTTCATCACCGGCACGCGCGTCCTTTAATTTGATCTGTATCCTTTATTCCCCGCTGAAGGAAAACTAATTCAACCAACAACCACAAGGACAAGAACCTCCGCCAGAGGAACACAAACTGAGCAGCCTGTCTGCTGAGTAAGTATGTCTGCAGTGAGTGATACCCCTGTGTGTGTCTGACACTGTGTGTGTTACAGGCCGGTCCACACAGGTGATCCACTGTGTGTGTGTGTGTGTGTGTGTGTGTGTGTGTGTGTGTGTGTGTGTGTGTGTGTGTGTGTGTGTGAGAGAAATTCCCACTGAAAGCACATGTCAACCTGAATAACCAGCGCCTCATCAGCCTCCTGCCGGCCTAATGAAAGCCTCTTGTCTCTATTTGCAGGTTACATGACGTATGTATTGACCGTATGAAGGTAAACAAAGGAAATCCATCCCAGTTGTTCATAAGATTTATCTGCCATTCTGCATATGGTGGTGGAAGAGTTAATGAGGCATGCCTTATGGTTTAAATGTGTGAGGGTGCGGCGCAGGGAGAGACTCAAACCATCATGGAAGTGTTAGAACCATTGTTGCTGCATGCAGTTGTTGATGTTTATGATTTTTCTCCTCTTATTCACAAATTTTACATTTTTGCTACTTCTGAAGTAATGCATGCAAGATGTGACCTTCTGTTTGAGACAGAAAAGGCTTTTGGTTCTCTTTTATTTCTATTTTTGGTTGATTTTCTGAGAGTGGCTTCATGTAGATAATCTGTACTGTGTGTTTAGAGGTAAACAAATGCAGCAGTGTAAAAGAAAACAAGCTGATCTGACCCATGTGTACAGTTTGATCTCTGCTGCGGAACATTTTCTAAGTTAGTACTTTATCATCCTATCAGATGGATATTTATTACATTTTAAGGGCTTTGCAATGTCCCTCTAACTTTGGTTAAGGTTTACTTTACTGTATGTATGTATTGTATGTATTAAATCACTATAACTGTATTAAATCACCATTGCTATATAAGATGATACATACTATATGATGCACTTAAATGTTGAGGATAATGGAAACATTGTATAAACCTGCTTTAGAAAATCTGTACTCCAATCATTTAAACATATTGTTTTTTAATCATGTGTGTTGTACAGCATGGCTATTATCCTATGCAATTATTATCCATATCAATATATTGGAAACTATCGCAGCTTTTGATTTCTCTGTGACAAAGCTTTAAAGCTAGTAGGATCACCGTAGAGCGTCGATGGCAAACTACACACTGCAGCTGCATGAAATCTGTGAAGCTGGCGTGGGAGGCGGCGGCGGCGGAGGCCCACGTCAGGACTTACACATGTGAAGCAATCCAAGACCCCCCCTCATTTTTAAGAATAAATATGTCAAAAACTAAGAGTGTGTGTTCCAGGTGGTGTTGATGGCAAAGTGTGTGTGTGTGTGTGTGTGTGTGTGTGTGTGTGTGTGTGTCCAATAATGCAACAAAAAAATCAACCCAAATAGGAAACAGCGCCATCTAGTGGCTCGTTCACTGCCTCACAGGAAAAGATTCATTATTTTCAAACTAAATGCTGAACTGTAACAACACCAAAAAAACTACAACACTATTCATCTTATTTATTTTCTGTAATCTGAGAAATGCATTCAAAACCACGCTGTGTATGGATGACTGCTCTCCTGTGCTGTTCCAGTCTGATTTCAGTGATTTTCTTTGTAACAAGACGCTGATTTTACTATTATTTTAACCATGTTCCAATTTTTGGACTCCACTTGAGAAGCACAGTGTCCTCATGTTCCCCTTGTTTATATATAATAGCAGTGGGCAGAACACAACAACCGCAGAGAATTACAGCCAGTATGATTCAGCAGCATGCACCACAAGGGGGCGCTGTTATCATATCTGCCGCTCATATCTAATGCCACTGTTCAGTAGAATGAAATCCAAAAAGCTGTGCCAACACTGCAGCCAAGCTGTTTCACTGATGAGCTTTAGACAACATTTCCATAATGACTTCTTTTGTGAGGAGCATAATGAAAGATTGAGTTTGAAATAGCAGCCTGCTGTGTTTACATGGGCTCCCTTCCTGATAAACGTTAGATAAACACATCACAAACGCAGCAAAGACAAATCTGTGACTTATTGTTTTACAAAATAAAATCTAGGCAGAGGGATTTTTGTTTTTGTGTTCAGATTCATTACATGGAAGTTTACATGATTTTACAGGAGTATTTATCAAATCTCCAAGGACTCTTAGAGAGGTTTGTAGTTTTCTGCTGTTTAAATATTCTAGTAAAAACATGAATGACTCACTTCTGCTTGGTGGGAAATGCTGTGGAAATTTAAACCGATTGAGTAAAGCCTGCAGCAAATCATACCTGCAGAATACAGAGACAGCTGCTCACACCACTAACCTCTCAGCTCATTCATTTGCCATATTGTGGCTTTAATTACTTTTCTATACGATTTGAGTCAAAGTCACTCACACACACACACACACACGCACACACACACACACACCAGTGGTAGTGTTTCATCAGCTGTAATCCAGAGAACAGGTGTGACCTAACATGTTAAAGCCCGATGTCATATTATAATTTATTGTCCAGCACATGTGGCTGCGTGTGTGTGTGTTTGTATTTCATCATGAAGTAGCTGCATCAAGATGACAACCGCTAGATTTACTCTTAAGCCCCCCGTGAAGTGATGAATGAATGTTAATCCACCACAAACAGTAACAGTACAGTGTCCAGTACACTGTGTGGTGTGTGAGGTCACTCAAACACTGCAGAAGGTGCTGATTGATCACACACCTTCTCCTTTATAGTCCTCAGCCCACTTAAGAAGTTTCCCACACGAGCCAAATCACAATCTCAGACTAAAGGCGCTTCTATACCTCCAACAGAGGCGGAAGGAGAGCTGAGGGTCTGTCTGTAATATTGCATCATATTGCTCATGATGGTAAACAGACTCAGCTGTTCAATCTTTATAATGGAGCTGCTCAGTATGTTGAGGGGGCGGTCGGTTATTCTATAGATTAAGATTAGAGATTTATTCATCGTAGAGTGACCATTCATATTCATAATAATCAATGTAGATATTCCATAGTTTGCCACAAGGCTCATTTCCATCTGTGCTCCCTGCAGGCTGACGTAGGCGTTGTTGTTAATGTCACTTAAATCTGCATTATAACTCCAAATCACTTATTTGACTTTGAGGTCTATATCCAGAATAAGATTATATTATATTAAGGTTATAGATTGCACGTCCTCACCTTTTAGTAAACAAGACAGTGAGAGACATTCTGACATTTTAATTTATTTACAATATCTACTGTGGTTACTATAAAGATGTGTTCAGAACTCATAACCTTTCATGTCAAACTAACACAGCCATTAAGAGCAGTAGTGATCCATGTCCTCCCTTCTGTCTGCAGCTCTAAGATGCTTCATAAGGCTTCTCACATTGCTGATAGTGCGTTATGCAGATGTGATTCACTCTGCAGGTATCTGATGCCTCTGGGCTCCACAGACGGTGGGACCAAGAATTCCAAAGCAGCCACGGATCGATTCCGGCTCCCATCGCGGGTTCTGTCAGTCTCTTAACTATACCCTGAACTCTCGGTCGCATCCCTGCTTCCTCCCCTCCAGCTGTGTCCTGACTGGGCGGGGTGAGCTGAGCGCCCCGCGCAGCGCAGCGCCGTCAAACCCGGCGGACGTGCAGCTCCGTCAACATTGGCGTCAGTGGGAATAGTGGGAATGTTGGCGGATCAGTGATGTCAGCGCTCTCCTGAGCACCGGTGCCATCTGCGTGCGTGCGTACATCCGTCCGTGCGTGTGTGTGTGCGTGTGTGTGTGTGTGTGTGTGTGCTGGTGTGTGTCCTTCCCGCACACTGACACGGAGCTCCGGGGGCTTTTGGGGAGGTGGAGGAGATGATGCTGCTGCTGCTTTGTCATTGAGGAGCTCGGCAGCGGTGGCGGCGGCGTCTTTCTTCCTCTCTCACTCCGGCCGCTCCGACATGCTGCATCCTGACGCGCTCTCGTCTGTGTGTGTACCTGGATTAACGTGCGTTTCCCCTCGTCCCTCCCGCAGCTTCATGCACGACCGTCGGGCTCGAGGTTCTGCCACGCACCGTTTACGCGTGTCAGCGTGTGGCGAGCCCGCGGAGAGGAGCACGTCCCAAGTGTGAATGAGAAGAGCCGAGCTGCCCTGCGGATGCGCCGTCACCGTATTGTCGTTGGCACCGTGATGAGTGTGTGAGCTCCATGATTCAGCCCCGCGTCCCCCTCAGCTTCCCTTAGAGCGCGTCTCTCTCCTCCA